>NC_088684.1:7449574-7760632 GCF_028017835.1 Emys orbicularis | reverse complement strand
AAATTGGCAGGCTTGAATGTTATAAAGCTGAAATATGACCTCAAATGCAGTAACACTTTACTTAGAATGGCCTTCTCCCCATCCCCTTAAACATTTTGCAATAGCGCAAAGATTTTTTCTACTGCCTACAGGTATCTGACTTCCCTGTATTTATTCAATATGGAACAGATTGATTTAAATCTTTGCCCAGGGTTATTTTTTCTACATTGCCTTAATTTTAACACATAAGAGAAGGTCATATATGTGGCAGAGTATCCCATTTGGGACAGCAGAAATAGCTGAGCTATTGGAGGGGAAATACACACAGATTTAAAGGGACTCTTTAAATATACAAATGCTCTCTCTTTACTGGGGTGGGGGAAAACAATTACATTTACATTTCTTGGAAGCACTGCAGGGATGGCTTATAATGCCATTAAAGTGAGAATCCATAAAAACCTGATCAACTAAATGCCATTTTCAAGAGCCCTGCTTGCAAAGGAGCTCTGACTTGTTAAGGACCATTGTAAACTTTAATGCAATCCAATTTCTGATCATTTAATCCGATGTGCCTGAAAATTAAAACCGGGGCCAAATTCTGCTTTCATCTTCCCCAGGGTAAATTCAGAGTAACTATTGATTGCAATAGTGACTGCAGATTTACACTGGGTCAGATGAATGCAATGAATGAAAGTCATCTCTCCAAACCCAACCGTGGGAAAGACAACCAGGCAAATCAGCTTTCCTTGGCCACAGGATGGGGATTGACAACAGCAAATAATTCTCCTTCTAATAAGGCAGTGGCGGAAATTCTTCCTGGCTTTTCATTGTCTGGGGTATTATCCATGGGAAGAAGAGCTCAGTTAGATAAAGATCCATTGTTTCTTTAATTAATGCCCCCAACAAAAGAAAATGATCAAAAGAAGACATAAATATGGAACTCTTCTGAGAAGGAAAAAAATGCTTAAGGATAGAAAATAATTGTTTTAATCCTATTAAGATGATGATTAATAAAATGAAAGAAAACGATGTTTCAATTAGGTTATGTTTAAAGCTGTTTCACTTACAATCCATTTCTCCTTCCTGGAGTTCTCATTTGCATTATTTTTTACCTCCCTGGTAATGGTCCCTTTCACTGATGCCTAAAGGGCTCAGAGATGCAAAACTGGGGCACAAATGCATATCAGCTTTCTGGCATTACTCCTTTGTGAGCAACAGGATTTGGGGGGGTCGGGGGGGGAGTTCAACCAATCTGCAACCTCCTCTTTGGGCAACCTGCTCTCTCTCCTTAGAATCATAGAATATCAGGGTTGGAAGGGACCTCAGGAGGTCATCTAGTCCAACCCCCTGCTCAAAGCAGGACCAATCCCCAGACAGCTTTTTGCCCCAAATCCCTAAATGGCCCCCTCAAGGATTGAACTCACACCCCTGGGTTTAGCAGGCCAATGCTCAAACCACTGAGCTATCTCCCCCCCCCCTTCTCCCACTCATCTTTAGGGTGGGATCTCCCCAACGATGGAGCATCCTCAATTCCCATTGGTAGTTGAATGTTCACAGCACCACCCATGGTAGGGCCCTTAGGCTAGGTCTTCACTGCAGAGTTAACTCAAGTTGTCTACACTTGAGTTAACTCTTCTGAGGTTGGCCTGACCCGAGTGAAGGCACCTGCCCCGAGAGATAACACTCGTATGGCACAGAGTGAACGGACTGGTGGCACAGAGTGATTGTGTGAGCAGTTGGAGACTTGTGCTAATTTAAGATGTAGCCAGTACTCCCTGACGGGCTTACCAAAGCCAGGTAAAAGCATCACCACATTTAAGTTAAGTGTTTGTGTTTGGAGGGAACCCAAGTCAGGGCATCACTTGAGTCAATACTGCAGTGAAGACAAACCGTCTGTTTCCTGCTGGAAAGCAAGTCTTAAGCTCAGAGAACTTACAAGTTCCCCAGGCCCAGATACTATATCACTGAATGTAAGTGAGGTAATGAATTCACTAAACCACCTGGGACCTGTGCTTTGGTGTTACAGGATGTCCCTCAACTTTCTCTTTCCTGTGCTTTACAAGGCTAAAATAAACCAGGCTTGGCAATTCAAGTTAGTGTACATGAATCTATGTCACCCATAAGGTGGGCTGCCACATGCTGCTGGCCAAGGGAAAACAACTGGCATATGAACATCATAAAGGAAAGGCAGAAGGTGCCTGTATGTCTCAGCGAAGTGGCCCAAGAGATCTTACGGGGCTGTTGGTTCAGCCCATTATTATTTCTTTAAAGTTGAGGTTTGTTTGGATCTGGCAGTTTGTTTCAGATCTGTGAACTCGTAGAATGACACAGCAGAAAAAAACAGAGGCAATCAGTAGGGGTCTTCTCCACAAGGAATAATGCTTAGAACAAGAAAGCAACATAAATTAGCAGAAGCACAAAAGGAAATGGAAAACTTTGGATTTACCCCAATCCTCTGATCCTGGCTGTGGAGCCAAACTTTCCCGAAGCCACTCTCCCCTTCTGTCACCCAATCAGTCAATGAACAGCCCTTCCCCTAAGCACCTGTGTAAGGACAGGGAGGAGCTGAACGTAACTCCTTGTTCACCAGGAACAGATAATGCCCCTGTACACCCGTCACTGGGCCCATCTCCAAATTAGAACTGGCATTTCTGAGCCTCCATCTGGGAGAGAGCAGTCTGGCTGACATTAGTGGTCTGGCCTCTTTCATGGGCTGCATGGGAGACTGCAGACTACTGTGAGCAGTTTTCTTCCTGATTTAGAATGGGATTTCAAAAATGCAAGAGCACGTTCACTTTCCCTCTCATTCCATTAGGTGTAAATCCCATGGATCTAAACATCAGGAAAACTTTAGTGTGTAAAAATTAAGGCTGTGTTAGGCATAGGTACGGGGAACAGGCCTCACTATAGAAGTGGGTAAAGAGGATTTCCTTCTCACTGAGTATTACAAAGAGACACATTTTGGCATCGATTCATCATGTTCATTCCCCAATCTGAAGTAGAGCTGAGTGGAAAACCAAGCGAGGAAAGCAGCTTTTCACCCTGAAAAGCAATTTTCTGCGTGGCCAGAAAAACTATGTAAGATGGGATCCCAGGAGACCTCACAGACCTGGGACTGGAAAAAAATTAATAAATGAACCACTGATCTGCTCCAATGGCTTAATGCTACTGGGGAAAAAATAAAAGAAAACAAAAATATAGCAAGTCTCAATAGAATATTGGGCACATATAACTAAGAACAGCATCTGCAGTTATGCTACAAAGACAAGTTATAAGTGCTCTTTCACTCCATGTGCTTCTGGGTATAAGAAGATCACCAGCTGAGGTCAGAAAGACATCTCCTCCACAGGGAAAAATTCAGGTCATGGATGTGTGCACACAATTCTCACTGACTGTAAATGGAGTTGCACACACGCATACACCTCAGGACAAAATTTGGTCATGGAATATTTTATAATTAGGTGCATTATAGGAGTTCATAGTGTTATATCTAATCAATATAATTCTGCTCACACTGGTTTTACCCCACTAAATTCAGTGCTGCTACTCCTAATGGATGCCAGTGCAAGTGAGATGAGACTCAGGCCCAGTATTGCATTACTCTCCCTTCAGCATCCGATGTTGGTCATTTATGGAGACTGACTATCAAACTACATGGTCCATTGGAGTTCTTTGGTACTGCAATTCATCTATTGATGTAAAACTGTTACACATTGCCTGCATTTCTCCCCTTTGCTTTCCTACCTTACATCCAGGCTTCTCCTGGGGGTGTGATTTCTGGATAAACCAGATGGATTTCAGAGGGGAGCAAACCAAATTTCTAAAAGGTCTGGAAAATAAGATGTGCTGACATATGAAAAGGCTCAGAAAAGATCTGGAGAAAAAACAGGTTAATCGCCTATGAACTCAAAAGGATGTAAAAAAAGGAGACATTAGTTAGTAGGGTCAGAACAAGAAGTGCAGGGCTAAAACTGCAGCAGAGGAACTTTAGTTTAACTCTTAGCAAAAAATGCTTAGAAAAGCGGCCATAAGAGCACGCCAGGCAATGGATCGAGCTGCCAAAGGAGCATAAAGAATCGTCTTCACTAGAAGTGCTCAAACCTACTGGCAGCCATCAATCAGGCCTGGCGAGGGACAATAAAATCAAGGCAGCTCCACACAATGGGGATGAGACTAGATGACCTACTCTAGGGGCTTGGTCCTGAACTACTGAGTCAATGGGAGCAGGAGCAGGCTTCAGGTCTCTTCCAGGGCGGTGGGTGCTGGGAGCTGAAGATAATACTTCTCAACTGGCTATAGAATAAACTGTATATGAATAGCTCAGAAATCAAAGGAGATTTCCCCCAGTTGCTTAGCTAGAATCCCAACCCAACCATAAGGACTGTTTACTTAATGCACATGAAGAGCATAAATACTATGGCGATGAAGAGATATATTAAGTAGACAGACCACTGCATCTCCAATCTTCAGACTAAATGCTGTCTTAAGGATGCATGCTTGTTTCCCATTGACTGCAGTGATAGCTGTGTGGGTATGTATGTGTAAGGACAAAACATTGGCTCTTGGATTTTAGAAGTGATGCAGTTGATATTTTCACTACTTACGCAAATAAAGTACGTGCTCAGGCAGTTTATGATCTGCATAAGAACATCCATTCCACAATTTGTTCAGTTCTAATTAGCTTTCGATGCTAACATGCAAGGGACGCCAGAGTGAAGTAAAAAACGGATGCTCTCTCTCTCTCTCTCTGTAGGCAGTGTTGCCGAATGAGATTGTGGATTGATGTGGCAGGAGTAGTTAATTTCTGGCAGCCGCTGCAAGCATATGGTGACGTTTATCCATGCACGTGGGTGCCATGCAATACAATACCTCTGAGCCAGGCAGGCACTGCAGGCATTTCATTACTTCTCCATTCAGCAAGGCCAAAGCACGAAACTGATGAGGAAGCGAGAGATGCTCCCCTGGACAAGAAGCTCCAGGGCTACACTGTGGTCCAGATTCTGCTCTCAGTGACACCAAGAGGTTTCTGGTATAACGCCACTGAAGTTACTCCAAATTCACAGCAGTGCAACTAAATTTGGCTTTATGGCACTATTCTCATCTATGTTGCATCCCCAAAAGTGTTTCAAAACTTAGTGTCCAGGAAAAATTAAGGAGGAAGTGAATTAAATCTATACGGTAGACAGAGCCACCATTGTTTTCCCTCTCCCCCAACCGCACAAGTGTCCTATGGGTAAACTGTTCCTCAGCCTGACTCAGACAGTCCAATCACGCAGCCTGCCCTGGATGGCCTTTTCCTCTCACTTCTGAGTCCTTGATCTTTCGGACAACCGAGGCAGCTGTGCTACATTACCACGTGCGACTGACTCACAGCTGCAACTAAGCCCTCTCCTTATCACAGGACCCAGAATTCAATCTGCTCCAGGAAACAGGATGTGGCTAAATGTTCAACAATACACCTATTTCCAGGTGGGCAAAGAAATATGTTCTCCGTGCGGCTTGGAACTCTGAATGATCTGCTGATTTACCTCTGTTCTTCATCTTATAGACCCTTAGAGAGACTGCATCTTGGTTGCCATTCCTCTGTCTCTGGAGTTCATTATTTAATGTCACCCAGTCATCCGCAGAAGAGGAATCATTCCTGCATGTCACAAGATATTACATTCTCTTAATGCCCTGGGCTGACTCCACATCCCTTGTTGGTTTGTGGAAAACAAATCCAGGTTTCCTGAATGACAGTGATAAAGAAACTTCTCTAGGCTACCAACTCAGCAGTCTCCTTGTTGAATAAGCATCAGCAACAACAATATGAGAATCTACAGGTCAGTACAGGTTTGAGAAGTCCTTCCATCCTGCAAAGAACCCAAGGAGTGAATGAAATGCAGTTGTCATACTGCAAGAAAATGAACTTTACATCTGTGTGATAAAATAGTGAGCATTGAATAAAATTCTCAAATCAACACACGTATCAAGGCCAATATAAAGGTTTCCATGTTTGTAGGCACAATAGAATGCAATTGGCTTAATAATGATAGGATATTTTTCAGAGTAATAAAATATGGTTTCTTTTAATTTGCCTTCCATTTTTTGAAATGTAGAGAGAGCACTTAGGTCATGGTTTCAAGTTTTTCTCTTCAATGATAAGGACTAGAAACTTCCTTTTTTGTTTAAAATGAAAGCTGAGATTCTCATGTAATCCTGTGACTCCAGAAGCTGGGGATTTAAGAAAATATCTGGATATCACGAGGCTCAAGATAAAACCACGAGAACTGGCAACACTGCTAGCGTTGTGGCTGGGTTTACATATATTTGCATTAACAATCTATCAAGGTACCTATAAAGCATCAATCACTGCAATACTCAGGCATGAATTTCCCCAAATACTTTACAAATGTTAATGAATTAAAGCCCGTGAGATATTATTATTACCATCACCCATGGCCCCATACACTCTGGGGTAGAATGGGACTAACTGCTGGAGCAATAACCTCTAAGCTCCCTGCAACATTACTTTATCCTGTTGTCACATAATACCCTTCCTTTCCATCCCTGTACCTTCACATTACCCCACACACCTATGGCTGGCTGCTCATAGTTGAAAATGTTCATTGATGTAAAATGTGTTGATTATTTTCCACAGTGATTTAGTTTCAGGAGGGGTTTTCCCTCCCTACTGTACTCTCCAGGCAGCCAGGCTCCCCTCTCCAGGCCCTGATCCCATGATCTAGTCCAGCATAAAGTTTCCTAACCCTCCCCTATGTATTCCAACAACACGTCAGCATTTCTTTGCGCTGGCTGTCCGGGCCTCAGCTGCTGCGCTGTTCTCCAGGCAGCATGCCTCGCCGGCTTAGCTTTCTGGCTGGTCCACAGTTCCACAGCTACAAGCCTGGCTAACCAAACCCCGGATGCTTGGCTCTATGGAAGAGTGCAGGGGGCTTGCACTGTAATCCAATCCACTCCCCTTTGTGGAGAAAGCTGGGGAATGAGAGACAGGTGAAGGCAGGGCCCAGCAGGGCAGGGAGACAAAACAAAATGCTTGGCTACAGCAAAATGATTTCCAGAGGATCTGATCAACTGCAGCTCCCACCAAAAGCCAATGGATGATGTAGGTGCTCAGCATATCTGAAAATCAGGCCAGTCCTAAATATGGCTTTAGGTCCCTAACTGTAACTACCTAAGCTTGAAAAATTTAGCCAAAGCAGAACATCTTCTGGCTACAAAGTTTTTTCATGAGATAATTATTTGCTTGTGACATAGTCTGAATATGGCCTGTACTTTACGTCCCACGCTGCACTGTGATCTCACATGCCAAACAGGGTTGGGGCCTGTGGGTACGTGAATGGGAGATTTCTAAGGCACATCTAAACACTTCAGAAAGAAACAGTAAAAGGCAGTCTTCTGTAGCAGCCACTGGGGCCCTGTGTTGTTAGACATACCACTGTTTGGGCTCACTGCAGCACGGGTAACTACATTCCGTCAATGTCAATCCCCCTGCTGGTTCAACTGGATTCTTTTCTTCCTTTACTAAACGGTTTTCTAGTGGTGTTGTGTGCTAATAGAGCCTGATCTGACCATCATTACAACCAGTGGGAGACCTCCCCTGAAACAGTTGCTGCGTTTCACCTCCAAGAGGGATGACATTTCAGTGCTGGTAGAAATGATCTGTATGTCCAATTTACAGAGCAGTTTGTAAAATGCTTTGTGATCCTTGGGGAAGAAGGGCACGGTCAGAAATCGAAGATTGTCACAAACACATTCATTACATTCATATACATTTTAAGTGCTTGCTGTTTAATATGTTACAAACGTAAAAATAAATGCAAACCTCCAGCTTTTTCTATCAAAAGATAATTATAATATGTAAACTTCATTTTTGTGCACTGATGTTAAAGTATATTATACTCTGAGGGAACTTACTTCGTTCACTGGGTGTTTTATGAATATAAGGGAAGGGAGGGAAAGGAAAGAAAATACTTTATAGTGCTATCTGAAAGATGCTTATGCCACAGAAAATGGTATAATCTTTACAGCAAGAGGGAATAAAAGACACAGGGGTGCTTGTCTTTGACACTAAGGACCCTTTACACCACTCTGACAGCAAAAACAGACCTTAAAGTGGGTATATATTATATTTATGCTTACTTTAAGGCCCCTTTATACTGTTAGAGTGGTTTAAAGCTTCCTGAGTGTAACCGTGTATAAGGCCACAATGTAGCCAAAGTCATTCAGTGAAGGTGAATCCTTCCAAGCATCAAGCTATTTCAAATAACTGCCTTCTGATTTGCAAATGTTAAAGTGGATTTTGAGGTCAATAGAAGGGTTGGGATATAGGCTCTATAGCCAAGCACCATTTGTTTTTTATTTAACTCTTTGCAGTAGATGAAAAAAACCCCTGGGATTCTGGCAAGATTCTGGTAATTGAACTGTGTTAATTCTTACCAAGAATTTATTTGGCTATTTCTTCAATGGAGATTTCAGATCCATTTACCCTTTGCATGGGCAGAGAGTGGCATTATTCTTAATAAACTGATTTGGTGTGCCCTAGAAGTTTCACACTTTCACAATGAATTATGCACTGGAAAGGAAGGAAACCAATTCAAACATAAAAACAGGGGACTGTCCAATGAAACTGAAAGGCGGCAAACTCAAAACCAATAAAGGGAAATACTTTTTCAAGCAACATATAATTAGCTTGTGTCATATGATGTTGTTGAGGCCAAAAACGTAGCAAGATTCGAAGAGGGATTGGATATTTATCTGGATAACAAGAATATCCAGTTATAATACTTAATGCAAACAAAAAGGCTTGGAAGGGATATTAAACTGCAGGCTTTGTGGCATAAGCCATTCTCTAAATATTAGGGATCAGGATGAGACCTCCATGGGGGGCAGGTTATCCCCACTGTGGGGTTCCTTGCACCTTCCTAGAAAACAGCTGGTGCTAGTCTCCATTGGAGACAGGCTGCTGGACAACACGGACCTTGAGTCGGATTTGGAATGCGGTACTGCCGACCTCAAGGGTTCTCTTTCTCGGGAGCCACATTATTTTTTCAGTCTTTTCTCTAAAACCGTGTGGACTAGACATTTAGGGTTTTTAAAAGGAAAACTCAGATGCTTATGTATTCCCCAAGAGTTGAGGCTTTCAGGAAAAACACAAATATTATGAGATTCGTGATAAAATCAGTGCAAGCTGGCAATGTTGAACTGTATTATTGAGTGTTATATTCCTACAGTCCTAAATGTCCCATTCATTCATACATCATGTGTCTTTCAAACACAAAGCTAGTGAGAGAGTCAGGATAGATTGAAGGGAGAATGAATGGAATTCCGTATGCTTATACTTAGAAAACAAACTGTCTTATTTGCTCATAAAAGAACTCTCACCATTATTATTAAATCAGCAAACATAATCCAAATAGCGATAAGAACTCCATCCTGCTCCCATCAATGTCAATGACAAATTTCTCTTTGACATCAATGGAAGCAGGATCAGGCTCTCACGTTCTACAGCCTTGGCAATGATTTCTTTTATTTTTTTTTAAACCTGTTCCTAAAAATGTTTCTGGAAAAGAATAATATCCATGGGGGACAGACTCTTAAGAGTAAAGATAAATATGAACAGAGTTTATTTTTATATGTTTTGGATTTATGTAAGAAAAATATCTTTCACAATAAAAAGAACCGATACAAAATTGTTTCTCATAAATGGACAGCGCTGCTGGTTATAAAAAAGAATGATATCCTGTCCCATATTGGGCAACCAAAAAAGGCTATATGTAGAATATACCCAAGAATCTTGACCCACTAAAAAAAGAGCTACTGTAGCATTTACCATGACCTACAAAACATGAGGAATTTTTTACCCATCATAAAAAGTGTTTGTTTTAGAGAATTGTCTTTAAAAACTCTGAAAATGGTGTTTGAGAAGAGTCTGTATTTCTGTTTAGATCTCCTCTTCGACTTTCAAGATCATTCCCGAGAACACCTCGATCCCTGACTGCCCCACAGACTCGCCACTGGCTATCCGGGAGGGCAGACGGGCAGAAGTCCCAGAGGTGCAGTCTTGCACAAAATGTACTGTCTCCCTGCGTGGCTGCTGGTAGTCGACCAGCTTCTCCAGCGTCCGGTTGAGTGACTCGACATTGTCTGCCAGCCTCTTGTTCTGTTCCACTAAGTTCTCCAAGATGAGGTTCTGCTGGATCATGAGGGAGCTCTGCTGCTGGTACCAGGAGGACAAGAGGGTGCTTTGCTGGAGATGGGCATCCATCAGCTGCTTCTCAAAGTCTGAGACGTTGTACTTCCGCTTAGGATGCCGGGCAGTCTGGGATGACCGCCTCCCATAGGTAGCCCGCTGCTGCATCTGTGGGGAGGAAGGTGGGGAGGGAGAGGAAACTGAGGTGTGCAGTGCCCCCCGCTGCTCTAACGCATCTGTCTCAGCTGGCATAGGCATTTCAATAGTCCTCAAAGGCACCCATGTGCAACCAGGCACTTCCTCCTCCTCATCTGTGGGGGATCAAAATATCAAAACATGAGTTCTTTACACGTTAGCAACATAGAAAGCAGCCTCTTTGGTTAATATGCTAAAGGAACGATGTCTGCTGTGTGGGTGTGCATATGAGCTTAGGAAAGGGGCATTAGTTTGACTGTGTGCATGTGAATGTCTCAATAGGTCTCGTTCTTTGTATTTGTGAACCAGAGGGATCTCTCTCTCTCTCTCATGTAATTGTTTCATCTGAAATATTAGGTGATAAGGTCCTGGGATGTTAAATTTCCTCATGTCCCGTAGAAGATTTCCTGCTCTGCAGGGTGAATTCCTTTGAGTAACTCCAAGCTCCTGTACAAGGAGGCATCCCTGTCCTAAAGGATGGGGGTGAAACGTAAGACTCCAGGATCAAAAGCTGTTGTGTGAGAGATTCTGCCTATCTGGATCTGAGATTTCATTTGCAGAGTCCTCTCTTGCCATAAGGTTGGCTGCTGCAATCTAACTTTGCAGTGGAGATCACTTCACAGCCACCAAAGATAACCTTATAGAGAAAGGCTCCTCACCCTCCCCTTTCCCCCCAGCTTTCCCCAGTCGGTTGATGTGTGTGGATGGGATGAATGGTTTTGTTTAGGACTCTTTACCTGACTGAAGCTCCAGAGTTATGTGAGGGCCATCAGTGTGCATCACATCATCACCACCACCACCATCCTCCTCCTCTGCCACCACTCTGGCCTCAGCCTCTTTAATAGCCTCCTCCTGCCTAAGCAAAGGACTTTCCAAAATCCGCACCAGCACAGTATCAGGTCTGGGCTCCCCCGTTGAGCGACTCATCTCCACCAGCTTCTCCTTGGTGCGCCTCTTCATATCATCCCATCTCCTCCGGAGGTCCCGGGTGGTCCGGGGGGACCTGGCAACAGCATTGATCTTCCTGGCAATGCTGCACCATATCTTCTCCCTCTCTGGCTGGCTCAGGTTGACTCTCTCACTCCCATAGAGCCTAGCGTGGTTTTTGGTCACCTCCGCCACCAAAATCTCAAGTTCTACAGGAGAAAACTTTTCCTTCCTCTTCCGGGGGCCAGCAGCCATTTTAAATCTGCTCCTCTTGCAAAAAACGAAACAGGAAGGGGCAATTTGATGCTGGATTCTCATCAGGACCACTGCACATTGAAACACTCTCATGAAATACACATGCTATGCTGATGCTGGTCAGTTCCTGCTCAGGCACTGGGGCATAATGTGGCAAAGTCCATAGCTGTGTCCTTGCTAACAATGACAATGACTAAGAAAACGCTATACGCGGGGGCTTGATGTTACTAGAGCGTCACTGGAACAGAAATGAGGAGACACACAAGGATAAAATCCTCAGCTGATGTAAATTGGTGTACCTCTATTGACTTCAATGGAGTTATGCTGATTCACACCAGCTGAGGATCTGGGCCACAATCTTTAACAGGTTGAAATAACCTTTGGGTCAGATCCTCCACTCACTAGCCCTGATATAACTGAGGAGTAACTCCAGTAAAGTCAAAGTGGTGTAGGTCTGAGGAGAAGCAGGCTCACTGGACTTTCTCAGGCTCAGAACATCACGCACAGCTGGAAAACCCCATTTTTTTCTGGCAGCAGTTTTACACTGCGCAATTCCAATGACTTGAGGGGAGTTACTCCTGAATTACACAAAAGGAGAATCACCCTTCTAGAGTCTGACCCTGATCTCACTTACATTTTGACAGCAGTTTAACCCCCTTGACTCCACTAGAGCCACTTCTTATTTACAACCATGACTGTGATACAGAAACAAGCCTACAGAGTCTGCAGGTTAGAGTTTCGGCTGCTTAAAAAGGGAGGTTAACAGCATCAGATGGTAAGAATCATGCAAACAAGAGACAGAAAAGATATTTGGGGCCAGATTCACTGGTATAGCCTGGTGGGGTAAAATTGCTGTGAATCTCGTTTATCTGGCCGGTTACGCAGGGTTTTGCAACTGCTTTGCGGCACTAGAGTGACACAAAATAGCTGGAGGTATAGATCCATTACATCATCTTGTGCAACTCTCTGCCAGTGCAGAATTATTCCCAGAGGTCTATTCTTCAGTTACACTGTTAGAACTATAGTCAGCAGGTGCAACTCCCATAGAAGTCCTGGTGCCAAATTCAGCAATGAAGTAAGAGGGGGTGTAAATTGGTCAGGGAATGGATGTAATTGTAACTTAAACCAATTTGGCAGTCACAGGAAAGGGGATGTAATTAGGGACAAGAGAGGAGGGGGACGTAGCAAGAAAAGCAATAGAAGGGTTCAAGATAAAGTGGGTGTAGGATCGGTAGAGGGAATGGGATCACTTATCTACAACCTCCTTGTTGGCTGCTTTTCTCATCACAGCGTTCTCTTTGGGCCTCTCTGTATGTGAGGAACTCGTTCTTAAAACTTGACAAATTATACCTCTTTTCTGATCTAATTACAGGTAACTTGCACCATCTTTTTATCACTGTTGATTCTAGTCTACAGGGTGACACATTTCCCTCTAGGAGTTTGGTGTCCGGCCACATACGTTTCTGGTGCTTTGTAGGTTACACAGAGTAAATTCTGGGATGGAGGGCATGCTTCTCCTCCAACTTACACATTCTGTAAATAAGAGCAAATCATTGTGTACTGAAGTCAAATAAATTTACACTTGTGTGAAACATGTGCAAGTGCCAGGAGAATAGGGCCCAAATGAATCACTGTTGATTTACACTGGTTTAATTGACCCAAACTGTCTCTGGATCTGTGAAAAATTTATAGAACACAACGTTCAAAAAAAAAAAACAAAAAAAAACACTAAGTAACCCAAATTAGTAGTATTTAAATGGCTCTGTTTTATTTTAAGAGTGTTACAAATACACCTAAACAGTCACTGATTTTAATGTAGCAAACACGTTTCAACCTTTGCTTAAAAAGTGGGGAAAATATCCAGTTTTCATTTTAAATTTATCCCTATAGTAAATTACATTTGTCAGATTCTGAACAACAATCAGAGGTAGGGGGAATATCAGTCTCCCTCTTTTTTAACTATCACATAATATGAAAAACAGAAGGATGCTGGAATTAAATGGTAGTACACCTCTACCCCAATATAACGCGACCCGATATAACAGGAATTCAGATATAACGCGGTAAAGCAGTGCTCCGAGGGGGGGGGGGGGGGCTGTGCACTCCGGTGGATCAAAGGAAGTTCGATATAACGCGGTTTCACCTATAATGCAGTAAGATTTTTTGGCTCCCGAGGACAGCGTTATATCGGGGTAGAGGTGTAATAGCAAAACTGTTTTAATGAAGAATACTTAGCACTAACATAGTATGTCACATTTATGAAAGAGCAGCACAAATATGAACTTACCCTTACAATAGCCTTATTAGTACACAAGTATGTTTCACACAAATAAAGACAAATATTTCTTTATGCTGTAAAGTCATCTTGTGGAGTTCCCTGATATTGGTAAATTATTAGGGTTGGTTTTAAAAAGATCTGTATAATAGTATGGCCAGCAATATCACTGTCTGTAGTTATGCAAGCTAGGGGACGGACAATCAAATCTTATGATTCGGGAGGTGGGGCCAAGCAGGCTAAGGGACTGATCCAATCCCATTGAATTCAGTCGGACTCTTTCTTTTGCCATCAGGCCCTAAATGCATTATTGGGAGATTTTACCTTCTGCTGAAGCACTAGGTGTCAGCACTAGGTGTCAAACAATGAAAGAGACAAGATACCAGAGGTCGGCAGATGGATTGATATTCTGATATGATTAGAGCAGGGGTTTGGTTTTGAATATTTATCAGACAGCTTCAGTTCCTCAATATATTGCTCATTTAGGATGCCAATAATCACAAAGAGGCACCTAACTTAGGACAAAATCCTACATCAATGAAGTCATTGCAAAACTGTCCTCTGATTTTAGTGCTTCAGGATCAGGATTTTAGTAAGGTTTTAGCCCCAAGTATCTGGTTTGCATATCAAATAGCATGCAGGAGAACAAGAGCTTAAAAATCACAATGGATTTCAATGTCAATGGGCCTGACTCTCATTTAGATTCAGCGTGTATTTACATGAACATTTAGTTTGCAGCAAGCTGGGGTGTTGCATTAAGTGTCCACCTGGCCCCTGCTGACGCGCACTATCAGTTCCTCAGTGTGCTTCGATCGACCCTGCTTTGAAATGGGAATAGATCAAAGCACACCAGGGAACCGTTAGTGTGCATCAGCGAAGTCCACATGGACAATTAGTGTGCAGCAGGATAGTGCTGGGTAAGACTCACACTCCAGCTTGCCACAAACGAAATGTTCATGTAGACAAGCCTTAAGGCGCCTTTACACTGCCAGTGTGATGTAAAGGGGCCTTAGTGTATCTGAAAATCAGGTCCAACGGCCTTATTGGCTTGCAAAGTATAAAAGTACACCTCTACCCTGATATAACGCGGTCCTCGGGAGGCAAAAAATCTTACCGTGTTATAGGTGAAACCGCGTTATATTGAACTTGCTTTGATCCACCGGAGTGCACAGCCCTGCCCCCCCCGGAGTGCTGCTTTACCGCATTATATCCGAATTCGTATTGTATCGGGTCGCGTTATATTGGGGTAGAGGTGTATTACCAAAAGAAATATACCAAATATTAGTAGTGATAGATTATACTGTAAGCTGCTGCTGTTGCACTCAATGGGCCTGATTCTCAGTTACACTCACAACACTCAGAGAAAAGGGATCTTGAGGTAAATGAAAATCAGACACAAGGACTTCCCAGCAGTGCAGGAAAAGGTTAGATTTCTAAGGCCTGATTCCTCTCTCTTTTCCACCTTGGTGTAACTCCATGGATTTCAATGGAGCTAGTCCCGAGTTACGCTTGTGTACATGAGATCAGAATCAGATCGTTAAGCATCCTGGATACTCTCTCTTAGGTAATTAGTACCCCAATGGTAGCAAAATTTGCCACAGGCTCTTTAAGCACCATAAGTGATCAAGGCCTTTGTTTTCCATCTCATCTGAAAGGCACCATTCTCCAGAAGCAGAGCCCCTAATTCAATGCTGGGACACTGGTTCGGCAATGAGTCAGAGAGAAAGGACTGCATCCTAAAATGACTCATTGCAATATGCTCTGGGCTTCTTGAAGCTCCCCCATCCAAACAGTAGTGAATCTCAATCCCACTGAGTTTACAAGATATGAGAAGATGACAAACGAGGAGGTAGGATTGCATGGCCATGTTGCTAACACATACATATATTGGACATTTTTAAAGAGTTAGCACCATTTACTTGTAATGATATACAGTTCATGGGTTTATTTTTAAAATAAAGCACTCCCATGAATGTTTGAGATGATTTTAAGAACGGGGCTCTCCAAATTATATCCTGTAGTTGCCCAATAACAAAAAAAGAAACTTTCAGCTGCTTAGGAAAGCACTTCAACAGGCCATAGTTTGTTGCCAGGAAAGATGAGTTGGCAGCGTAACCTCAGCTAATGAGTACTCTATCCATACCACCTGGGCACATCAGACAAGCAAAGTAGGGTCAGGGGCTTAGTCAGTATATTGAACATAAATATCCAGGTGGAAAAACGTTCACCCACACATGTGGACATGTACCACACACCCATTCACAGATGTATAAGACATCATACTGCATAAACGCTGAACTCCTATCAGCAGCAGGGATACTCACATGAACTCCACAAATGCTCTAGTTCTGAGTCAGCTTGACAATATTGTCTATAATTCCCTTCAAGTCAAATGGTTCAGTCTAAATATAATGAAGAATGTCTGGTCTGATATTTTAAACAAAGAATCCCCCCTTACTGAGGAGATCATGACTTCACTATGGCCTTGTCAACACACCTAACTTTACTAAGCCACCTGTTTCCTGCAGCTGTCTGGCTGGTTTGCTAGCTCTACTAGATGCTTATGGCATGACCATTCCTTACAAAAAGTTATGTTCCTAAATATGCAATCATGATAAATTTAGTTTATGTAAAGCTATTGCATCCTGATGTTGTTATGCCCAGTATGCATCAGGCTGAATTCACTCTTGGCCTTATGTAACAGACTCTGCCTCATTGACATGTCCTGCCATACAATCTATATCAGGGGTCGGCAACCTTTCAGAAGTGGTGTGCTGGGTCTTCATTTATTCACTCTGATTTAAGGTTTCGCGTGCCAGTCATACATTTTAACGTTTTTAGAAGGTCTCTTTCTATAAGTCTATAATATATAACTAAACTATTGTTGTATGTAAAGTAAATAAGGTTTTTAAAATGTTTAAGAAGCTTCATTTAAAATTAAATTAAAATGCAGAGCCCCCTGGACCAGTGGCCAGGACCACTGAGTGCCACTGAAAATCATCTCGAGTGCCGCCTTTGGCACACGTGCCATAGGTTGCCTACCCCTGATCTATATAGTACATTTCTCTCATGAAAACATAGAATCATTTGGGCCAAAACACGTGATGGACAAATTTTGTTTCTTGTAAACAAACCACTGGCCAGGATTCAAAAATTAAGATGATTAAACTAACACCGAGCTACAGAAATCATCTCCCCTGATAATCCGAATGAAGAGATGCTTAGATGTTATCAGAATTCTTCTGCAAAACTGCCCCTTAGCACTCACAAGCATCCATCTGAAAGCCCTAAACAAACCTTATCCCAATAAATATTTGATCACACAGATCCATTGTTTAGAGGAAAAGATGGGTTTAAATAAATGTTATGGCTCAGACCTTGCTGAGGTTAAATTCCTGCATTCACTCATCTCATTTATCACTTGGACTGCAGCTGACTCGAATACCATTTCCCATGGTAAGCAGCTGTTTTGTAATGGGCCGCATTTACAATAAAATAAAACACACATACAGACAGAAGCTGCTTCAGAATAAAACACTCTCCAATCTGTAATCTCAGCCTGCCTTTCATATGCAGCCACTGGAGCAGGCAGAAAAGAAAGCACACTTTTTATCAGAACCACCTGCAGCAGCCTATTTGTCATTGGAAGTTAAAGCACAATACAGTTTAATTGTAAAAGGCATTGTTCATACCACAATACCTTGCAAGTTCACAGGATATTGCTACAATAAAGAAGGATGAGAGTCGGCAGGAACAGTGGACAAGGAGTGGCATGAAGGTGTAGCCCATTACTTCATTTTATCATTCATTTATTGTGTGTTGTATGATGTTATGATTAACTAACATGCTATGTCATATATAATACTTGTCTACTAAATAGATTTAAGTTGTAGGACTATAGAATAATAGATTGATCAGTAGTCAGAAGGGATAAATATGCATTAGGTATCTAGGTAAGTAGGGCAGAAACACAAGGCCTACAGGCTCGGGCCTGTACGTTTTAGCTTAGCCATACTAGGCAATAGGCTTAAGAAATGCTGATATAAGTAAGTGACCAAAGAATGACCCTATGACACAAGTTTATGGGAAGAGATGTACCAATGAGTGGTATTGCGAACAATTAACTGTAAGAGTAATTTTGCGTACAAGTCACATGCACAGCGTGTTAGGTGTAGTCAGAATCACAAGAGAAAAGAGGTTTCCCAGATTGGGTAAAATGAGTTCCCTATGGGAAAACTCCAGCAAGAACCATCCCTCTACTGATGATCAATTGGCAAGGCAGCCATCAAACCTTAACAATATCATTAAGGATGTGAGTATGACTATATTTCGAACTTGTGCATAGGTCTTTATAGGATTTCTATATGCTTGGGTACTCATAACCTGAATTGTAACTTTAACAAAATTGACAAAACAAACTAGACCTTGTACTTGTCAATGTATGTGTATGTCTTTGTGTGTTCCTAGAGACCCTAAATCTGAAGCAAGTAGCAGAGGTGACTTTCACTCTGCTAAGCTGGAAACTGTTGCCACCAAAGCTGAACCCACAGTGGTGCAATACAACATTACTAAATTCACTTTAAATAAAATAAAAGGTTAGAAAGGACTCCTGTGAGTAAGTGGGGAAGTAGACCATAGAGCATGAATATAGGCATCCTGACGAGGTGGATTTTGACCTGCATGGGACAAACAAATTAGTAGGATCAATGCAAGTGAACAGACTGTTCAAGGTAGCTGTGATGATGGCAGCAAAGGGTCAACCCTGAAAATGAAAAAATGGGGATGGGGGATTGAGAAAAGTCCAGAATTGGTAGAGGAGAAGGAAGATGTAGGGATATTGGGAGCGAGATAAGATGGTAGAAGGAGAGGAGATCAAGAGAATGAGATGTAAGAGGAATGAAGAGCTGGAAAGTGAGGAGATCAGTTATATATGCTTATGGGAGTGGATGCGGGGATGGGAGGGTGGAGGTTTTTGAAAGGGGCTGGTTAGTGTTAGTGTGTACAGAGAAGTAATGCTTCAGCTTGGAGAACAGAAAGTAGTTATGATGGGAGTGCTGCTGGGAGAACACAAAGGATGCAGTTAGAATAAGCAAGACATGAAGGAACAAATCCATGAATTAGCGATTCAGTACATTTTGGGAGGTTTATTTATTTGTGAAGGGACTGTCATGACTTGGGACCATGGGAATTTTGGCTGGTAGGAAAGTTTTGTTTCTACTTCTGGGGAAGGGGTTCAAACAAAGGCTTATCTGTAAAATTAAAAAAAAATCACTGTTTTAATTTAGTTTGCTTAGAACCTTTGCAAGGCTTTGAGTCCCCGTTACAACTTTTTATTTAGCTCCCATTACATTCATAGACGGAATCGCTACAGAACAGCTTTAAAATCCCCCAAATAAAACTTTCAATCAGTGCTAATTACTAAAACGAGAAGCATGTTCAGCCATATTCATTCTCCAGACACACATGTCTAAGCAATAACCCACAAGAAATTAGTTACCACTTCTCTGCCATTACTCATCAGTTAGGATTCTGACCTGCAAGCACTTCTACTCTTGTATTCCCATGAGACAAAGTAATCGTGTTGTGTTAGTGTGTTACATTTACATTGCATTGAACAATGATGTGGCATCAATTTACAGTGACTTCTCAGAATATCATAATGCAGTCTCATGGATTAAGATGTAATCTCATTGCATCATGGCACTACATCATCATAGTATGCACAAAATAAATTTGGGACGAATTATGTGCTTGGTAAATAAGGTTCCAAGGACAAATCTATAGAAATCAAGACTGCCCTACAAATTTCAGAACAGTAGCACTCCTTTATCAGAACAAATGATTTAGTTGGTGTTGGTCCTGCTTTGAGCAGGGGGTTGGACTAGATGACCTCCTGAGGTCCCTTCCAACCCTGATATTCTATGATTAGAAACCATGAATTGCATTGTGAGGTTCAAAATGCCAAGGGACTTCAAGAATCTGAGAAGGTAAAACTGGAGCTCAGAACAAACTAGTGGAACTTTTTTATTTACCCTGCTGTACCTCTGTTTGACAAAAAAGAGAACATAAAAAAAATCCAAAGTAGCTATTTTTGCACATGCTGAAGCCAGCCCTTCATTGATAGCCTCCAGATCCACTGATAGATCTGTCTCTATCAAATAACCCAAAAAGATACAGAGCATTCCTGTAAGTGAAAAGCATGGCGTGGTAGTCCAGTGCATTGGAATATCATTTCAGGCCCACACCAACCTCAGTTTCCTAATACCAGTGAAGATGAGAAAAGCCAGCCTCCGGTGATCAGGAGTGAAGTCAGAGGACCTCGTGGAAATGTGACCCTATGTTGCATTGATCATAATGACTAACACTTATGACACCCTCAGCATTTTATCTCCTTCATTTTACTTCAGAGAATGACAGGATTCAATGACCTAGATTGTGCTCTAGTCATCTGTCAGAAAAATAAATTTAAGCCAACTAATAATTAGCACATAATAAAAAGAAATGGAAGCAATCATAGAATCGTAGGACCGGAAGGTACCTTGAGAGTCTTCGAGTCCAGTCTCCTGCACTCAAGGCAGGACTATGTATTATCCAGACCAGTGATTTTCAAACTTTTTTTCTGGGGACCCAGTTGAAGAAAATTGTTGATGCCCGTGACCCCCTGGAGCTGGGGATGAGGGGTTTGGGGTGTGGGAGGGGCTCAGGGCTGGGGCAGAGGGTTGGGGTGAGGGCTGCGGGGTGGGGCTGGGAATGAGGGGTTCAGGGTGTGGGAGGGCAGGAGGTTGGGGTGTTGGAGGGGATCAGGGCTCTGGGCTGGGGCTGAGGCATTTGGGGTACAGTAGGGGTTCTGGGTTGGGGGGGCTCAGGGCTGGGACAGGGGTTTGGGGTGCGGGAGGGGGTCAGGGCTCTGGGCTGGGGATGTAGGCTCTGGGATGGGGTTGGGGATGAGGAGTTTGGGGTGCAGGAAGGGGTTCCAGGTTTGGAAGGGCTCAGGGCTGGGGCAGGGGATTGGGGCACGGGGTTGGGGCGCGGACTTACCTCCGGTGGCTCCCGGTCAGCAGCGCAGCTGGGGTGCACCGTGAACCACGCTGCACCCTGGAAATGGCCAGGAGCAGGTCTGGCTCCTAGGCGGAGGCGCGCAAGCAGCTCCGGGTGACTCTCACCCGCAGGCACCGCTCCCCCAAATCCCATTGGCCGGTTGCTCGGGGCGGGGGCAGCGCGCAGAGCCCTGTGGCCCCCCTGCCTAGAAGCCAGACCTGCTGCTGGCCACTTCTGGTGTCAGAAAAGGTAGGCACTATCCTGCCTTAGCTGGGCAGCACTGCCGACGGGACTTTTAACGGCCTGGTCGGCGGTGCTGACCAGAGCAAGGCAACCTGCTCCTTACATGCCGTGACCCACTAGTGGGTCATGACCCAAGGTTTGAAAAACTCTTGATATAGACCATCCCTGACAGGTGTTTGTATAGCCTGTTCTTAAAGATCTTCAATGATGGAGATTCTACAACCTCCCTAGGCAATTTATTCCAGTCCTTAACCACCCTGATAGTTAGGAAGTTTTTCCTAATCTTAAACCTCCCTTGCTGCAATTTAAGCTCATTGCTTCTTGTCCTATCCTCAGAGATTAAAGAGAACAATTTTTCTCCCTCCTCCTTGTAACAACTTTTTATGTCCCTGAAAACTGTTATCATGTCCCCCCCTCAGTCTTCTCTTCTCCAGACCAAACAAATCCAATTTTTTCAATCTTCCCTCTAAGTCATGTTTTCTAGACCTTTAATCAATTTTGTTGCTCTTCTCTGGACTTTCTTCAATTTGTCAACGTCTTTTCTGAAATGTGGCACCCAGAACTGGACACAATACTCCAGTTGAGGCCTAATCAGCGCAGAGTAGAGCAGAAGAATTACTTCTTGTGTCTTGCTTACAACACTCCTGCTAATACATCCCAGAATGATGTTTGCTTTTTTTGCAAGTATTACACTGTTGACTCCTATTTAGCTTCTGATCCACTAAGACCTGCAGATCCCTTTCCGCAGTACTCCTTCCTAGGCAGTCATTTCGCATTTTGTATGTGTGCAACTGACTGTTCCTTCCTAAGTGGAGTTACTTCAGATCATTTCTCCAGTTTGTCCAGATCATTTTGACTTTTAATCCTATCCTCCAAAGCACTTGCAACCAATCCCAGCTTGGTATTGTTTGCAAACTTTATAAGCTTATTATCTAAATCATTGATGAAGATATTGAACAGAACCAGACTCAGAACTGATCCCTGCTAGGCACCACTCAATATGCCCTTCCAGCTTGACTGTGAACCACTGATAACTCTGGAAATGGTTTTCCAAGCAGTTGTGCACCCACCTTATAGTAGTAGCTCCATCTAGGTTGTATTTCTCTAGTTTGTTTATGAGAAGGTCATGCAAGACAGTATCGAAAGCCTTACTAAATTCAAGTTATAACACATCTGCCACTTCCCCATTATCCACTAGGCTTGTTACACTGTCAAAGAATGCTAGAAGGTTGGTTTGACATAATTTGTTCTTGACAAATCTGTGCTGACTGTTATTTATCACTGTATTATCTTCTAGGTGTTTGCAAATTGATTGCTTAATTATTGCTCCATTATCTTTCCAGGTACTGAAGTTAAGCTGATTGGTCTGTAATTTCACTCAGGACCGGCTCCAGGCACCAGCTTACCAAGCAAGTGCTTGGGGCGGCCACTCTGGAGAGGGGCAGCACATCCAGCTGTTCGGCGGCAATTCCGCGGACGGTCCCTCACTCCTGCTCGGAGCGAAGGACCTTCCGCCGAATTGCCGCCGCAGATCGCGATTGCGATCGCAGCTTGGTTTTTTTTTTTTTTTTTTGTTTGGCTGCTTGGGGCGGCCAAAACCCTGGAGCCGGCCCTGATTTCACTTTTTAGAGATTGGCACTATATTTCCCCTTTTCCAGTCCTCTGGAATCTCCCGTCTTCCATGATTAATCGCTAATGGTTCAGCTATCTCTTCAGTCAGCTCCGTGAGTATTCTAGGATGTATTTCATTAGGCCCTGGTGACTCGAAGACATCTAACTTGTCTTAGTCATTTTTAACTTGTTATTTCCCTATTTTGGCCTCTGATCCTACCACATTTTCACTGGCATTCACTGTTAGACATCCAATTGCTACTAACCTTTTTGGTGAAAACTGAAACAAAAAAGTCATTTAGCACTTCTGCCATTTCTACGTTTTCTTTTATTGTTCCCCCACTCCCCTCATTGAGTAATAATAGATCTATCCTGTCCTTGGTCTTCCCCTTGTTTCTAATATATTTGTAGAATGTTTTCTTGTTACCCTTTGGGTCTCTAGAATTATAGCTTCATAGCAACATTGGGCTGGAAGAGACCTCGAGAAGTCATCAAGTCCAGCTCCTTGTGCTATAGAAGGACCAAGTAAACTTAGAACATCCCTGAAAGGTTTTTGTTCAACTTGTTTTTAAATGCTTCCAGGGATGGGGACTCCATGACTTCCCTTGAAAGCCCATTCCAGAGCTTGACTACCCTTAGAGTTAGAAAGTTTTTCCTAATATTTAACCTAAATCTTCCTTGCTGCAGATTAAGCCCTTTACTTTTTGTCCTACCTTCAGTGGAAATGGAGAACATTTGATCATTGTCCTTTTTATAACAACCCTTAACATATTGGAAGACTGTTATCAGGTTCCCCTCTTAGTCTTCTTTTCTCAAGGCTAAACATGCCCAGTTTTTTTAACCTTCCTCACAGGTCAGGTTTTCTAAACCTTTGATCATTTTTGTTGCTCTCCTCTGGACTCTTTCCAATTTGTCCACATCTTTCCTAAAGTGAGGTACCTAGAATTGGACACAGTACTCCAGCTGGGGCCTTACTGGTATCGAGTAGTGCGGGATAATTACCGCCTGTGTCTTACAAACAACACGCTTGTTAATACATCCCAGAATCATATTAGCACTTTTTGCAGCTACATCATATTGACAACTTATATTCAGTTTGTGGTCCACTATGAAGGTTAAGCTTGTCCAATGCTGAACAAACATTTATACTAGGGCACTGAACATCCTCACTAAAATAATTAACTCGGTTATGCCTCTGGGCTAACGTAGCACCTCTTTCACTCATAATATCATGGTCAGTAGAAATTCACCCACCACTTCCCCTGCTTGTAGTTCAGATACAGCGGGCCAGATCTCAACTGCTGTAAATCAAAAGTCAATGAGCTATAGAGATTTACAGCAGCTGCCAAGGGTTCAAGACACACTATTAAGATATTATTTCTCTTCATTTAACTCCTGGATAGATACAGAGAGTATGTGTATTAACCTCTATCTACGGTAGACATATGGGCCCCTGTCACCATAATATCTGACCACTTCAAAATTTTAAAATATTTATCTTCACAATATGAGGTGGGAAAGTGCTATTTTCCCTGCTTTACAGCTGAGGAACTGAGAAATAGAGAGTCTAAGGCCCAGATTTGTAAAAGTATTTAGGTGTTGCTGCACTCAGCATTACAACACCTAGCTGATTTAGGAGTATAATTCCAGTTTTCTAAAAGGATTTAGGCAATGCCTAAAGACTTTAAAAATCTGGGCCTAAATGACTTGTCCAAGGTCTCTCAGAAAATCTGTTGGGGAGCTGGGACTTGAACCCACACCTGGAACCCAAGTCTTAAGATAGTGCCCTAACCACTGGACCAGCTAATCTTTTCTGCTACTAAAGAGATACATTATTATTCAAGTACACTTACGTACACAGGGCTGTGTTCATACATACACACACATATTATGAAGCAGATGCCCCTCTTCCGCAAGTACATCTGTGGTAAATTGAACAAGTCTCCAAGCACAAACGCAAACAGGGGAGGCCGCAAAGCCATTGAAGATAAGCTACAGTGTGTTTCTCGCATGGGTTTTATGTAATGAGAAATTTCCAGTTTCCTCCATATAGATAGATAGACAGATGGGTGGGAGGATGGGGGGAGTCACAGCAGAGAAGCAAAATGCTGCTGTCAGCACGGATATCTTGGGCTGAGGGGAAGACAGTTGCAAAAGTAAAGTACCAGGCAAAGTTGCTTAACCGGAGCATACTTGTATTTGTTTAAATATTTTTATCACTGGCTGAAAACTATTTTGTAAGAGTTAAAGAAAAGCTATTTGCTTATGCTTTGTTATGGTCATGTCTGGGTTGCGGCCAGTGGTCCATGTTGCATTGCTGAAGCTACTGTTCTATGCTCTGTTTGAACACTATGCTAAGTAACCCATCACTTTAACTTTATTCCCAACAGAAATCCCTTTATTAAGGACTACAGTTGGTCTCAAACTCAAATATTTCAACACATTCACAAAGAAGAGATACGTAACAAATGCATGTAAGCTAGCCAGCATTTATAGGAGAACCCCAACATGCCATGAGGTGTGGGTAATAGCAATATACAATGGCAAGGGAGCTACACAGAGAGATAGAGTAGAGCAGCACAAGGAACGCTAATGGCTTTAAAGGGTGTGACATTCCAACCAGTGCAGCCCCTTTCAAGCCAAGTGGTCTACAAAGTCATCCAGCTCATCAGTCTGTCTCAAGTATGTATTTATAAACATCCAACACTAAGTATGTAAAACGGTGGTTTAGTTTGGCATAGTATTATCCATACAGTATATTCTGTTCACTATGCTATGATCTTGAGGGATCTGGAATGCAGACTCTACAAAGAGGCCAGAGTACAATCCCATGGATCGTATCTAAAGTTTGTTGACAGGGAAATTCTGTTAAGCAGAGTTCAGTAATCTTGGGTTGTTCCAGGCATGTGGGGTAATTCATGAACATACCCAATTTATTCCAGCCACAACATTGCCTATAGTACATTATTGACTAAGAGATTTGTGCATAAATGTGTGCTTCTGCCCCAAACATATATTCAGTGTTCCCCCTCTATAGATTTAGGTCATGCCAATGTTCCACAGAAATGCTTCTGCCTGAACAGACATTATTATCACGTGCTTAATCACCTACAGAACCTATAATCAGACAATCAGGGCAGACTTTAAAAAGCATACTATTTCATCGCCTGTGAACAGAATCCTGCAGTCTCTACTTGGGCAAAACTCCCAATGAGTTTTGCTGAGTAAGATCTTCAGAATTATGCCCTACATTAATTAGCAAAGAGAAGGTTCTGTTCACTCACATGTAATCTAAGCTATAATTTTTCATAAAAATGCCTACAAGTTTGGATACAAGCAACTAACTTTGGGCTTTAATACATTTATGTTTCAGAAAAACAAAGTTTATCTTAACAACTTTTGGTCTGTCTAATCCAATGTAAGTAATAATGAAGCTTTAATGGATTTGGGATTTTTACCCCTTGTCTTCATGCCTAGAAAGTATTGACCTCAAAAAGTCAAGCTGTTCTTTTTGGTCCAGCTATTTTCAAACACGACTAACTTTTTTTAGTGTAATTTACTCTTGCTCTGATGAAAACAAAATGAAAATTGCCTTAAAAAGTGCTGAAAACCATTTCTTTATCCATTATTTACCAACTGCATCTTGTCTGCTGGCAACACTCAGTTGCTTGATTATAGGGAAACATTCCAGTAAGAAGAACATATATGCTTAAATGATGCACTTTTTATGCCATCCTTCCAAGAACAACAGTAGCTAATTGCTCAGTTTCCTACTGGGAAATGTCTCTTTAATATGCAGATCTCTAAATGACTACTCCAAATCAAGTTGCCAACACTAGTCCGTTAATCATATGAAAGACTTTAGCTTTCACTTAGACTAATCTTTATTATACTTCCAGGTAGTGCAAGAACACAGCAGAGTTTGTGCCATGTGCTCATGGAAATAAAACAGCTTTCAACTGTTTTATTTTAATTAATGCTACTGAATGTATCTATAGGATTTTTTAGACCAACTTACTTGGTGCTGACTGGCTTTAGCCAACTGCTCATTGGCTGATTCTACATTAGAAGATGCAGTCTCAATGTTGGCTTCAATACTATCTGTAAATTAAGATAATAGAAGGTAATTACATGGTACAAAGCTAAAGGAATAATTCACACCAACAACAATGCAGTAATTTAACGGGGGGCATGAACAAACAGGAAAGAGCCACACATCCTTTTGTTTGCAAGTTCGGAAAGCGAGGGGGTGCCCATAAGGGCCATCCAAAATTTGGCAAAAAGAAGGAGCCTAAATAATCCCAGAGGCAGAGTAACTGGTGAATATCATACAAAATGGAAAGGTTATGAGCCTGATCCAATGGAAAGAATCCATGGGCTCCAATGGATCAGGGCTTCTATACGACTGGTAATCTCACTGGATGGGAGTTACATTCTAAAATGGGATACAGGAGGTATATCACGTTTGTGCTTCTTGATTTGTCCTGCTATAAAGATCTTCATTTTTTACCTCTGAGTGAAGGAAAAACATTTGGAAAAGAAGGATTAATAACTACAGAGCGCAGCCAGTTGAGGGGGGGGGGGGGGGAGGAATCAATACATGCCAGTCAAAGAAAGCAATGTTTTAAATGGACACCAGTCCTGTGTTTAGAAACCAACATCTATGTTGCAAAAGCTGCAATTAAGAGTTAGATTGTGTATCAAATAGAAACATCACAGTCACAGCCAAATCGTTCCCTCAGAGACGCGCACACAGCGACTACTGGTCTCAGTGGGAGTTGCATGTTTGCACTGCAGAGGAGAAAGCAGACCACTGGGTATATATAAATCACCTGGGGGAAAGTACTATAGGCAGAAAGTTGGGAATAAGGTTTCAGGGCTTGATCCAACTCTCCATAAAGTCAATGGAAAGACTTTACGTGACATGGTAATTGAATGGATCCTCGGTACAGAAAATTGGTTTAATTAATTTATTCTTTTATTTTCAAAACAGAGAAAATTAAAAAAGGACATTTCTGTGGAGTGGGAAAAGCTGAGCTTTCAGATGCTGTTATGCACTCATAGATACTTTTCAGAAGATTCGTTTTATTCTGCTTTGTAAATGAAACAATTTTGTAAGGCTGCTAATACACTTGGGCACTTATGATACCTTAAAGAAAATGAAATGAGTTTAATGTGTGGAAACCTACTCAAAAGCATTCATCACAACTTGGGGGGGAGGTCCTATTCTTTTCATTCTTGAATACGTGCATCTGTATTAGCAGTGCAGAAACTCTATGGGCAGTGCTATTAAGAATTGAGATGCCATAATTTAATGGCCAAATCCTGAGCATCTCAAACAGGTTTTAACCAAGGACCTGACCCGGCAACAGAGGCCTGAGCCTGTGCAGAGATTCACTGAAGTCACTGGTTTCTGACCAAATGGTTCTTTTTTGCATGATCAGTGGAAATGGAGTGAAAACTGCATGATGAGCTCAGGATTTGGCCCAGAAGCCTATGAAATTTGCCTTTATAAGGACAGATGAGAGCTATTATGATTCTGTCTATCTAGCAATCAGCCCAAAGGGTTCACTTACAGTCTTATCTTAATTTTAGTATACTGCTGGAATGACAGATTATTTTCTCCCCCTTTTGTTTTCAGTGCTAGCAGAAAATAATTGCATGAAATCACTCTCACACACACGTTCAAAACCACTACCATCCCGTGCTACCTCTGATCTCTCTTCTGTTGGACACTGTTAAGTCAGCTCATAGTGCCTACGTATTTCAGGAGTCTCTAGCGGTAGATTATCATACAGACAATGGAAAAAAGCATGTCCTTTCCATTTGAAACCATAGAGTTGGGGTGGGAAGAGCACGGTGGTGCCTGAGCATGCTCTTTAGGGCAGAGAAAGCTGTATGGGGCTGGGAGTGTCTCTCTCTTGATGTCTGTACAGCTATGGGAATTTAATCAGTGCTTGGTAAATAGCAATTAACATGTGTGCCCAGCTTCCATGGCTGTCCATATGGGCTTGTCTACACTGGGAAATTACTTTATGCTAAAACACAACTCTGAGGAGTCAAGGTAGATAACAGGATGCTAAATGTGACTTAGCACATAGCATAGACAGGGAATATCAGGTGTAACATTTTGTCAGCTAGTTGTGGTTAGCCCTAAGGTTGATGAAACCTGGTCACGTGCCACATGAGGCACATTGTGCATACGCTAAGAATATCATGACCAGCTGGGACAATGCTAAAGAGGACAGTGCTTGTCTACAGAGATTCTCAGCTGGTATAAGAGTAGCAGCCATGTTAGTCTGTATCCGCAAAAAGAACAGGAGTACTTGTGGCACCATAGTCTCTAAGGTGCCACAAGTACTCCCGTTCTTCTTTCAGCTGGTCTAGTAAGTGCAGCTCCATGGAAGTCAATGGAGCTACAACAGTTTACACGAGCTGATCCTGTCTAATGTTCTGTTACCATAACTCCACAAGGTCGTGCTCTAGTACAGTATAATCTCCCAATGTAGACAAGCCCTGGGAGCAGGGCCGGCTCCAGGCACCAGCGAACGAAGCAGGTGCTTGGGGCGGCCAATGGGAAGGGGCGGCACGTCCGGGTCTTCGGTGGCGGGTCCCTCAGTCCGTCTCGGAGCAAAGGACTTGCTGCCGAATTGCCGCCGAGGAATGAAGCGGCGCGATTGAGCTGCCGCCAAAATGCCGCCGATTGTGGCTTTTTTTTTTCCCTTCGCCGCTTGGGGCGGCAAAAAAGCCTGAGTTGGCCCTGCCTGGGAGTTAGACACATGTACCTGGATTGGAGAGAGGGGACATGACACAAGGTAAATAAGGAAACAAGTGACAATCAGAAACAAGCCATAGCAAGTAACAGGAGACATTCTCATTTCGGGAGCATAAAGCAAGGCAAGATTGCCAGTTTATAGGAGATATATTTAAAGAGGACAGTTAGTCTTTGTCCGATAATGGAACAGCCTTATACAGAAATTCAAAAAAAGTTGAGTAATCTGATTTGTCTAATCAAAGCAAAAGAGCTTGTTGTTTTCTTCCCTAGTGTTACCTAGGATCCCAGGACATTACACCTCTTCTTTCATGAACAGCCGCAATTTAACAGGCCCTTTCCCTAGGGAAATAACTTTTTGAGCATGGAAGAGCAATACAAAATTCTTTAGATTCCATGAGGTTTTTTTCAGAACAACCAGCATCATGCTTTGCAAACACTATATGTTAAATTGTT
Organism: Emys orbicularis; assembly: GCF_028017835.1. NCBI lineage: Eukaryota > Metazoa > Chordata > Testudines > Emydidae > Emys > Emys orbicularis. The sequence goes on along the minus strand of NC_088684.1, from coordinate 7,730,689 downwards.
CCACAATGCAAACACCCAGAGTACAAGGAATCTTTACTGACTGATGGCCTAAATGTTACATACGTAATGGTGTGATGTTACAGAGGAAAAACAAAAAACTGGGCAAGCTGCCTGCCCAGCTGGCAGGTTCCTCTAATGTCCAGAACTCCAGCTTTGCCACGAGTACAAAAGATTTGAGATGAAAGGTCCTAATTAACATTTGCTATAGTAGCTTGCAATCCTAAGGGGCAGGAGGGAAAAAAAAAAAAAAACCTACAGAGCGAGCACTGCATGAAAAATGAGGCACACATAGGTAATGTGGTGGGCTTGTCCTCACTGCTAAAAAAGATGCAATTTTTTACCTTGGGGATACTAACATGTATGAATTATCCCAAGGAAAAAAACATAGTGAAGTCTTTAGTTTTACCGTAAGGTAAACTCGCAAAGTCAGCCCCTGGAAGAGGTATAGAGCTGTTAAACACGTGATTTACCAGGCGGTAACACTGAAGTGCCTGGTCTTCTCTGTGGTTTTACCTCAGGACAGCTCATGTGTGTTAGTTACCCTGAGGTAAAAAATGCACCTTTTTTTAGCAGTGACGACAAGTCCTGTGCAAACTAGTGATTTCCACTGATTTACACACAAGGGAGAGAGTGAGAGAGATGTAGTCTAGGCGTCAAAACACAAACATGGTAGCCAAGAATTACTGGGGCAAGATCATCCAATCAATTATGTGTCCACCACTTCACTGATTTTAATAGGACATCCTGCATGCACACAACAGGATGATCCCAGCTACAATGACTCATTGTGTGGCCTCAGCCAAATCACTTGGGCTGTGATTTGAAAACGGGCCTTAATCCTTCCTATCTCACAGGGGTATTAATCAATGATTATGACATTTTTTGAAGAGAACAACATTACTGAAGTGCTAAACATTGTGATTTGCATTTTATTTTGTTACAGTGATAACCTGTTGTGACAGAGAGCTGGGAAAGAACAGCTGATCCAGCACTCTGGCCACTGCAACTCTAATTAGTTGCTCTAGAGTAGAGCTGATTAAGAAGAACTGGGCCTAATTGATGGATTGGGCTGGGCTGTGGAGAGCTAAAAGGCTAATTAGCCCATTAGGCAGAAGGTAGAAAAGACAGGGGAAGGCGGGGAAGGTGAGAAAGGGAAGCTTTCAGAGTCACAGCCCAGCGGGATCTCCCAGGAGGAAGATCCTTTCCTTGTAATCCCTCCTTGGCTAAGGGAGTTAAGGACTGTAGGGAACTGTAAACAGGGGGCTGAACACCTCTGAGAAAGTGGTGGGGAGAACACTGCAAAATAAACCACATGAGGTGCTTACCAGAAGAAGGTCTCCAACTATTTGTACTTCAAAAGAGACCAGAATGAGACCCTACCCTGTCACACCTCTGCTTAAGGTCACCTGGTGTCTATGATCAACCCATGTTAATGGACGGCAAAATATTCTATGTGAAATTACATAAGTGAAAGTGAATTCCATACTTAACGGCATCTAAGTCAAAGTGCTCGGGGTGGTGGGTTTTTTTCATTTTTTTGTTGCACTGTGTTGAACAGTCACCGGTTATAATAGGACAAAATCAGGGTCCTCACAGTGGCCATTATTAATTGGTTTCACTGGGCAGGTATTTGTGTTAGGGCTGGTTGAAGAACAGGAGAAGGATTTTGCAAACAAATTTAAAATTGCTTCTTTTTGAAGGGTTTGCAATGGGTCCATTCTGTTTTCCAAAACATTGTTCATGACGTTTCTTTAAACAAAATGATACCTATATTTTTATCAAAAAATTTTTCATAAAAATGTCAATAAAAATTTGGTGTGAGACGTGAAAAATGGAACATAAAGTCAAAATGTTCCTTTTTTTGAATAAAGGCCACTTTTCGATGAAAATGCTTTAGTGAGAAAAATTTCAACCAGTTCTAATTTGTACGTAGTACGAATCAAGTCTTGCATCATTCTTTGTGGTCTGTGACTGTGAGGTGCTGAGAATCCTTAACTCAAAGAGCATTTCACAGGACACATCCTGTTTTGCCCCGTGCTGGACTGGGGACTTAGCTCTCATTGATAGATATGGGAGTTCTTCCAGAGTAAAGCTTAAAATGACAGTGTTTGGTCATATCTAAACGTGTGTAAGTCAACCTGCAAAATCAGGTCAATAGAGTATGTAAAATACGTGCTCTCCCAATTTAGAAATGAAGGTAAGTGGATCAGGCTGACTTAACGAGGTGCAATTTGTAGCTCCCTAAGCCATCAAGACCTGGGGGTATTAATCCCCAATGGAGGGCAGCCAGCATCCACATCTCTACCCTATCCAAGGATTTCCCATGGGAGATGGCAGCTCTGATTTCCGCAAAGGGTAACATAAAAGACCCCTGCCAAGGTGTTGTGCCAAATGAGTGAACCCAGCCAGCACTTTTAAAAAATCTGTCTACTGACTCCTTGAAGATCAAAGTGGAGCAGACATTATAACCACCATGAAATGCCACAACCTGCTGCTTGCTGGATTTGCCTTCATCAAGGGCCCTGTGCCCTAGTTTATACCAGCAGAAGTGGGTGTAAAGTAGTGTACTCACATTAACATTACTTTACCTACCTTTAGTCCCAGACAAAGCAGTGATTTGCACTGCTTAGTAAATGACAGATGCCCTTAAAATGTGGTTTGGAAATATTTAAACCTCCATAAAACCTATCCAAATTGTAGAATTATACCATAGTGTCAATAGCTTATCATTTATGCAAAATTCATTTTACATGCATTATCAATCTCAGAATATTTTGCAAGTCCATTCAAGCCTAGAATTATGCCAAAAATAAATAAAAATAAAATCTCAGAGACTCAAATGTATAATCTATCTACTCCTATAACTCAGTGGACTAATCCAAAGGTGTCAACTCTTCCCAGTCAGAGGAAAATATCAAGACAATGTGTCCGATTCATTTACAAAAAAGGTGTGTATGTTTGCTTGTTATTTTGGAAAGGCTGAATTTTGCCTCCAAAGTAAAATCCATGATATTTATGATTTGTCTTTCCCTTGCAATGGTTGGTTTGATTTACTTAACCTATTCATAACATGGTATCCCACACGCTACCCTTCTAAGTCAGAGTGTGACGCCTACCAGCAGAAATAAACCAACAACTCAGCTGGTTGTACATTTATGACCCTTCCAGCTCAATCACAGGATTTCTGGGAGTTCAGAGCACAGCAGTGCAGCTTCCTGATAACAACTTCAGATGAACTGGGCTTCATGTTCACAGCAGCAGAGAATTCTACTGGTGGCAAAAAAAAAAAAAAAAAAAAAAAATCATAAAAAGAAGAGACCCCCGTCCACATCCACGCAGCTAGTTTCTTGTACAAAATTACTTGGCTCATTAGCTGCAACTACACCAACCCAGTCACATTAAGAAGATCAAATACAGAACAGCAGACACATCTTTAGGCATTAGTAAACTTATAAGTCTGTAATCACCCATTACTCTTTTCTTTACAAAACACACACACTGTCTTCCTAACACCATTAGCATTATAAAAAGAATGTGCAAACAATGAGGCGAGAGACAGAAACTCAGAGACATAGACTTTAAAACACAGAGAAATAAAATACAAAGACTCATACATTCCTTGCACCCCCTGCCACTATGGGTGAAATGAGAAGAACAGAGAAGATCAAACTAACCTGTGCCTGCCTCCTGAGAAATATGCTATGGATGGTACTGTTTATAATAAAGCTGTTAGTCATAATTGTGTTGAGAAGAAGACAGAGTAAACTGGCTCCAAAGTATACACTTTTGGTTCAACAGATTCTGAGTTATGTCTTCAAAATAAAATGAAAAATGTGTGCCTCATCTGAAACAGATAAGTAGCAACTTCAGAAAGACTTGGATGCCACTGTGCACAACTTCTGGAGAAGTGGTACCCTGCTCTGACACATAACTCCATGTCTTACCCCAGGAACAGCTAGACATGAAAGAGCCAAGTGAGGATTCTGCAGTGTACAAAGAACCAACGAGTACATAAATATATCCATCAATATAATTGTCTCCTCTGAAATTTAGGAAGTGTTACCAACTGAATGGATATGAATATGTAGACCCCATTCTAATGTACAAAGGTTACCAGAAATGTTAAGTCCAGGTATTCAGGGACCATTCCCAGGATGCATTCATTTTTCAGATGTCCCAACTCAGCCACAGGACAGTTTAGTTAACGATCCAGCTGTCTGATTTTCCAAATTCTCTTGTTTTATTGTATTTGATAGCAGACTCCATCCAGTCTCCAGGGGACTCTTTATAACAAAGAAATTCCTGTGCCACTAAGCCATCAGTCACAGAACATACATGAAGAATCTTCCAAAGTGACCTGAAGAGGCTTGCAGAGGACACGAGTGATGGCTCTTTGTGGTTGATCCCAGGACAGTGTGCCATGACTCTGCAAATGAAGCATCACTCTTTTGAAAAGACATCAGCCTTCAAGTCAAGATGGAAGTACCCAGCTATAGGAAATGATGCTGGCCAAACAGGGCTGGTTCCAGGGGACAGAAGAGGCTATGGTGGTGGCAGGTGCAGGGTGCTCCCACAACCCCCAAAACAAATAATCTCAGTGATCCCACATTTACATCAATACAAACACATTTCCCTTTCACAGAGTCATTTATTAAGACTGGGGGGAAATGACAATGATGTATTCAAACAAATATCAGCCCAGCTCAAGGCCTACATTTATTGACCCAACTGAACAATTTTCTCTATCCCTCAATGTAACAAGAAGATGAACCAACTGCCACATTTCCCCTGTTTCCTGGGCAGGCCTGCATGCTGAAGGCTGGAAGACACCAGGTGTGTGAATTCTCTAAACTATTCAAGCCTCCAAATCAGGCTGCATTACCAAATGTCCTTGTCCTCAGCCTTATTATTCTTAGTCCGAGATGTCCAGACTTCGGGATGTGGTGAAGTGCAATATCAGTATCAACCAAAATCTAAAAACCAGGCAACTCACACTCAGCAACAGGAGAAGGTGGATGGGTGGCAAATGTGGTAATAAGAAATGGAAGAAAAACAGGGGTGAAGAAAGTTCTCATCTTCATGTCATACAGCTTCCCTTCCCTGACAGCAGGTCTTGCTGTGAAAGTTGTGATCTGTACACCTTTAGGTACGACAAAGAGGTAGCTGGAGCTGGTGAATAAAGCATTGAGTTCCTGTGTTTCCTGTGCTGTAGTCTTGGACTGATTGTGTGGATGTACCAGTCTTTGGGTCTCTTGCTCTTTTCAGGAAACAGGTTGGGGGTATGTATGTGCTCTACTTGAGGAATGAGTGTTGGTGGCAAAATGGCCTGATGGGGGGGTGGGAATGGGTAATTGTTATAATCCTAGTAAAATGCTTTCAGAATAATCTGGCGCTCAGCGGTGAGAAATGCGATGAAGCTGTAAGCAGTGAACTTACTTGTGATGTTTGATGTAGGATGGCTTACATAAGGAATTGGCTCTTGCACTGTTTTGGGATACCAAAGACATTGTTTATGTGTATGGGAGAGGAAAGCATCTCCTTCTTCCTGATGGGCATGAGAACAGCAGTATTTTTTCTGTCATGGGTTAAAAAAATGCAACGTGCACATTATTTCAGTCACCTGGACTCCCTCTTGCAACACACATAGCAGACTCCAGAGATGGATAGATGTGTGTTCGCCCAAATCGTGTGCTAATGAGAATGATATTGCCGGCTACGTCGATGATGTCTCCTTCAAATCTGCTAGATGCAGGGCTAGATTCTCCTTGCACTAATACCAATTACACATTGACTTATTGGAATTATTCCTGATTTACACTAGTGTATGTGAGAGGAGAAACCAGCCCATACAGTGTACAACATATTCTTTGACAGAGAATGATGAGTAAATTTTGAGCTGATGAGTACTGTAGAGTGGCTGAATGTGTGTGTGCTTATGTATATGTAAATGTTGCTCTGATAATTGCACCAGTGTAACTTACTTCTCAAGGTGTCAACTCCTTGACCCTCTCCTTGGATGGTTTCAGTGGAGAACGTTTCTGCTACCATTCGCTCCACTGGAGTGAGGACAAGGGACTGTGGTGGCCCTCCTCCAGCTGCAGCTTTCTGATGTTCCCCAAGTTTTTTCCTCACTACCCCACGGAGATCTCGCCATTTGTGTTTCAGATCCCCCATATCCCTCCTGCAATACCCCAGAACGTTGACAGCTTGTAGGATCTTATTCCACACTCTGTGCTTCTTGGCAGGGGTCCCCCTTAAAGCCCCAAAAAGTAGCTGGTAGTGTTTGGTGACCTTCTGCACAAGCACTTCAGTCTCCTGTGGACTAAAATTGGGCTTCCTTGTCTTGGTCCGCGAGTGTTGTCCTTGATGTGGCGTTCCAGCAGTATAGTGTGTGAACATGGTAACATTCCCGCGAGCAGCAGGGTCAGAAGTAGAAGCAACCAACTGAGCAGCAATCGCAGACTCTGGTGTGGAACTTCTCTTGCATGTCAACATGTTGAGGTTGGTTCCTAGAAAGGTACCAAATGCTGGGTATTTATATGTTATTTAATAAGGTAGCGTGTACATTCCAAATGAGGATTTGCGCACCTACCTTATATTGTTTAATACAAAAGCAATGTTTCCCATACCCACGTCTGAATCCTGTTTGAAAATGTAAACTCCCGCCCACTTGCTGATCCATGGCTGTGCAAGCCTGTCACATGTAAGTTGACATCTCAGCTAACACATGGGAAAAGTCCAATGCCACTGAAATTGCTGTCTGCATAACTACAGGAGTTAACTTCATTTCCTTCGTGAGAGCTTGTGCCAGTTATACAAAGGAGCAACCTCTCACAGGTGATCATTCACTGATTACCAATGCTGGAGTGAAACAGGACTGTTAGTGGGGATCCAGTATAGATTTATGGATCATGTCCTGCAATCAGGCAGGGAGGCAGACTAGAAGATCCAGTATCTATATGTATTTGAAACTATTCGGGGTTGCTACTGCCCTGGACTGAAAAGATTTTTGTGCCTGATGCAATGGCAATCAATTTTTTAATGAATCAGGCTCATCGCTATTGTGATCCTCAGTTACACGTTCATTGAACCACTAAAACAGAGGAAAATGCTGCTACTGGGAACACAGATCACAATTCTTAGGGATGGTGATATATGTACAGAAAATGCAAAATGTCAGAGCTGCATCCTCAAGGATTCTGCATTTTTCCTCCTTCATTCATTCCGCCCATCCCTTGCATGGCAACAAACTTCCCTCCCCTTTAAGAAGGACTGTGGTCATGTTGACTCAGAAGCTAGCTAACTTGGTAGCTAGGTGAGCTACAGAAGGTTCATTGAAAGAACACGGGTCTCCTCCCAGGGGTGAGCACAAACTGCCTTTCTATTGCTCCCAGCAAGCCCAGGGCAGGCACGAGTGAGTGTGAGATCTGATCGTGTATCATGGACACAACAGTATGTTTTGCTGGCCAGCCTGATACTCCCCCACTAAGTATTTTTTTTTATTTAAATGAGGAGACACAGTTGCAGAACTTTCATCTCATGTGTATAACAGGCAGAAATTAAAACCCTGGATGTGGTGAGAACTCCCCCTTATCATCAATGCTGAATTTTCACTGTGGGTGTTTCAACTCTCTTTACCTTCTGATTCCTCTCACTTGTGTGTAACATAAACGTCAAAAGATAAACAGTGGGAACTTACAGCAACTGAGTAGGGAGATATCTTGACTGGCTGATTGACTGAAAAGCTACTCAGAAAGAAAGAAAAAGGTTAACAGTGCTACTGGAAAAAGAATGCCTCCTATATAAAAGCAGTAAAAGCATGATGCTGGTTTAAAGACAAAAGGTCCTACTTTCTACAGCTTTTTGTTTTCTCCCAGGCAAGTTAATATCGGGGCCACTTCCACCGCATGGGTAACGGTTTAAAAAATAAATCTAGCCGCAAGGAACGTGGTGACAAGGGTCATGAAACTAACTGATGTATGTTGTCATGTCCCTCGAGGCATTAACATCTGATATGACTCCTGAAGCCCAAGCGGATTCAGAAGTTATCTGTGCACAAACAGAGCTGTCAAACAAGCACGAGCTCAAAAATGAAGTGCTGCAGATGTGATCTTGATTTTGCTCTGTGTCTGTGAACGAACAGTCTGTGTGATGGCACTTGCACATTTCTGTTTGGATGGACAGGTCTGCAGCTTAATGGACGCTTGCCAAAGACTGTGTGCTTGGCAAGGAAACAGTGTGATCAATAGTCGGACTGGAAGTATTCCTCCTTTTATGATTTCTCTCTTAGGGTCTGGTCCAACTCCCACTGACTTCTAGGAGAGCTGCAAGTGCTCAGCGTCTTTGCAAATCAGGCTTCTTTTATAGTTAGGTCGCTAAACATGGATTTAAGAGTCTCACTTAGGCACTCAGGAAATTTTGGCAATTGTTTAAGGCACTGGATAGTTCATTTTATCTCATACCTGCTGTAAAACAAGAGGGAGAGAAACATATCTGACCCTTCCTTCCCTTAGCTGTAACAGGAGATGGTCATGAAGGAGCTGAGGGGACAGGACATTTTAAAAGATCTGGATCTCCTATATTTTGCCTCCATTTCTTCCCACTGGTCACCACTCCCTGTCAATGATGCGCTTGATGCTGGAGAACAAACAGTCAATGACTAGGCATTTCCTCTGTTCCCCTGCGTTCCACCAATGCACTAGCATGCTGTCTCACTACGGTCCAAAACCCTGCCAGCGGGGGAGCAAGGAGGGGTCAGGCTCTGGACATATGTTTGGACCGTGTGTGTGTCAGAATATTATGGCTCAAGCTCTATTAAGCAGAATCAAGCTATACATTTTTCTGCAGCGACAATAATTTTTCATTCCAATTCCAGAGGAAGATTAACAATGTCTTCCCATTCTAGTTATGGGTATGTCTTCCCCACTCTACATCCAACAGCCAATGGATTGTTCTTCCTGTGAAATCTATTTTTATGCTACCACCACCAGTAACTATCCCAAATATCACAGAGGACAGCTTTTCAAATCCAAGGAGATTTCCATGGACAAAATCCCCTCTAGTACAAGACGAATGGTCTCAGTGGCAACTCAGTTGTCTTAAGCAGCCCTGGCATTGGGATCATTTTGGCCCCTAAAACTCTTTTGTAGGTGAGTTGCCACCTCAGATCTGAATGGCAAAATCAGATAATAAAGTACATACCTTAACACTAATGGTGATACCTACCTATTGTGTCGCCTTGTTCATAAACCATGGAGGCCAGGTCTTTAATGATCTGGTTTACATCCAACATGTCACTCTGAAAAGGTGAAAGGTCACAGTTAATGATCAACAGATACATCAAAACCCAAAAGAGTTGCCCAGTTTCTCAATCTTGGAAACATATTTTTTCTTCTGCATAGAACAGTGATGACCAAATATTCTCACTATACCTTAAAAGGGCCCTTAAACAACACCATAATTTGTTGCACTTCAGTTACCAAACTTTGCACCTGAACCAATTGAGTTGCCATGTAAAAGGAGGAGGTCGAAAAATTAGACTACCCAGCTGCTTAGAATAACTGTGCAGCACTAAAGAACAAAAACCAGTCCTCCCCTATCTCTAAGGAGCTGTGTTTGAGGGATACCATTCATCTAGGACAGCGGATTCTTCTGTACTAACTAAGGGTATGTCTACACTACAGGATTAATTCGAATTTATATAATTCGAATTTAGGAAACCGATTTTATAAATTCGAATGTATTCGGCCACACTAGGCACCATTAATTCGGTGGTGTGCGTCCAAGCTACCATAGTAGCATCGATTTCCAGAGCGTTGCATTGTGGGTAGCTTTTACATAGCTATCCCATAGTTCCCGCAGTCTCCACCCCCCTTGGAATTCTGGGTTGAGACCCCAGTGCATGATGGGGCAAAAAACATTGTCGCAGGTAGTTCTGGGTACAGCCTCCCCCTCCCTCCCTGAAAGCAACGGCAGACAACCATTTCGCGCCTTTTTTCCTGAGTGAACTCTGCAGACTCCATTCTGCATCAAGCATGGATCCCGTTGTGCTCCAGAACGCAGTCTTGAACATTATAAACACCTCGCGCTTTCTCGTGGAGTTTATGCTTACACAGGACCAGAAAAAAGAGGCGAGGAGGAGGAGGAGGCGGCGATTGCAGCGCAGCGACCAGCGTGATGAGGACATGGACACGGACACAGAATTCTCTGAGACCGCGGGCCCCGGTGCTTTGGAGATTATGATGTTAATGGGCCAGGTTATAGGCTTTGAACGCCGATTCTGGGCCCGGGAAACAAGCACAGACTGGTGGGACCGCATAGTGTTGCAGGTGTGGGACGATTCCCAGTGGCTGAGAAACTTTCGCATGCGTAAGGGCACTTTCATGGAACTTTGTGACTTGCTTTCCCCTGCCCTGAAGCGCCAGAATACCAAGATGAGAGCAGCCCTCACAGTTGAGAAGCGAGTGGCGATAGCCCTGTGGAAGCTTGCAACGCCAGACAGCTACCGGTCAGTCGGGAATCAATTTGGAGTGGGCAAATCTACTGTGGGGGCTGCTGTGATGCAAGTAGCCAAAGCAATCACGGAGGTGCTGCTACGAAAGGTAGTGACTCTGGGAAATGTGCAGGTCATAGTGGATGGCTTTGCTGCAATGGGATTCCCTAACTGTGGTGGGGCAATAGATGGAACCCATATTCCTATCTTGGCACCGGAGCACCAGGGTACCCAGTACATAAACCGCAAGGGGTACTTCTCAATGGTGCTGCAAGCACTTGTGGATCACAAGGGACGTTTCACCAACATCCATGTGGGCTGGCCGGGAAGGGTTCATGACGCTCGCGTCTTCAGGAACACCAATCTGTTTAAACGGCTGCAGCAAGGGACTTACTTTCCGGACCAGAAAATAACCGTGGGGGATGTTGAAATGCCAATTGTTATTCTTGGGGACCCAGCCTACCCCTTAATGCCATGGCTCATGAAGCCATACACAGGCAGCCTGGACAGGAGTCAGGAGTTGTTCAACTACAGGCTGAGCAAGTGCAGAATGGTGGTAGAATGTGCATTTGGCCGTTTAAAAGGTCGCTGGCGATCCTTATTGACTCGCTCAGACCTCAGCCAAACCAATATCCCCATTGTTATTACTGCTTGCTGTGTGCTTCACAATCTCTGTGAGAGCAAGGGGGAGACCTTTATGGCAGGGTGGGAGGCTGAGGCAAATCGCCTGGCTGCTGATTACTCGCAGCCAGACACCAGGGCGATTAGAAGAGCACACGATGAAGCGCTGCGCATTAGGGAAGCTTTGAAAACCAGTTTCATGACTGGCCAGGCTACAGTGTGAAATTTATGTTTGTTTATCCTTCCTGAAAACCCGCCCCCTTTATTGACTCATTCTCTGTAAGGAACCCACCCTCCCCCTTCCCCCAGCTTGCTTTCAAAGGAAATAAAGTCACCATTGTTTAAAAATCATTTATTCTTTATGAATTGATTATAAAAAGAGGGAGAGAACCTGAGTGGGGTTTGGGAGGAGGATCAGCGGGAAGGAAAAGCCCAGTAAAAAAAGGTTAAGAAAATGGCAGCCTTTTGCTTGGGCTGTCCACTGGGGTGGAATGGGAGGGTGTACGGAGCCTCCCCCCCCGTGTTCTTACACATCTGGGTGGGGAGGCTATGGAAAATGGTGAGGAGGTAGGGGGGTTATACAGGGGCTGTAGCGGCACAGAACCTGAGTGGGGTTTGGGAGGAGGATCAGCGGGAAGGAAAAGCCCAGTAAAAAAAGGTTAAAAAAATGGCAGCCTTTTGCTTGGGCTGTCCACTGGGGTGGAATGGGAGGGTGTACGGAGCCTCCCCCCCCGTGTTCTTACACGTCTGGGTGTGGAGGCTATGGAACATGGTGAGGAGGTAGGGGGGTTATACAGGGGCTGTAGCGGCACTCGGTTCTCCAGCAGCCGTTCCTGAAGCTCCACCAGACGCCGGAGCATGTCTGTTTGCTCACGCAGCAGCCCCAGCGTTGCTTCCCGACTCCTCTGATCTTCCTGCCGCCACCTCTCATCTCGAGCGTCTCTCCTCTCCTCACGTTGGTCCCTTCTGTCCTCACGTTGGTCCCTCATGTCCTCACGTTGGTCCCTCCTGTCCTCACGGTCACTGGCTTCTTTCCTATACTTGCAAACCGTCTCCTTCCACTCATTCAGATGAGCTCTTTCATTCCTGGTGGATTGCATGATTTCGGAAAACATCTCTTCTCTCGTTTTTTTTTTACGACGCCTTATCTGGGATAGCCTTCGGGAAGGAGGAGGGAGGCTTGAAACATTTGCACCTGCTGGAGGGAGTGAAAAAAGGAGAGAATTTTTTTAAAAGATACATTTTTCAGAACAATGCTTATACTCTTTCACGGTGTATACTATTCACATTACATAGCACATGTGATTTCTGTGCAAGGTCGCATTTTGCCTCTTAATATTGAGTGCCTGTGGCTTTGCTGCTAGAGATCACAGACGCAGGTCGGGGCAACAGAATTCACCTTGCATGCTGCCATGGTAAGCCACTGTCTTTAGGCTTCTGCGCCCTGCTTTCCCACATACCAAGCAAAGCCCGTTGTGCTGCAGTTTTCCTGTTAGCTTGTTTTCTGCTGCTGAAGGTTAACACCCCCCCCCCCCCATCCAATTCTCTGGGATGAGTGCTTTATCCCTCCCCCCACCGCCTGGCTGGTATCAGGGAAGATCCCTGCAGGAACCAAACTAACACCCCCCCCCCCCACCCGCCATGAATTCTCTGGGATGAGTGCTTTATCCCTCCCCCCACCGCGTGGCTGGTATCAGGGAAGATCCCTGCAGGAACCAAACTAACACCCCCCCCCCCCCACCCGCCATGAATTCTCTGGGATGAGTGCTTTATCCCTCCCCCCACCGCCTGGCTGGTATCAGGGAACATCCCTGCAGGAACCAAACTAACACCCCCCCCCCCCACCCGCCATGAATTCTCTGGGATGAGTGCTTTCTCCCTCCCCCCACCGCGTGGCTGGTATCAGGGAAGATCCCTGCAGGAACCAAACTAACACCCCCCCCCCACCCGCCATGAATTCTCTGGGATGAGTGCTTTATCCCTCCCCCCACCGCCTGGCTGGTATCAGGGAAGATCCCTGCTAGCAAAACGCGAAAAGCTCTGGGCCAATCCTCCCCCCCCCCCCTTGCACTTGGCTAAATGCAGGGAAGGATTTCTTTTCAGCCACAGGCAAACAGCCCAGTAGGAACGGCCACCTCAGTCCCCTTAATTAAATTCCCTTATTTCAACCAGGTTACCCTAAGCGATATCACTCTCCTGAGGATTACACAGCAAGATAAAGAACGGATGTTGCTTGAATGCCAGCAAACACTGGGACCATACGCTGCCAGGCTCTGTCAGGCAATGATACCAGATTACTTGCTACTAGCATGGCGTGGTCAAGTGTCCTACCATGGAGGACGGAATAAGGCTGCACTGCCCAGAAACCTTGTGGCAAGGCTTTTGGAGTACCTCCAGGAGAGCTTCATGGAGATGTCCCTGGAGGATTTCCGCTCCATCCCCAGACATGTTAACAGACTTTTCCAGTAGCTGTACTGGCTGCGAATGCATCCCAAGTGCTCAGGGCAAATTAATCATTAAAAATGCTTGCTTTTAAACCATGTTTTATATTTTAAAAGGTAAACTCACCTGAGGTCCCTTCCATGGGGTCATGGTCTTGGGTGCTGGCTTGGGAGGCTTGGGAGGGTACTTCAGTCAGGGTGAGAAACAGTTCCTGGCTGTTGGGGAGAACGGAGAGCTGGGTGTTCTCTGCCAGCTCGTCCTCCTCCTCCTCCTCTTCCCCTTCCGCGGAATCATCAGGTGTCCCTGATGAGATTATCCCCAGCTCGGAATCCACAGTCAGAGGTGGGGTAGTGGTGGCGGCCCCCCCTAGAAATGCATTTAGCTCAGCGTAGAAGCGGCATGTCCGCGGCTCTGACCCGGAGCGACCGTTTGCCTCCTTTGCTTTTTGATAGGCTTGTCTGAGCTCCTTGACTTTCACGCGGCACTGATCTGTGTCCCTATTGTGGCCTCTCTCCATCATGCCCTTGGAAATTTTTTCATAAGTTTTGGCATTTCGTCTTTTCGAACGCAGTTCAGCTAGCACTGAATCCTCTCCCCATATAGAGATCAAATCCAGTACCTCCTGTACGGTCCATGCTGGTGCTCTTTTTCGATTATCAGCCTGCATGGTTACCTGTGCTGATGAGCTCTCTGTGGTCACCTGTGCTCTCCACGCTGTGCAAACAGGAAATGAAATTCAAATGTTCCCGGGGCTTTTCCTGTCCACCTGGCCAGTGCATGCGAGTTCAGATTGCTGGCCAGAGCGGTCACAATGGTGCACTGTGGGATAGCTCCTGGAGGCCAATAACATCGAATTGCGGCCACACTAACGCTAATTCGAATTGACAAATTCGATTTTGGCGCTACTCCGCTCGTCGGGGTGGAGTACAGAAATCGAATTAAAGGGCCCTTTAATTCGAATTAAATGGCTTCGTTGTGTGGACGGTTCCAGAGTTAATTCGAATTAAAGCCACTAAATCCGAATTAAAGGTGTAGTGTAGACCAGGCATAAGTTCTCTCAGTGTTGCGTGCTTGTGGTGAAATACCATTATTAAGTGAATGGAGAGCTGATAGAAAGAATGTCAGATTTTGAAATCTCTTTATCTTTAGGTCAGTTAGGGCAAAGCTATGTGATGAGTGGATCTATTTACACCTCTTCAAAGTGTCAAATAATTAACTAGTTAAAGCAACAGTAACTCCTTTGAATTAAAAAACAGCAACTGCAATATTGTTTCTAAATTAGAGCCTGTAACAAACTAGCATATAAGAACATCATCAGATCTTAGCTTCATGTAACTCTGGCTCTCAGAAGGATGATTAATCTGTAAATGGGATAATACTGAATACAATAGAGAAAAGGCTCCTATTAGCATACCAGAAAAGGACACTCGGACAGAACTTGTTGCTATAACTTTTGAATTTTTATAGCGCCTTTCATGCAGAAAGATCCGACTTTGCTTCACTATCTATCTTAGGACACAAAAACATTATGCTGAGTGTGAGTGAAGGCTGCTCAGTGTATAACAGAACTATCGCAACATTTTAATACAGATGCCACCATAATATAGCACTTCTGATACATAGATAAATCGGGGGGATGAGGAGGAGGGGAATTAACCAATTGATGCCAAATACAATGCATAGCACCAGAGCGAGAGCAAACCCTTACTCCTGTGTGAAGTATCACTGGATCATTAATGTCCATACGGAACAGACCATCTCTCAGGACATGATCCACGCATGGTAACCACTTTTGCCAGTATTCACTTTCCTTTGCTCCGCAGAGAGGTGCATTGGCATAAGGCATATAGGAGAGCAACCCTAGTTGACTGTAAATCCCAGGGGAGGAGCACCTTGTTGATTCTACTGGGGCACTGAGGGGAAAAACACACATACATATTCCCCACAACACATGTGGGAACACTCTCATGGAGAAGTGTAGTTTCTCTCTGCCCTCAGACTCATCCCACGTGTTTTCTCACAGGAGATGATTTCCTCCCCCAACTTTTAAAATCGCTTTTAAGAGACTCCCTCCCACAGTTAACTGAACAGTAGGCTATTCACCTACTTTAAGCCTGCTGGGAGTAGAATCTGTGGTGCAAAGGAGTCTAAATGTCCCCAACCTGATGGTCAGACAACTAAACTATCCCCTTTGATTAATTTATAAATGGTTCCAAGTGTATCTACATTTGTTTTTGAAATTTATTATGTAATTGTGAGTAGAACAGTACTTAATTATATAATGCAGTCGAATCTCATTAATTTGTAATGAAGCCTGGGAGAACCATTGTGAATTACTGAATATGGCAAATTTCCGAGCAAGTGAACAAATACGAGAAACAAAAGCTAAAACACCAAAGGATAGGGTAATGCATCACAAAATGCACTGTGCTCGCTTCCTTGTCAAGTGCAGTCTAGCTTTAATTATGTATGAGAATATTCATAACTAGTAAATGTTCTGCGGAATATTTTATAAAAGTAATGAAGTTTAAGTAACACGAGATCACACTCTAACACTATGGTAGTAAATCATTGCCAAGAAGGCAGGTGCCACTGTAGTTTTTCTATGGGGAGTGAGGATTAGCAAAGTGTGAAAGAAAGAGATTGCACATGGGGATGGGGGTGAAGCAACATTCACATAGGTCTCTTGGGACTAAATACATCCCAGTTAAAACTTGGTTTTCGTGAGTTGAACCAGAGAGGATTTCACCTGTCTTTCAGTCTGTCTGTCCCAGCAATGGAATGGAATCACCATAGCATCTGTGTACTGATGTTTGCATCAGTAGCTACATTTGGTTTCATGGTGACTATTTGGCTATAATGCAAAATACATCCCTGCAGTAATTACACTGAAGTCAATGACACACAAGTGAACAAACTTTGTTTCAGAAGGATCAAATGACATACCGCCCAAACTGATCCTCAAAAGCTAATTAAATTGCATATATTGTTGTGATACTTGCACATTAAACTCAGTATATTACAGTATAAACAAAAAGAGAAGAACTACAGAGATAATGTATTAAACATTGTTAGTCACACACTGTACTGCTTGCTGCCTATCATACCCAATTATTTATTAGAGCAAAATAGACTTCCCCCCCTGCCCTGTGAGTCCAATATCTCCCTTTCAAATGTCCATAACAATGCTTGAAGATATTGCTACACATCAGTGCAGCAGAGAAGGTACCATGGACACCAGAAGGTAAAAGGCTAGCAAGGAAATGAACTTAGAAATTGTTGACTATGGTATTAAAAAGCAAAACAGAGCAAGTTGCAAAGTGGTGAGTACAGAATAATATAACCCACAGCATGGAATTTGTTGAATAATTTAACCAGTCACTGCAAAGTGTCCAAGTAACTGAAATATGTTAGCAAACAAAAAACAACTTTTCAGAACAGACAATATCTGAGAGTTACATTCTCAGAGCTTCCTGCCAGGAATCAGTACATCATGATGAACCACTGAACTTTCCTGTCACTGGGAGTTTGCCTGTAAAATGAAAGTACTTCTGTTTTCCAAGTTTCTACATATTATGCATGTTTCACAATGGAATATAGTGTCTCACAAATCCCCTTCACTTCATAGAAACAAGTAACCCTTGATTTACTAGAGCTTGCTATTGTTTCACATATTCTATGCCTGGTGGTGGTGGTGCTGGGTGGTTGGTGATGGTGGTTGTTGTTGTTTTGTTATAGGGCCTAGCAGTCATGGTCATGGACCAGGACTCCATTGTGCTAGATGCTGGACAAACACAGACCAAAAGGACAGTCACTGCTCCAAAGAGATTACAATCTAAGTATAAGACAAGAGAAACAGCTGGATACAGACAGAGCAACAGAGTACTAGGAAACACAGAGACCACACACTCATGTATGTAGGTCCACGTATATTTAAACACACGCTTCTCTCTTAAGTGGATTAACATTACAGGACGTTGCAGAGGAAGCATGTGTTAAGGAGGGATTGAAATGAAGAGAAGATAGCCAATTGAAGGCTGATCCAAAGTCTACTGAAGTCAATGGAAAGACTGCCACTGACTTCACTTGGCAATGAATCAGGCTCTTAGTGCAAAAGGAAAGAAAAGGCATTCCATGTGAAAAAGCCAGCACAAAAAGTGGAAGGAGGCCAAACCGGGAGAAGGATACAGATGACGTGCCAACCAGAATGACTTGTGTGGATAGGGAGGAGGACAAAAGGAGATCTGAGATGTATGCAGAGATGAAATTGTGTCGCAGCTTGAAGGTGAGGATGATAAGCTTTAGTGAGCAAGAGGAAGTCAGCGTGGAGAATCTGAGAAGGGAATTACATGGTCAGACTGGTGGGAGAAGATGAAGATTTTTAGCCGGCAAGGTGCTCGGTGCCTCTGGAAAGCACTGAGTGCTTGCCATCTGCCAAATGATTTCAGTGGGAGTTGTGAGCGCTCTGCACCTTGAATGACCGGGCCCTTTATACTGTGTGTAGACTACACAGAGGAAGAGAGGCAAACAGATGTGGCAAGGCGGGGGAGGGGGGACACAAAAGGGATGGTTGCAGTAGCTGAGATAGAAGATGACCAAGGCAAACGTAATATATGCATAATTTGCATGATCTGTAAATATTGTTTAACGCTCTCACACTGCAAGGAACACAAACAAGCTGCATTAGACCTATCATACATATAGAGAGGGAAGAACAACAAGCAAAAAAAAAAACATCCTAGAAAATCACCAGGCTCAGATGGTTTTACAGGGATAATTGACAAATTCTTTTAAGAACTATTAACTCCCCGGTTAACTAGAACGTTACACCTCCCAACAGAAGGCTCATTTTAACATGCCCACATTTTCAGCATTCCTAAAGCCAAAAAGAGGACAGCCTGGATCATAAATCCTACCAGCCCATTTCAGCACAGAACATACATTTCAAACATATTCACAAAAACAGCAATGAAAATGTTAGCTCCTCTGACAGCCATTCTCATTCCTAAAGGTGTCAAGGTTTAGCAAGGGGGCAAACATTTACATTTGTCCCCACATGTAATTTTACTCTCAGGACACTCTAAATTCCAGCCACAAGAACAATGCTAAATAAACAAGAGGTGACTTCATTTGCATTCCAAAGGGACAGGCCAGGGATGCCCTCACTGTCCCTTCTCATTCACTTCTGGCCACATCCTGCAGTTCTTGATCGATATTGACTTAATCCTTTTTCAGGGAAGTGTCCCACAGACATCAAAGGGAGTTTGCCTGAGTAGGGAGAGAATAAAAAACTGAGTAGAGAACTCAGGGTTTGTCCCTTTAGAGGGAGAACCTCTAGTCTTAAACAAATTGGATAGAGGAATCGAAATTAACTACTAAATTAATCATATCTGCGTATGCAGATCATGTAGGGTTCTATATGCAAACTCCTGGGTCTGCCCTGCCAGTCATTTGATGAATGATCAACAAGGGCTGTTATAAAATGAACTGGAAGCAGACAGAGATATTGGGGTAGGATCTCAAAGGGGTAAAACACAGCATATCTTTGTGCATGTCAATACAGGGACGCAACCCAGGAAATATCCAAAATGTATTACCCTTGGGGTAGCCCCCCCACAGCACCCTCCCAGGGCCAAGGCAAATGTAACCATTGGGGAACACCCACTCCAGGTGCCCAACATGTGTTATAATAGGGAAGCACCGTTCACGGTGCCCAGTGTGCATTACTCTCAGGAGCACATTCCTCCCACTGTCCAGACTGTGTAGCACACCGAAAAGAGAAGAAGGATGGACATTTCTCAGTGTTTAAACTCAAACATAGTGAAAACCCTCCCCCCACTCCTTTCTGAGGGGGGCAGGGAGAAGGGACATAGAAAGGCAGAGATCTTCTTTGATGCTAGATGGACAAAAACTAAATCTCACCCGCAACAGTCTTTCAAGGAAATATTTTTCTCTTGTCTACAGCTGGGGAGAAAAAATGACATCCTATAAATCAAACTGAGCCAGGCTAAGCAACAACAGACCAGCTGAAAATTGTTTCGAGGGCAGAAGCTATCCAGAACAGCAATTACAGCCTGAGTTAGACCTCCTCTGGGACTGCTCAACAACCAGCACGGGGAGTTTCTTTCTCCTTCTCTCACTCTATTTTGTTGTCTTAATGGTCAGTGCCATCTTGGGAAGTGATGGCACCATGCTGAATAATTAAAATAGCTCTGTTGAGCGTCATCATCTCAGCCCCTAAGCTGACTGGGGACAGCAGGCTCCAGGAGCACTACAGAGACACTGTGCTTGACAGCAGGAGCTGAGTGGATGGGTTTTGGAAGGCGTGATGTCTAGCTCTTATCAGACCAATGTGATGCCATTAAGTAGAGCCTCTGAACAGGCAGGGATAGAGAGGAAGGATGCTGGAAACCTCTCCCTGTTAACATGCTTCATTTATTAGGGCCTAGGTAAGAAATAATACAGTAATATGGCAGTCCATCTCTGGTCCAGGCAGTGGAGTGAATTCAGATGTGGTGAAAGGTGCTGGACTGATGGCTTGGAACACCAAAGCCCTTTATTTATTGAAAAAAGAGGCAGGAACAGTACGTGCTTTCTCCTCACTACTCCCTGGGAATATGATGTGATGGGTTGGATCACAGAAACCCCCTTGGGAGCTGCCACCCGATGTGCAAAGACTACCCCCCTGCTTCTGTTTTCCCTGCCAGCTCAGGACTCCAGCACCCTGTCTTGCTGAGCCAGACACTCCCGTCTGCTCCAACACAGACCCAGGGTCTGAATCACTTGTCCCAAAGCTGCAAATTTACCTGAAAACAGCTCACAAAAGTGTGCTTGTCCTTAGCACTCAGATGCCCAACTCCCAATGGGGTTTAAACCCAAATAAAGCCGTTTTACCCTGTATAAAGCTTATACAGGGTAAACTCATAAATTGTTCGTCCTCTATAACACTGATAGAGAGATATGCACAGTTGTTTGCTCCCCCAGGTATTAATACATACTCTGAGTAAATTACTAAATAAAAAGTGATTTTATTAAATACAGAAAATAGGATTTAAGTGGTTCCAAGTGGTAACAGACAGAACAAAGTAAGTCACCAAGCAAAATAAAATAAAATGTGCAAATCTATGTCTAATCAAACTGAATACAGATAATCTCACCCTCAGAGATGCTTCAGTAAGTTTTTTCTCAGGTTGGACACCTTCCAGGCCTGGGCACAATTCTTTCCCCTGGTACAGCTCTTGTTCCAGCTCAGGTGATAGATAGGGGATTCTTCATGATGGCCCCTCTTCCCCCTTTGTTCTGTTCCACCCCTTTATATATCTTTTGCACTTTTGCATAAGGCGGGAACCCTTTGTCCCTCTGGGTTTCCACCCCTCCCCTCACTGGAAAAGCACCAGGTTAAAGATGGATTCCAGTTCAGGTGACATGATCACATGTCACTGCAAGACTTCATTGCCCACTTGCCAGCACACACATATACAGGAAGACTCACAGGTAAACACAGCCATCTACGGATAATGGTCCTTGTTAATGGGAGTCATCAAGATTCCAAACCATCATTAATGGCCCACACTTTACATAATTACAATAGGCCCTCAGAGTTATATTTCATATTTCTAGTTTCAGATACAAGAGTGGTACATTTATACAAATCGGATGATCACACTCAGTAGATTATAAGCTTTGTAATGATACCTTACAAGAGACCTTTTGCATGAAGCATATCCCAGTTACGTTATATTCACTTATTACCATATTTTTCTAAAACTATCCCAGTTACGTTATATTCACTTATTACCATATTTTTATAAAACCATATAGACTGCACAACGTCACACATGGTTCAGTACTGAGGTAGAGGCTAAAAGGGCAATTTAGTCACCAGAGACCAGTGGTTCTCAAACTAGGGCTGCCGTTTGTTCAGGGAAAGCCCCTGGTGGGCCGGGCCGGTTTGTTTACCTGCCGCGTCCGCAGGTTCAGCCAATCGCGGCTCCCATTGGCCACGGTTCACCACTCCAGGCCAATGGGGGCTGCAGGAAGCGGCGCGGGCCGAGGGACGTGCTCAATTTTTTTTCAAAACAAACCATTTTAACATTTTGTTTTGAATCAACATTCAAACCATTTCGTTTGATCTGAATGATTTTTTTTTTTTTTTAATTTCTGATTTTTCATTTTGGTAAGGAAAACTTCATTTTGGTACTAAACTAACTGATTCGTTTCCCATATTTTTCAGTTCGGACAAAAAACCAACAAAAATAAAATGATTCAGTCAGCTCTACTTATGAGTAGTTATTTAATATCTTTTATCTACTTCTTATACACACACACAAAACACTGAATTTTCCAAATTGTCCCCTCAGCTAAAATTATATGCAACCTTGGGTTCGTACTACCTTTACTCTTTTTTTATGTTCTGGATGCCCTATTGTGTTTGGACCCTATTTAGATTATAGACTCTTTGGGACAGGGATTTTCTTTCATTGTAAGCGTGTACAGCACCCAATACACTGAGGCTGTGATCTGGATTGGCACCACTGTAACTTTGCACTTTTAAAGCATCTTCCATCAGACAATCTCACAAGACCACCCCTTCCAGTGTGTGTGTGTGTGTGTGTGTGTGTGTGTGTGTGTGTGTGTGTGTGTGTGTGTGCGCAAAACTTGTTTTTCTCCCTCCCCCCGACCTCCCTCCAAAAGAACCTCACCCAAGATGTTAGATAAAGGGTTGAGGCTTGGCAGATTACAGAGATAGAAATGCAGTCTAATTCTGTCTGAACCAACACAGTGCAGAACGGTTATCTCAGCCCCCATTCCCCTCTAAACACTACATTTCAAGATAAGCGTGAACACTGAAATGTTCTGATAACAGACAAATAAACAAAAAGAATTGCTTTTCCTTGCTTCTTTTTGACAACAAAAGCCGCATTTGATTCCATTTTATCTTCAAAGCAATGGAATGATAGTTTGGTATCAGGGAGAGGAGAGCAAGGAACGGCTTGCATCAGAAAATAGAGAAACGATATTCTTGCGCAGGGAACCAAAAAATTACCCGACTCTGTCAAGGGGTAGAACAAATTGAACAATGTTTCAAAAGTCTTCTGTGATGCATGGCAGAGCATGTGTTTCCTAATTAGGTACAAACATCCCTTACCCACACACACCCCATTCCAAATGCTCACCCAGCCAAAAATGGGGAGCTGCTGGCAGTGAGGGAAAAGGTGAAGATCTGCACACAAAGTAAATGACGGAGGAAGGTGTTTCATTACTCTCCTGAGTACAAGCGATAATGTCGGCTCTGCTCTCTGACAGTGATAATGCCACAATTCTTATTTCCTTTCGCTCAGCATCTGATGTTGCTGCACTTTGTTAGTCCAGATGACTGAGGCCTCTGGGACTTTGCAATTCATATTGGTAAGAAATAATGTCAAAAATGCATTAGGCTGGTCACACCTAATATTTATAGCTTGTGAATTTATTCATGTATGTACTTATTTTTACTGTGATAAGGCACGAAAACACGCACACACTCCAAACCGAATGGTGTGATCCCCAGAAGATGAGGTTTTCTGCTACTTTGCCACCACAAAAAATAAACACCTCCCCGCCCCAGCACACAGACACAGAGTTTGAAGGAAGAATGTACTTGTGTTTGAGAAAGTGGCCTGGAAATCTAGATATGTGGGTTCTATTCCCACCTCTGCCATAGATTTCCTGTGTGATCTTGGGCAATGCACCTGTCTCAGTTCTCCAGGTGTCAGAGAGCTGTTGTGAGGCTAAATTGACATTTGGAAAGTGTTCAGAGGCTATCATAAGGGCTACAGGAAAAAAAAAAAAGAAGAAATAAAATTAAACACAAATAAGCAAGCACATGACATGGTAGCATCTGCATTATGGATACAAAAATGTCATTTATACAAAACATTTCCCTGATGGACTGGATTCATTGAAAAATAGACATTAGAGCTCATGATAGGCGACTGAACATAGAATCCACAGAAAAATTAGAGCAGACACAGCTGTAACACAAACTTCACCCCACAATTATTCACCATCCCTGACCTGGAAGAGTACTTCTATGGGTAAGAGAGTAACTCAGTCTTCATGGCCCATTCAACCCTTGGCCTCTCTGCAGAGCCCAATAACAAGTACTCCAATTAGTTGAAATTGTGATGGGTTGGTTTATGATGTGGATGCCTGTGCACTAGGAACTATTAGACCATAGTGCCTAGTTATTTTAGAGAGGTTTCTGAACAGCTCCAGTGAGCCATGGGCCTGTTAAGCAACAAATTACTGAAAGCAAGTTATGTCGGTTCATGTGATATCCTATGAAAAATGCTTTTAACTGGGAATAACTATATCAATGAGATGACATAGCTTGAACTCCTTGGGACCATTTACTCATTTACAAAAGAAAAGGGCTTCAAATACTGTCAGCTACAGTTGTTTTGTTGTTTTTTTTGTAGCTGCTTAGAAGAAGAAAATCTACTGTGTACTAAGTAATCAAGGACATGGAAATCCATAACCAAAACCTGAGCTGAATATCTCACACACTTGCCTTTTCTGCTATATACCTCAGATTCTGGTGTGTAAACTAATACAGGTATTGAGGGAAGTAGCAGTAATCTATCAAACTGACTGATCCCAGCCCCAGGAAACAGAAGTTTATTGCAGGCAGTATGTTCTTATCTTCAAAAAATAGAAACTGTGCAAAGATTATGACAAAAAGCTAAGCAGTCTGCACTCTTTATACACTTTGTTTGCAGCACTATTAATTCCGCACTCTGGATTTATTTCCATGAGGGTCATTTAACTGGAAAAATATGAAGGATAAATTCATTTTCTTTTTAGGAGTGTTCTGGGAAACTGAGCAATTAGTGTAATCTTAAACTGTCAATTGCCATTCAATTATTTTACTTAAATATGATACTGAATGCAAAGTGTGATCTGCAGTTATCAAGTACAGGGCTCATTTGGGGGGGTGGAGGGACGGTGAGAGAACCAGAGAGACCTGGCAATGTAACAACTAGGAATCTTTCATTGCTAGGTTGCCAGTTCAAATCCTTCTCACTAAGGAATGTAATGGGCAGCAGGTTTAAAACAAATAAAAGGAAGTTCTTCTTCACACAGCGCACAGTCAACTTGTGGAACTCCTTGCCTGAGGAGGTTGTGAAGGTTAGGACTATAACAGGGTTTAAAAGAGAACCGGATAAATTCATGGAGGTTAAGTCCATTAATGGCTATTAGCCAGGATGGGTAAGGAATGGTGTCCCTAGCCTCTGTTTGTCAGAGGGAGGTGATGGATGGCAGGAGAGAGATCACCTGATCATTACCTGTTAGGTTCACTCCCTCTGGAGCACCTGGCACTGGCCACTGTCAGTAGACAGGATACTGGGCTGGATGGACCTTTGGTCTGACCCAGTATGGCCGTTCTTATGTTCTTAGCTGAAAGTCGTTAGCATCAGCTGAATGGTGGCTCGTGTGTGTGAAATAATGTTATGGGTTCAGATCGTAGTGAGGTCTGCATCACCCAATGCCAACTGGCACCTGTGCTAGCAGTGTAATCCAAGGCATTCAATGGATACAGGTGATTTACAAATTCCAGCCATCCACCATGGATTGAATGGATCTGAAGTAATAACCACCCATGCACTGTAGAGGCGACTTTCCAAGCTGGGGTTGGAGCACAGTGGTGGCGAAGTTTGCATCATACTGTTGGCAAGCAAGTACTCAGGGACCATCTTTTTTGTTTGTGTTTGTACAGCACCTAGCACAATGAGGCCCTGGTGCTATGGTAAACCAAATACTAAATAACAACAACTACTCCAGTTTCCAGGACAGGTCACAATTCAGGAATTTTCACCGGCACTAAATTAATTAAAATAACTTGAAAAAGAAAACAAACAAAAAAGACAATCTGCCTCATGTCAACCATTTTATATCAGTTCAGCATCATTGTTTAATTCTGCGTTAGCTACTCTAATTATACGGTTAGATGAGATGTTCTTTACAATTAACTAACACATTAACGACCAACCCCTGGACAACCTTACTAGAAATGACTCTGTGTGTGTTTTAAATAAGGGTTTGTGTTTCCAGTAGTAGAAAATCAAACATCTTTAAAGATTGAGCCAGCTAACAAAAAAAATATGACCTGCAGCCTTCTAGGCAGTATAAGACTTGGAGTGCTTCCAGTGTTGGTTGCATGGTGAAATTACTCTTTCAGGAGGAAGCTAAGGCTAGAACTTGTGTATATTTTTCATTCTAAACTTTTGATGAGAAATGGCTTTTGGCAAAATGGAAATGTCCACAGAAAATGTCTGATTTCCATGAAATTTTTCAAGTTTTCATCCAAAAATCAACCCCCCCAAATTTAGAGATTTTCAGTGGTTTATTTATTTGTGGATAAACACCTGAAAACCTTTGAAGAAAAGTTTCAAAAGAAACCTTTTTTTTTTTTTGCTTTTTTTCCCACCAACATTTTTGTAGAAAGATAAAAATCTTTCCTTGTGGGCTCTAACTCAGCTTGTGTATAATCAGTTTCAAAATTTCTCCCCAGAGGTTGCTGCATTTCATTGGTTGGTTAAGTATTTCCTATATATTGGACTGTAAAATGGTTTGGGAGATAAGGCTCCAAATAAATGCAAGGTATATTTGCTATAAATGCACCATGTCCAAGTGCTAGACTATTCTCAGGGAAATTGTGGTGCTAATAGCCTTCTTAGCGAGGTATTTTTAATGATGCACCAGCCTTGTGCTGTGACAGAGCTGAAGTGACTAAGCCCACTCAAGTGCAAGGGGCAATGATGAATGGACCATGGTGCCTATGCCTGCTGCTAACTGGGTGCAACAATGGATATTTAGGGCAAAAAGGAGCCAGCCCTTAAAGGAGTCTTCCATGCAGGGGATGGCCATTGTTGCAGTCCCTAGTGCTCTCCTGAACACAGGGAATATTCCTTGCTAGCAACTTCAGGGTTGCAAGACTCAATCCGCTACACATCAGCCGGCAGAGCTAGCTAATGTGAAGGGGTTGCACTCATCTGAGGAGTGACACAGAAGCCTAGCTCTCCAAGAGCTGTGGCAGGCATTCGCCTCCTTGAGACACAATGTCTCCTGGGGCTTGTCCTGGGTTGGTACAGTGCTGCGATGCATGTCTTAATGGCATGATCTAGCCCAAAGAGAAGAAACTTTGTCACAACCAGGACACACATAATGGCTATCCCCACTATCCCCTCTGTGTGTTCCCTAGTCACCAGTGCCTATTGTGGATACGCCAGACATTGGGTTAATTGGACTGTGGTAATTAGACAATCCTGTTGTTGTCACTCACCCAGTGTAATATTTTCAGTGAATATCTAAGCTAGTTAAAATGTAAATACCGGGCCAAGGCATCCAAGGGATGATTTATTAGAATTGCATCATAGACTTGCAGAACATAAGGCTTGAAAGGCCTTTTTAATGGTGAACTTCTATCGTAAATGCGTAATGATTTTTTCTAGTCTGCACCTGAACATTCTGTGACAGTGACTCGACAAGCTTCCTTTGGAAATCAGCCATCAAATGCCAAATAATTGACTTCGCTGTAACAACCCTTTTCCTAATGTCTAATTTACATATTCCCTTCATTAGTTCTAGCAGATATTCCTTGCTATGCTCAACCTTAGCCATCATAAATTATTCTACCCCCTTTTCATTGTTGAATTTTCTTGAGGCTGCCCATGGTTAATGCTTAGACTCGCTGTTCATAAATCAGACCTAATCCTTTTTGTCTCTTTCCTCTCCCCTTCTCTGGAATTCTCCAATTTATCACTACAAGAAGTAGCCACAACAGCTCTAAACTCTAAGGAAATTGCTTATTAGGTGAAAAGTAAAATCATAGAATATCAGGGTTGGAAGGGACCTCAGGAGGTCATCTAGTCCAACCCCCTGCTCAAAGCAGGACCAATTCCCAGACAGATTTTTGCCCCAGATCCCTTAATGGCCCCCTCAAGGATTGAATTTACAACCCTGGGTTTAGCAGGCCAATGCTCAAACCACTGAGCTATCCCTCCCCCCACTGATCAAAGGTCCTGACCACTTATATGGACATTAAAGATCCTATGACAGTTTTTACGCTTACTGACTACCTACATTTACCCTACAGTTTCAACCGGATATCTAACTTTTCACATCCTGGCCTAAATTATGGCACTGTGTTGCTGTGTGCTGTTAAAACAGCTGCCTTGTTCTACCTCAGAGGTGGCTGCATTTCTGAAGAGGGTGATATGATCTCATATCTGCTTGAATTGCCTCACAGAGACGTGGTAATACTTAGCCACTTTTTGTAAAGTGTTCTGAGATCCTCAGACTATGGGCCAGATCGTATGCACAGGGTTGTGCAGAGAAATGAGAGCGTCTAAAGCAATACCTTACTTCTTGTACTGGCAACCCACATTGTGGTTTAGCAGTGTGAGAGGAGACAGACTCCACAGCGCTGCTACATCCTCTCCTGCAGCTGAGTGGATGGAATGGTGCAGAGAATGGGCAGACGCTTGGCTTTGATCCCCCAATATGGCAGCCAGTATAGCAGTGCCAGTATGCCATGAGAAGTACACTGCTTGGCACAGGGCACTTCCCCCTGCTGCAGGGGAAGCTGAGAGGGGCTCTGTGACTCAAGGCATGTTTACACTGCAGCTGGAAGGTGTGATTTCAGCCTGAGTAGACATACCTGCGCTAGCTTTGATCAAACTACCATCCTAAGAATACAGAAGTAGCTGTGGCAGTGTGATTGGCACGAGGTGCTAGCTGCCCGAGTATGTGCCTAATGTCCATCTCTTCTTCTACACAGCTTGTATTGTAGGCAGTTGTGCCCATTCTAGGACCTCTTCTTTACTTATTCTATTAGTCCATTTTACACTTGCATTGAAAGCTGTTCTCTTTGCACTGGATCAACTTATTATTTTTCCAGGACTCTGCTCTATCTAGAAGATCTTAAATTTGGTGTTTTTACAGAATCATGTCAGCCTTCCATGTTGTATTAACTTTTTGAATTACAGCACTTGCTTTACCTATTCTGGACTTTATATCAAATTTGCAGTCACCAGTATTATGAATGATGTTACCCATCTAAGCAAATTTAATAGTTTTCAGGGCCTCACCTTCCAAGTAGATAAAATCATCAGTAGTAGATTAATTTTCATAACTTTTGTCTTTGAATTACTGATAAGAAGACCTATTTTCTTGGAAGAATTTGCAAGAGCATGTGTCTTTCACCGCATATCTTCAGCTGATTTATTCGTAAGACAGTGGTCATCTGCAAAGCCTTTGACCCATTTACTTTGAGAGGCTAGTTCTCACAAGGACTTGTATTTGAAACCACTTGCAAACATGGTTATGGCTAAACACAATTGGTAACTGGCTTTATGTCCAAACATGTTTGTGACTGGTTTTAGAGCTATATCCCTCTGTATCATGATAATCTATGTTCAGAAACCATGCCAGATACTTGTCAGCAGGTAGTCTCATCTGACACGATTGCTATCAGAGCATGTTGCCTTCTATAATTGCTTGAATTATTAGTATTTAACACCAGCCTTGTCTTTGAAAAAGCCCACCTGACACACACACACACACACACACACTCACCTTTCTCCAAGCTCATTCCTTTGATGTTTATTTCTTAAGATTATTTTACACAAACAATTTAAGAGCAGATGTTTATTCCAGTCACATGGTTCTAGAGACAGAGTTAATCCATTAAAGTCAAGGTAGCAACTCAATATTTACCCTCTGTAACAAAGATCAGAACCCAGTGCGCAAGTTTCTTACTTTTTTCCTCTTGTACCTGTGCCGCTTTGCTGCATTGTGGCCTGTAGGCTAATAGCAGGGAGCGAGGGTGAGCATCTCTTAATGGAGATGTTATCGATAACAATGTCAAAGATTCTCCAAAGATCAGAGAATAGGAGGTGTCGCAGAGCAGCACAATGCATCTTGCCACCTTTAGCCTCAGAGGCTTGAGAATATTTGATCTATAGCATACTCAGTGTCTGCCTCACCAGCTTCAGGCCTACCACAGCCAGGGGTTGTGTGAAATGCCACAAATCAGATTGTGGAAAGGGAAATGAATCACTCAATGGCAGCTGAAGAAGGGACTATGTTTTGTTCTTTAAGCTTTGCACAAAAATGGTCCATGGAAAGAAACTTGGGCCATGTCTAACCTATGGGCACTTCAGCACTGCAGCTATGCCGCTGTAGTGTAGATGGTTCCTACATCGAGAAAGGGGGTATTTCCATCAATGTACGTAATCCAGCTCCCCAAGCAGACCGTTGACCTAGCTGAGGCTAGGTTTGCTTACCTACTGTGCTCAGTGCGGTGAATTTTTCACACCCTAGAGTGACAGAGCTAGGCCAATCTAAATGTTAAGGGTATGCCAGGGAGTCTCCAGATTAACATTAGGTTTCTTTTAAAGTGTACAGAAGTCTAAATGACTGACACCTCTCCACTATAGCACAGAAGCTGGTACAGCAATTCCCTTTACATACATCTTGCTTTAGACATCAGGGATTTTGGGGTCCGGCAGGCTCTAGCCAGTGTAGGCAGAATCATGATAAATTGGCTCTGCTCTTTCCTCTCTGGGTGTTTCCAACGGGAAGCGAGGGGCAATGGTCTCCTCACCTGTGCAGTCCCACAAGAACTAATCCCATCATGCCACTTATTCAACATCTGTGTGAGCCTGCCAGGAGATGTCATGCAATACCATCGCTCGTGACACCAACGATATGCTGATGACACACAGTTTTCTTTTCCGCCCTAGTACAAATGTTATTCCAGATATCCCGGTGTCTGGATGAAACAGGGACATGTTTGAAAAGCAGGGGGCTCGGGCTCATTCTAGGCAATGCAGGGATTGATTGAGCAAAGATTCTGAGATCTGGGGGGAAATGGTAACCACATCCACAGCGTAGGCATCTGCTCTCCTAAGATCAATGTGCGCAGAGGTGAAAGTAAGTTAGGCCACTTACCGGTATGGGCTGGGCCCCCCCCCCAGCCCCCGGAAGGGGCGGAGCCTCGGCGGAAGGGGCGGGGCCGTGGGGGGTCAGCATCCCCCAACCAGTCCTTTCAGGCCGCCTGGCCCGCAGCGCCCGGGGCTCCCGTGTTGATTTAAAGGGCCCAGGGCTGCTGCGTCCGGAGCCCCAGGCCCCTTTAAATCGCCGGCCCCAGGGCAACGGCTCCCTTTGCCCCCACTGCCCGTCGGAGGCTGCGGGGGCAGGGGGGGCAATGGGGCAGGGACATTAAAGCGCTGTAGGGCCTTTTGCCGCGGCAGCGCTTTAACGTTGCTGTGCCCCCCGCCAACCGGGGCACGCGCAGGATCCTCAAAGCGCTGCCGCGGCAAAGGACTGTCCTTAAAGAGCTGCTGGGGCAGCGCTTTAATGTCCCTGCCCCTTTTGCCTCCCCTGTCGGCGGCTCTGCCAGTACGGACCCTACCAGCAGGGCCGCCGACGGGGGGGAAGGGGCAGCGACGTTAAAGCGCTTTAAGGACGGTCCTTTGCCGCGGCAGCGCTTTGAGGATCCTTAAAGGGCCGCCGCAGCAAAGGACCGTCCTTAAAGCGCTGCTGCGGCGGCGCTTTAACGTCGCTGCCCATCCCGCCCCCCCGTTGGTGGCCCTGCTGGTACGGACCCTACCGGCAGGGCTGCCGACAGGGAAGGCAAAAGGGGCAGGGACATTAAAGCGCTGCCGCAGCAGCGCTTTAATGTGGGCTGGGTATGGGCCGGTGCGGGTTACCGGCCCCTATCGGCTCACTTTCACCTCTGAATGTGCGGCACAACATCACGGTTCTGCTGGATCCATCTCTGATCCTAGGCTCTCAGATAAAAGCTGGAGACAAAAATTCCTTCTCCTAGCCATGGATGGCTAGGTGAATGCAGCCCTTGTTAAGAGAGAACCACCAACGTGCCATGTTTATTATTATTATCGTTGTTTACACTACAATAATGCTCCAAAATATAAATGTATACTCCTTTCTTTTGAATCATATTTTTTGTTTGTTTTTAATTGATTTTCCCCATGTCCTCCTTCCCATCCTCCTGCCCCTGTAACCTGCCTCCCCACAGCCACCCAAGCAGGTGGACAAAAGCATGTCCCACCAGTCCCCTGAATGCTACGTTGGTTAGCGACCTGGAACAGAAGGTTGTTGACAGTCTTCACCTTCCGAAGCCTGGAATGGGATGGGCCTGGCTACCTTGGCAGAAGCTTCTGTTAATGGCCCCTGTTCAGAATCACTGAAGGTGACAGAGCTCACAGCATCCCTACTTGGAGTAAGGGAAAGAGCTTTTTCGATAGCAGGCCCACAGCTTTGGCAGAGCTTCTTCTCAAGATCAGGCTGAGACAGTCTTGCCACCTTCAGAGCACAATACGAGCCTCAGGTTTTTAGGTAGTCTTTTTCACACAACTGAGCAGAGGTTACTCGATTCCTTGTGAGCAGGACCCTGAATTCAGTAACATGAGAATAAATGGAGACAGGAAGAGACCCTTTTCCATTTGTAGGTATCCCCTACACACATTCTATTCTGACAAGAGAGTCCAGTTGCTTCTGGCATGTATGTTTAATCGTAACAGATCTGCATAACAGTTCTTTGCATCACAACTGCCAGTGGTGCATGACTTCCCACATTGGGAATATTTTACTACTTAAAAAGAATATTACTGTGACCTTTAACCTTGCATACTAATAGAAATGACAATCACATGCTTTGGACCAACAACTTTGTCTCTTTCCTACCAACGGTGCTCTAGTTCAAACACCTCTGTGGATCTCAGCTAGGACCGCGTTACATCGGGAGAGAGGGGGCTTTCTCAGGTAAAAAGGTCAAGACAGAAAGACAGA
Source organism: Emys orbicularis (assembly GCF_028017835.1). Lineage (NCBI taxonomy): Eukaryota > Metazoa > Chordata > Testudines > Emydidae > Emys > Emys orbicularis. The sequence continues at coordinate 7,698,276 of NC_088684.1, read as the reverse complement.
CAACCAATGCAGAACCTAAAGCTCAAGTTTCTGCTGCTCATAGTGAAGTACATTTAAGAAGCAGCCCATTACACAACTTCCCCATTGCTGCTTGTCAAGATGAAACCAGACAGTCACCCCTGTTCCGCTCAGCAACCCTACCCACAAAAATAAACTGCAGCAATCAATAAACCTTCACCAACTTATCAAAAGTAATGAAGATATTTTAGGTCATTATACAGCTATAGATACCAACCGGACAGCAGGATCTCACTTCATTAGCAGAGAACAATAACATTTCTAGACAACGCATGCTATCAACCCAAGGCCCATCAATCACTTTTGTTGTGAAAACCTTGCACTTAGAAGCTGTCAAGCATGTCTGTAGTGATGGACCAAACTCTTTTATGCTTGTTATGCCAGCATTTACCCAATACAGAAGTAAAACATTTTTTCCCCCCAAGAAAATGTTAATTCAGAATAAATGTGATTTATCAATGTTATTACAAACTTTTAAACACATTTATTCAGCTGTTCCTCAGCTGAGGCTCCCAGCATTCAAATAAACTCTCAGTGGACTGTTTTGAACTCTCAGTTCTATGTTGTCAACAGGCTAAGTAAGGTTCTAGTACTGAATAGGTGGCCCGGGCTCATTCTAGGCAGCCCAGAGTTGATGGTGGTTGGAAGAGGGAAACATTCGGAATATCCTGGGCAGGAGGGAGAAGGTAACCACACCCATGCCTGAGGAAATCTGCTCCGCTAAAATCAATGTGCTGTACAACAACATGGTCCTGCTGTACCCATCTGTGATCCTAGACTCCCAGATAAAAGCTGGGCCAAAATCCCTTCTTCCATTGATGGCTGGCTGGTAGAATGCATACTCATCTGACAGAGAAGAACCTAGGAACCATTTGTATTATTAATTATTATTCATAGTGTTGTTGTAGCCATGTTGGTCCCAAGATATGAAAGAGAGACAAGGTAGGTGAGGTAATATCTTTTATTGGAACTTCTGTTGGTCCAATAATAGATATTACCTCATTTACCTTGTCACTCTCATTAATTATTATCATTATTTATAGCATGGTAGCATTCCAAAATATAAATATATACAGCATTGTTTCTTGTCATCATATTTTAATTAACATCAAATATTGGTTGAGATGAGTCCTTGACCAAATCAATTCATAATCACTGAAATGGCTGGAGTGATTGGTAAGGGAATAGGGACCTCTGGTTTGCTTTCTACTCCAGCTGGTTAGCTAGTGACATTAGGCTAGAATTATCCGATGGCTGTTTCGTAACCATTCTGAAACAAATGAATAGTCTCTCAGTCTGGTTCTTAGTGGCAGCTGTTCATCCACTGTCAGTAGATTAGGGAACACGAGGGTTTTGTATATGTGGACAATCTGATATAATTGCACCTACCTCAGTTGTTGCAACGTTTTAGACAACAAACTTTTTCCTTTCTTTTATTTTGAAAAGATATTTGTATTTATTTGCCAGAGAAAGGGCCAGATTGACAGGTCAGGAGACTGAAGCCCTGTGTTTATCTACAGAATGGGCACACAACTGGGAGACCTGGCCATGAGTCTCAATCCTGACCTTGAATCATCCAGTTCTGGGGGTGAAAGGGAAGTTGGCTCATTCAGGCCAACAACGATGCCAGCTGTATGGTAACATTCGTAATGTGGATATCTATGCACTGGTTACTGAACTGAGACCCACCATCTAATTGTACCTAGCTCACTGAACAGCCATCAGATGGTAATAACTTTCTGCTTTTACCAACCTGGTCTGGATTTGCCTGTTTCTTGTATTCACTGAAGGAGACGCTAAAGTACATTTGCACATCCACAATCCACCCCCTTTTGCATTGTTCTGTCCCACCCACTAAGCATCCCCGCCACCAGCCCTTGAGGATGCATCAAAGCCTGACCACTGTAACTTGTGGTCCAACAGTCCCAGACCGTGCAGCAGTGCCAAGGAGCTGTTATCAGATGGCATAAATTAGACCAGCCCTAAAGGGGCTTAACGGTCCTTCAGCAGCCTCCAGGATCAGAGAAACACAGGGGTTTCCTTAATCCACCTTTCCCACCCCTAGATGTTCCCCATCAAGGTCCCGTGCCCCACAGGAATCAGCAAGGGCAAAGGATCTGGCCCAATGTCCTTTGCATATTTTACCAGTGTCAAACCCAGAGTTACTATGGGTGTCTGAAAATAGGGTCCTATTTTTCAAAAGGACCATCAGTGCTTGCACTCAACCCCTACCCCCCCTTCTTGCTTGTGAATTATTAAGGACACCCATGTTTCGATTTATTGTACTACCAGAATGGTTTATTGGAGGAGGAGAGATGTTTCTACTCAAATTCTATCTCTGACATGTGCATAGAGCCCTCACCTCTGTCTGAAACCTCCTTGTTATTTCATGAGAAAATAGATTGCCATAAATTTCTGCCCTTTATAGTGTTCAGTGACAGAACGGAGGTGCCCTCAATCACATCTGTTTATCCTGGTAAGCACATTTATAAAGCTATTTCCCATCCTGCTTATTCTGTCACACTGTGGCTACTTTAATGTAGCATTTTATCACTTGTCCTGAGGCTCTAACAGCTGCCAATTCCAGGGCTTCATTCCAAATGCAATTTTGTTCTTTCCCCTTCCCCTATCTTTCTCTTTATTTCTAACTTTGGGGGGAAGGTAAGATGAAAATGATGAGCTGCAGTTATTTCCTTTTCCCTTTAACTTACAGCTGCTGTAATCACGTAACATGAAGTTGTGTTATAGTTAACACTGGAAAAGTTAAACTTCAGTAAATTGAGGCTGCATTTCTGTTTGCTCTTAGCCTTTTTTGCTTTTTCCTGATAAATTCTCTGTTAATGCTTCTGATTTTAAATTCCCCTATTCCTTTGCTGGGCAGAAATTGGATTGTTCATCTCACAGGAAGGCCCTCTGCATTCTTGCTTGCTGTGATCCGCATGCCTTCCCAGAATTACCTCAATCAAAGGAGAATAGGCTGCAATCTGATTCAAGCTTCTGCAGAAGGGAAACTTTACCCAAGGAATTATACATGGGGATTAGTCGTTCTTGTCACTGTTCAATAGTAGCCATAAGGCCTGAATTTGAATCCAGAATGCAAAGACATAAAGCGGGGTGTGTGTGGGGGTGTGTGTGGATGTGGATGTGTCTATACAGTTCTGTTTAGTTAAACAATTAAGAGACAAACATTGATCTCACTGATGCAAATAGCAAAACTCCCACTGACTTCAGTAGAAACAGAATTTGGCCCAAAGAGAGGAAACTGAACAGAAATGAACCCATTTTTCATTGACCGCAAGGAGATTTTCCACTATTAGCAATGCTATTTGCATTCTTCTAGCCCATCATGAATGGGGCTAACCTCAGCCCATCAAACACTGGGACTTTAGATTTTACTGCAGTAAGGCTCTGTCTACACTAAGCACCATGTAAGGTCTCCTGTGTAGCTGCCTTATGCCACCGGCATAATGAAACCACCCCCAATGAGAGGCGATAGCTATGTTGGCAGGAGAGCGTCTCCTGCCGACATAGCGCTGTCCACACCGGCACTTTTGTTGGTGAAAGTTTTGTTGGTCAGTGGTGTTTTTTTCATACCGCTGACTGACAAAAGTTTCACTGACAAAAGTGCTAGTGTAGACAAAGCCTTAGACTCAGATTCTTGGTTGCATCTGAAGAAGTGAGGTTTTTACCTATGAAAGCTTATGCCCAAATAAATCTGTTAGTCTTTAAGGTGCCACCAGACTCCTTGTTGTTTTGGTACCAAGCAGAGACACTGAAAGGTTAAGTGCTACTTTACAGTGTAGGTGTTTCCTCTGTTGTCTCAGCATGAGCATTGCTTATACCTTAATGGTAACTTTTACTTTGTTCAATGGCCCAATAAATAGACTTCTAAGTAGCAAGACGGCATCACCACTGTGAGCCTCTATAACATTTACATGGTAAAACAACGGAACCCTTCGGGCGGAGAGGAGATCACGCACTCGAGGCCAACGTGGTTTTGCTGAACGTTATACAACTGAATGGAACATGAGCTTGTACTTGACATCCTATACTCACAGGACTCCACCGACAGCAAGTTATTGGATCATGCCATGTGCACTAAGGGTACGTCTACCCAGGGATAAAAACCCCACGGCTGGCCGGGGTCAATTCACTCGGGCTCGCAGGTCTCAGGCTCCAGGGATGAAAAATAGCTCTGTAGACATTCTGGCTTGGGCTAGCGCCTGAGCCACAATGTCCACCCAGTGATTTTTAACCCCTCAGCCCAAGGCCCATGAGCCTCAGAAGACTGATCCAGGCGTGCTGCAGGTCTTTTATCCCTGCGTAGCTAGACCCTTAGAGAGGGACAATACAAACCACGGGGGGGTTCCTCCATGGCAGTTCTGCCAGGATGCTGGAATGAGAGCAGAGGGAGAGAGTTATTTTATTTTCTACTCGGCTGTTTACTTACATTCATAAGCCACAAACAAAGCCATTCAAACCCGTTAATGAGGTTACTGATACACTATGCACTTTTATTTATCACCTCTGATCCAAGGATCCTAAAGAACAATTCACATTAAGTAAGCTTCATTGGGAAGGTAAAGTGCTATTAGGTACATTCCTACACAGCTGCCCCTCCTGTCTCAACTTGAAAGTTATAGCTATGGCTTCCCTGCTACTGAAGACTGAATAGCTAAACTTGTGCAGCTGTTGTGATGACGAAATTATCTCCATGAAATCCAGTTTCCTTCCATGCACAGAAAGGGTTTTCAACTGGCAACCGCCTCCCCATATCTCTGTTTCTCTCCTATTTCCTCAAGCTTTTTAGCACACCTTGTATTAGTGTGGGGACAGATTCAATTTTTGTTCGCAGAAGCAGATTCAATATCCTCTGCAGGTTGTAAATCTCCCTGGTATTGCTGCCATGACACAAATGGGAGAAAAATGCTTCGTGTCAACATTGGCCTTTTTTGTCAGTGAGGTCCGAAAGAAGAAAAATGAGAGCCCAGACTTCATTAGCAGCCAATTCTAAAGAGGGGGGGAAAGGCCTTTTGGTGCGGATCACAAGGGTTTCAAGTGCCAGAAATGGCCGTGATTTTCCTATGTGTTGGGAAAATGAGAAAGGAAAATAAAAAACAGCAGCGGTTCCACACCCTAGTTTTCTTCCTGGTTTTACATTCTGAAGCCAAGGTGACGGTGTGTGGCTTTCTCTCTTGGACCATGTGTATAGAGAGCTCCTTAGAACATTGAAGTTGAATGGAAAGCCAACCTGACCATCCACAGGCTCACGGTGCTGGTGACATACAACGGGTGCATCTATCTCAGAAAAGGTGGCTTTATTTGTTCAAGGTCTGCAGCTAAACCACCATCTCAGAGGTTCAGACAAGGTCAAGAAGGTTGAAATGAGTGCTAAGCAGTCACCCTCTTAAAATCAGCCCTCTTTAAAGTGTGTCTAGTGAAGCACCCAAAATCACTAGTCAATTCTCAAAATCTTGGCCTAAGCTGAGGTATTGTGTTGTCACACAATAAGATCATGTCACAATGTGAGGGCACTGCACCAGGAGATAGCATTGCAATTTGCCAACAAGTCATACCGTGGCTGCATACGAATTTCTCCCAGAGGAACAACCCTCAAAAGATGGCCAATATGTCTGCTCCCTCAATGTTTTTATTTGGTTCTCTTAAATTCTAAAAATCAATGATTTCTTCAGAATGACTCAATTGATTTCCCCCCCCTAAAATGAAATTAAACCTAACAGTTTCAATATTGAGGACTAAAGTGTTTTTCCGTTCTCTCTCCAAGCCATGCAGTGATTTTGGCCAGAGGGCAACTTGCCAAAATACTACCAAGCTTGCCTTGAAATCCCTGAGCAGAAGATTTTTAGTTTGTTCAGTAGAAAAACTGAAGCTAAGATACTTTTTATTTGTATTTTCATTTCCACAGAGTCACATACTAAATGCATTTAGTCATGCAGCTCAGCTACCCACAATTCTCAAGATCAACTCCATCTCTCCAACAACCAAAGATGCATTATTACTAGGGAGGACCAGAATGTACTGAGACTCCATCAAAAATTCATATCAAATCATTTTTGAGGAACCACCAGGAGCAGAAAAGATGGATTCTCTTAAATCAGTCTATCCTCAGAGCACAAGAGGAGCACAAATGAAAGCAGGCAATAAGTAAGAAGGAAATTAGAATGGTTAAATAGCTAAAGAATTAAGAACATGCAACAAGAGAGTCTATAAGAATATCAGAAACTGGGAGCTTGAGAACAATTTGGTGAGTCTGCTGGATCACCTGAAAAGTACCCGAACAAACCGATAATTTAAAAAGCATAAGTCACCAGGCCCAGGTAGTACATCCAAGAATCCGGAAGGAGCTTGAGTTTGGCACGATTGAGTAGCTAACAAAAATAGGCAATCTTTTGTTAAAAAACAGCCACTGTTCCAGAGGGTTTCAAGGAAACAAATCATAGGATTGGAAGGAACCTCAGGAGGTCATCTAGTCCAACCCCCTGCTCAAAGCAGGACCAAGCCCCAGGCAGATTTTTACCACAGTTCCCTGAAGGGCCCCAACAAGAATTGGGCTCACAACTCTAGGTTTAGCAGGCCAATGCTCAAACCACTGAGCTACCCCTCCCCCCCATATAATGTACCTATATTTTTTAAAAAGCTCTAGACCTGATCTGTAGAATTATAGACCAGTAAGCATTACATCTGTACCTGGAAAATTGTTTGAAATGACAATTAAAAAAAAACAGCATAGAGATAATGATATGATAAGGTCTAACCAGCATGATTTCTGAAAAGGGAATGGTGTCTCATTAATCTCTTAGAATTCTTTGAACATGTCAATAATGTAGTAGATACAGAGAACTGATTGACAATTTTTTTTCCCAGTGTTGTAGCTGTGTTGGTCCCAGGATATGAAAAAGAAAAGGTAGCTGAGGTAATCTTTTTTTATTGGGCCAACTTCTGTTGGTGGAAGGGGAAAGCTTTCAAGGTTCACAGAAGAAGAGCTCTGTGAAGATCAAAAGCTTGTACCTTCTACCAACAGAAGTTGGTCCAATAAAGGAGATTACCTCAGCTACCTTGTGTGTCTCATAATTTTTTTAGACTTCCAAAAGGTCTTTGACAAGGTCCCTCACAAAAGGCTACTAAAGAAGTTAAGTAGTCAGGCAGTGAGAGGCAAAATATTGTCATGGATCAAAGCCTGGCTTGGAGACAGAAAGCAAAATATAGGTCAATTTTCATCATGGCTAAAGGTTAAGACCAGGGTGCCTCTCAGTTCATGTGTTGTTTAATGTATGTAATAATGATCTGGAAAAGGGGGTAAGCAGTGTGGTAGCAAAATGTGACACAAAGTTATTTAGGTTAGTCAGAGCCAGGGAGGACTGTGAGGAAGTTCAGAGAGACCCAACCAAGTCACGTGAATGGCCAACAATATTCAACTTAAATTAATGCTAAGTAATGCACATTGGAGGGAAAAAATAAACTACTTGTACACCTTACAGGGTTCAAAGTTAACTTTATGAACTCAAGATAGGGGCATCACTGTAGACAGCTCAATTAAAATTTCTGCTCAATGTTCAGCTGTGGACAAAAAAGTAAACAAGATATGAGGTTGCAAAAGGAATGGGATGGTGAATAATACAAGGTTGTCAGTCTGGCACCACATACCAGCTCTAAATTCACTTCAAAAGAAAGAACTAACTAATTTAACACCGCACTACCAGTAAGTAGATAACAACATATTTGTTATCACTGCTAAGGCTATACCGATGCTGCAGAGGCACCAACCAGCTCAGCAGGACTCGTGCCACCTGATATCTGACGAGGAGTCACCACCACACCTGGCTGAAGGTTAAAGAAACATCAGAGAACGTGGAGTACAAAGCCATCTGCTCAACTGCACCTTCAGCTTGACCTACTGCGATAAAGTGTTATTCTAACACCCACAGAAAAAAACTACCTGTGAAGCAAAAGCTCTCACTTTTCAAAGTACTGGAATTCCAAAGCTATTGCTGCTGCCTGTTTGATGACATAAAATTAGGACTGTCAAGCGATTAAAAAAATCAATCGCAATTAATCACGCTGTTAAACAATAATAGAATGCCATTTATTTAAATATTTTGTATGTTTTCTACATTTTCAAATATATTGATTTCAATTACAACACAGACATGAAAGCTTATGCCAAATAAATGTGTTAGTGTCTAAGGTGCCACAAGGACTCCTCGTTTTTACAGAATACAAAGTGTACAGTGCTCAGTTTATATTTATTTTTCTTACAAATATTTGCACTGGAAAAAACAAAATAAATAGTATTTTCAATTCACCTAATATAAGTACTGTAATGCAATCTCTTTTTCATTTGTAAGTTCAACTTGCATGATAATGTACAAAAAAAACCTGCATTCAAAAATAAAACAATGTAAAACTTTAGAGCCTACAAGTCCAACCAGTTCTACTTCTTGTTCAGCCAATAGCTCAGACAAACAAGTTTGTTTACATTTGCAGAAGATAATGCTGACTGCTTCTTGTTACAATGTCACCTGAAAGTGAGAACAGGCATTTGCATGGCACTGTTGTAGCCGGCATCACAAGATATTTACATGCCAGATAAGCTAAAGATTCATATGTCCCTTCATGCTTCAACCACCATTCCAGAGAACATGCGTTCATGCTGATGACGGGTTCTGCTCAATAACAACCCAAAGCAGTGTGGACCAACTCATGTTCATTTTCATCATCTGAGTCAGATGCCACCAGCAGAAGACTGAATTTCTTTTTTTTGGTGGTTCGGGTTCTGTAAATTCCGCATATGAGTGTTGCTCTTTTAAGACTTCTGAAAGCATGCTCCATACCTCATCCCTCTCAGATTTTGGAAGGCACTTCAGATTCTTAAACCTTGGGTCAAGTGCTGTAGCTATCTTTAGAAATTTCACATTGGTATCTTCTTTGCATTTTGTCAAATTTGCATTGAAAGTGTTCTTAAAACAAACAACATGTGCTGGGTCATCATCCGAGACTGCTAAAACATGAAATATATGGCAGAATGCGGGTAAAACAAGAGCAGGAGACATACAGTTCTCCCCCAAGGAGTTCAGTCACAAATTTAATTAATGCATTTTTTTTAAACGAGTGTCATCACGTGGAAGCATGTCCTCTGGAACAATGGCCAAAGCACGAAGGAACATGTGAATCTTTAGCGCATCTGGCATGTAAATATCTTGCAACACCAGCTACAACAGTGCCATGCGAACACCCGTTCTCACTTTCAGGTGACATTGTAATTAAGAAGTGGGCAGCATTATCTCCCATAAATGTAAACAAACTTGTTTCTCTTAACGATTGGCTGAACAAGAAGTAGAACTGAGTGGACTTGTAGGCTCTAAAGTTTTACATTGTTTTGTTTTTGAGTGCAGTTATGTAATAAAAAACCCTACATTTGTAAGTTGCACTTTCATGATAAAGAGATTGCACTACAGTACTTGGATTAGGTGAATTGAAAAATACTATTTCTTTTGTTTATTCATTTTACAATGCAAATATTTGTAATCAAAAATATAAAGTGAACACAGTACACTTTGTATTCTGTGTTGTAATTGAAATCAATATATTTGAAAATGTAGAAAAGCATAAAAATATTTAATAAATTTCAATTGGTATTCTGTTGTTTAACAGTGCGATTAATCGTGATTACTTTTTTTAATCACAATTAATTTTTTTGAATTAATTGTGTGAGTTAACTGCAATTAATCGACAGCCCTACGTAAAATATTTGATTTCAAATCAATGATATTGGCCGAAAACTATTAAACAAGGTTATCAAATGTTTTACAAACATTAATTATGTAAGTCTTACAACACCCTCAGTGTAGGTCAGTATTATCCCCATTTTGGTGATCAAGAATTGAGGCACAAAGAAGTAAAGTCCCTTCCCCCTCTCCCCCAAGGTACACAGCAAATCTGTATAAGAAGAGGCTGGAATAGAACTCAGTTCTGTCCCCAGCACTCTAATCACAGGATAAAACTGAATATTGCTTAACTAGTAACTTTCAGTTTTGAGGTAGCTGTGTTGGTCCCAGAATATGAGAGAAACAAGGTGGGAGAAGTAATATATTTTACTGAACCAAATTCTGTTGGTGAGAGAGACAAAAGTTGACCCAATAAAAGATACTTCCTCACCCACCTCCTCTCTTTAACTAGTAAATAGAGGAGATCTTTTCAATCTTCTCAGAATATTAAGGGGAAAAGAGAGCTATACACAGATTAATTGCTGTATATCATGCTTTTTTGGAGGACTGTGAAAACCATACAAAGTAACAAAAGAAGCCAAGATGTAAGTTTAAAGGGCCAGATTCTCAGCCTTTGTAAATTGGCATTGAAGTGAAGGCTGCTACACATCAGTTTACAATAGCTGAGGATCTATCCCACAATTTCTACAAGTAAAATTACCCCCTCTCACCAAACTTCTTAAAGGTGTGGGGAGGAAGATAACTTATGTTTAAAACCCACTGATTGATAGCATATTTCCCGGGTCTGTTTCCTACCAGGTGATGGTCTCGGAGAAATTACAATCCTTGTTTTGTGGTCCACATAAAAACCACAAAAGGAGGAGAGTTCCCTTAAATCTTAATAGGCGAGTTGTAAAACTGTGTGACATTCAGCAGCACCTGGAGTTAAATGTAAAGACTCAGGACTAAAAGATGCAAAGTCCTTAATCCTCAAATGGGGTGACAGATGACTGGGAAAGAAAAGCAGGGCTGGTTCCTTGCCTGCCCCCACCGTGTGCGTGTGAAGCTCTGTATTCACTGGCTCAGCAATTCCACTGTCCTCTTTTTTATTTTGTTTGATTTCTGTAACATGACTTAACGACTACAATGCATGAAGTCACCTTCCTTAACCCTTCATAGTGGTGTAGGACAGAAGCCTGATAAACTGAATGGAGGAGCATGGCTTATCGCCATCTGCCAGTGCTGAATTATTTCACCTGCTTTAGCAACAAGCACAGACTTGCGAAGGCCATCTGAATTATAAGACTTGGGATTTGTCCCTTTCCCTTTCGAACTACCCCACATTACGGAAGGAGAATACTGCCCTACCACCACCTTGCTGATGCTGATCCATAGAGGGTCAGCATATTACGTGGGGGCTGAAAATCAAAAGCAGTCCTCAGACCTTCCTTTCCTTGAGGGCGCAATCCTGTCAAGTGCTGAGCTCCTTCAGCCCCCAGGCCAGGCTCCCAAATGAGCTCTTCATGTGCAGAAAGCAGTAACCAAAAGTGAACGTAGCCTGTCTTGATTCTGTTTTAACACCGCCCTCTTATCAGACACAGAGGTGGGGGTGTTGGAGGCTGATTTGTTCCACTTGAGAGGCTTAGTTTACCAGTAATAAATAGTGTTCTGTTATCATTCTGGTTGCCTCCTTTTTATCCACATCTAGGGAGGAGTGCAGCAGGGAGGGAAGGAGAAGATTGAATGCATTCAGTGCAGACAGAGGTGCTCCAGTGGATTTATTTTAGGGATATTTAATATAAAGAACGCAGCAAGACCCAGGAACTCCTGCTAACCGAGTGATCTTGGGGCTCTGGATACTGCCACTATTTGCTAATCAAATCAGGCTGATTAGCTGAAATTTGCATAACAATATGTTTAGAGTGTCCGCCTAAAAGGTACTAAATATGACACTTGGCTGACTCAGCACAGCTCCCTAGACAAACTCTCTACTTCACAGTCTGTCTGCACCCCAGTGTCCTCCAATCTCCCCGGCTGGGGAGGCCAGACCATTGCTCTCATTCCACTCCAAGGGGAATGGGAATAAACACTAAATTGTAGTGCTGGTGATGAGGGTAGGAACAACAGCCCTGGTGATTGAGACCCTCCATTTATTCTCTGAAGAGACACACCACGGGCAGGGGCACGTAAGGGCCCCTCCACGCCACCTCTGGGGCCAAGAGGACAGTTGCAGCTTTGTGCCCTATTTCATATCAAACTCCCTACCACGTAGTGCCAATTGTGTATGATCAACTGTGTCTGGGATTGGACCATCAATCTGATTTCACAAATGACGGTCAGCGGCCTTCCAAAGGCACTTTTGGTCACGAGTAGCTTGGCCTGTGAGAAAGCTGGAGATCTTGCAGTGAAAGGCTCTGAATCCCATAACCTATCCCTCAAACTAGCCAAAGAGAACACTCTGATTAGTTTGCGCTCCTCACCCAATGATAGACTTGGCTATTCCCCTCTGCACTGAGGCTTTTCATGACATCCCCAGCCATGGGGGAGAAGCATCAGGCAGTCTCTTATTTTATTGTATGAAAAGATCATTCATGGGCATCGAACAGCACAGTGCATTTAACTCTTTCCCCTCCCAATTTGTCCCTTTTACCAGCCTGGGAGAAAGATTTTGCTGAGAAGCTTGATATATGCCAGATGGCACTGTACAATAGCACCTAGAGCACAAGCCTCCTGAAATAGTGTGGCCAGTAGAGAACCTCTGCTTTAAAATCAGCACATGCTAATCCACGTCTCTGATGCAGAGCTCTGCACATGACCTTGGAGCACTGTACCCGCTTCTGTTAGGAGAACATCAGCCTGTCCATCCCAGGGCATTGAAAGAGATGAATTTTATTTTAAGAGTTCAACGTATTTTCATCCAACACAACTGACACACCTGTAGTATTTCCTCCAGATCGGTTTAAAGTGTACACATGTCTTAGTTGCTCCTTTCCTCCCTGCTCCCCTATATCCCCAACATTCTTCACAAGGCAGTAAGTTATCTTTCTCCTTGACAGAGCAATCTGCTATGTGCCCTCAGAGAGACAGGCTGCTATTTAGCTTCACTTGATAAAGTCATGATATCATGGGCTAAACTTCAAAGCACAGCAAGCTCCCCCTGTAGGGAAGATCTGCCTTCAGTTACAAATGACTATTAGCATTTTCCCTGAGCTTCTTCCAAACTGGATAGATTACAATCATCTTTTGTCAGCAACAGTATTCTCCAACTGCCTAGCAATTCAGTGCACAATTTTAATCCTGGCTCTGACTCTCTGGTTTCAGGAAAATCACTGACATATTTTAGAGCTGCACTGGCCTAAAGCTGCAGCAGCGCAGCAATGAATGAGGCCCAGTGTGTCTGAGAGTCCCCAGATGCAAAATGGGATTGAGAATATGTACTCCTGGGGGAATTCTGCACGGAAGAAAAAAAATCTGCACCAAAAATTTAAAAATCCTGCGTACAATATTTCCAAATTCTGCAAAATTCTGTATATATTATTTGTCAAAATAACACAATATAATCACCCCAGGTACAATTATTTTGGTAATTTATTTCAAAATACTTATCAGCAAGTATGTCTGTAACAATACAGACAATGAAAAAGATTCAGGAATTTTTTTTTTTTTGACAAATAGATTCCTTACTAGGCATATTAATACAGAACTCTGAGTAATAATTCATTTAAACTACAGTACAGAACCGGTATTTCCTGCACCACTCAGAAGCAGAGCAAAGGCGTGAGGGAGTCAGAGGTAACAGAGGAGCTGAGGGAAAGGGAAGTAATTACTGGGAAGGAGCCTGGGTTTGAATTTGGAGAGTTGTTGGGTATGGGTGGGAAAAGTATGGAACAGGTTGTTTTGGGAGTCGGGAAGGGATTCTTAGGGAACCTCCCCCATGCAGAGCCTGGCTGACCCCTAGCTTTTCTAATTCAGTCAGGTACATCTGCCTCCCTCCCCATCTGTCCCTGCACCCCACTCCTCATGTGTCCCTGTGCCCCCACTCAGCCACCCCTTTTCCCCCCATGTGTCCCTGCACTCCTTCCCCTGTCCCCATGTGTCCCCGTGCACCCACTCAGCCCCTTCCCCCATGTGTCCCTGCACGCCCTCACCCTGTCCCCATGTGGCCCTGCATCTCCACTCCTATTCAGCCCCTGCCCCAATCTGTCCTCCCCACAATAGCCCTTATGAACTCCAGTCACTGGAATGGCTGGGGACTGAGCAGTTTTGAAAATATGGCCACCTGATCTGGGTGCCTAAACAGGAGCTGAGCTCTTCTGAAAATCTGGTCCCAATTGTGTGTGTTTAAACATTTTTGAAAATCTGGACGAACACCCTTTAACCATTCTTTTTACATGAATGGCACACCTCTAGCAGCCATTCAACACACAGCTGATGATATCACATTGATTCAAACTTATTTGCATGAGTAGTATAGAATAAGTGATGGCATGCGGTGTTATAAAGTTTTTGTTGGCACAAATTAGGGGATACTGCATAACTCGGGGACTGCAAAGCTCCTACGGGAGTTCTGCAAGTGACACTCAATATTTTCAAGTAAGCTGAGCAGCACATATTTTGCTTACGGCATTCATCATTTGTACCATCTGATAATGTAGTCTTCTTAGTCTTCAAAATGGATTTTTTAAAACCTGCCCTTTGCTCTTCCCCATTGACAGTGATGAGTTAATAGAGAAATCAATATAATATTAATAGATGAACAGTGAGTAAAAAAATCATTCCACTAGACTGCATAGCCCCAGTTCCACCGTGATCTGTTCCTAGTTTGCTCTCAAAACGGTGCTTCATGGGCAGGGTAAGTACATGTGACATCAGTTTCATCACAGATGACAGCTAGACAAATGAACTTGCATTAGAGTCTCTCTCAGGCACTTGTACGTGAGAGAAAAAATGTTGCACAGAGGTTCAGCAGCTTCCCAAAAGCCAAGGAGAGTGTCAATTTCAGAATAAAAACTCATCAGTTCCTGGTTCCTCGCCCTGTATTCAGGCTACTCCTCTCTGGCTAAATCCTGGGCCCACCGAAGTCAGTGGAAAAGTACATTGCTTGCTGTGTCTTGTTCCTTCATTACAAATGAGATTTGGCCTGTGCTTTTCCATTAGGATTGTGTGCTCATAAACAATGCTTTGTTCTGTGTTCTGACTTGTTATAACTGGCCCATGGGGTAGGCAAATACTGGTACATAAAATCCTGTCTTACTTCATAAACTACTACTAATAAAAAAAACAAAACACACAACTTGAAGGAGCAGTTTTTTTAAAAAGAAAACAGTTCACTACAGGTCTGCAGGGGGCAAAGAAAATTAAATTAATAACAGTCCTCAGTGTCAGCATCCAAAACTCAATTTATATGCTTAAAATTGCCTGCTCCATTTCCTCTGTTTTCTGTGAGAACATCACTGTCATGGCTAATGTATGAAGAGCCAGGGACCCCTTGCTAAACAGGGTGGAACACAAATGACACCACACCATAAAATGCTTTTCTCCTTTATGCCGATTTTAATTAACTTTTCAGTGACCCTTTCCTCATAAGCCCGAAGATCCCTTTCCTTTCAGGGACCCATAGAGTTCTCTCACCTCCCCCACCCTCAAGCTCCTCAACAACCCCACATGAGCCAAAAGAAGGTAGATCAGGGTTGCCTCTGAAGCGAATATAGCTATTTTAGGTTGGGTTGGAGGGTGGATTTCTCAAGGGTTACATCAAGTGAACTCCCACTACTACTCAGAGGACAGGGTTAGAGGAAAATGCCAGAGGTGCACCCATCAGTACTGACTTTTTACATGCTGTACCCATCAGAGATTGAGAGGAGGGGTAGCACTGGAATGCGTTACCTAGGGAGGTGGTGGAATCTTCTTCCTTGGAGGTTTTTAAGGCCCGGCTTGACAAAGCCCTGGCTGGGATGATTTAGTTGGGAATTGGTCCTGCTTTGAGCAGGGGGTTGGATTAGATGACCTCCTGAGGTCCCTTCCAACCCGGATATTCTATGATTCTATGATTCTATGTTTCCAACTACATGCTACAGAAGATGAGAGTTGGACAGATATTCCAGTAACAATAATACTTTGCTCTTCTGTAACACTCTTTCCATGGATCAAGGCACTTTACATGCATTAGTTAAGCCACACAATACTTCAGCAAGGTAGACAAATACTATCCCAATTTTACAGATGGGTAAACTGAGGCACAGAGTTCTTACAAGAAATTATTTCCCCAAAGATCAGAAATACAAATCAATGGCAGAACAAAGAACACAACCCAAGAGCACAAGGAGTCAGAACTACAGCACAACTCCAGAGCACATGGGTAAAATATCTTGGCTGGCTTATGCACATTGATTAGCATATTGTTAATTAGCAACTGGGAGTGAACTGGCGTTTGTTTGACAGACAAGTTGAAATTCCAAGTCCCTTACGCCAGCCAATTACAAGAGAGAAAATAGAAAATAGCTGTATTAATGCAGCACATAGTGTTTCTACTGTACACATCACTACAGAAATATTACCTGTGTAAGGTATTACCTTTTGTGAGAGAGTCATCATCTGGTAATGGAAAATTAGGCCAAAAAGGTGCAGTAAATCATGAAGAGGAAAGGCATCTTTTCCAGCACAGGCCGCATTAACATCAGATTCTATCATTACTCTTTGTCACCAAACAATGCTTCAACCACAAGCCTTATTTTTGCTGTTACACGTGTCTATATCTATCCATCCTTCTGTCACATCTTTATGTATCACTACACAGATGACAAGATATGGGATTTTAAATCATCCACATTATTATGTATGCAGATATAGGTGTTTTTTTTTTTTTAAATATTCACAGACATTATGTGTGTGCACACATGCATATATACACACATACACAAGCACTATATATACTGTGTGTATGTATATATGCACACACACATATATATAATGTGTGTATATAACATACAAAACCCTATAAATATCTATATACTTAATAATGTGCATGATTTAAAGTCCCATACCTTGGCATCTACATATTGGTACATGCAGATGTGACAGAAGGTGGATAGATATAGACATTTACAATAGCAGAATCATTGCTTGTGGTTGTTTGGTGACAAAGTGAGAGAGATGGGGATAGAGGGATGTATATTTATATATGCATAAATAATGTAGATGGTTTTATGTACAATGTGTGTATAGTCAAGTGTGGGTTTATTATTATTATTATTTTATTTCCTTCTGTAAACGAAATGCTTAAACTTTAGCACATGTTTAAAATCCATCCCCATGTAGCTGAATATCTGTGCTTTGGTTACTATAAGTCTGATCTAAGCCCACTGAAGTCAATGGAAAGAACTCCCGTCAACTTCTATGGGGTTTGGATTCGGTCCTATGACTCTAATAGGGAAGAGGAAAACTATAATTAGTGGATATTAGAAATCTCTAAAATTTACATCAAATAGCTTTCCCATACATAATACTGTCACAGCTGTAAAGTCTGATATCTCAGGACCTTCCAGAGACAGAAATAAGTGTTGTGGGTCCCACTGAGAAGCTGACCTGTTTCCTGGAGAAACATGAGATGCTGGACCTTAGGGTCAAGCACTGAACACTGTGGACCCTAGGACTCAAACCAGAATCATGTTCGGGAGGAAGATGGAAACATTTTTCTAGTTGTTGATAATGACGAAGATGATGATTAATAGCAGCTGCTTGATACTGCACAGAGGTTTGGAATGTTTGAAGTATGCCTCTAAGGTTACGTCTACACTTGCAGATGTAGAGCGCCGGGAGTTAAACCAGCCCTTGGAGACAGCAGCAGGGAAAGCGCTGCCGTGTGTTCACACTGTGCTCCCTGTGACTGTGGAGTATGTCCACATTAGCACCTCTTGCAACGCCACAGAGAGCCGTGCATTGTGGTAGCTATCCCAGTGTGCAAGTGGCTGCCGCATGCTTTGGAAAGGGTTTGCAATCCCTAATGGGGCAGGCACAGCATCATATGATGCAGGTTTCCCAATCCCATTGTTCCATGGGCATCCTACTAGATTGCCATCTGCTTTTCAAATGAGGGCCGGGGGGTGGAGGGTGATAGGGAGTGTGCTGTGTGTATGTGGGGGGAGAGACAGTGTGTTTTGGGGGGCAGAGAGTGTGTCAGCATGCTGTCTTGTAAGTTCAGACAGCAGCAGGGGGAAAGGGGAAACCCGACATCAGTCCCCACCCCCCCGCCTCTCTCTCTCTCTCTCTCTCACACACACACACACGCACACACGCCTGCCTCTGCAGCAGGAGCATTCCACAGTAATGGTTTGCTTTGTGTCCTGAGCAGCTAAGCATGCGGGCTGTCAGAAACGGAGCTTTGAAAGGGGATATCTGCATGCCTGCAGCCGAGTTCAAAACAATGACCAGAGTGGTCACTTGACTTCAGAGGATTATGGGATGTTTCCGGAGGCCAATCATAGTGCAGTAATTCAACACCTCATCCACACTGATGCCCGGGTGTTTCAGCCAGGGCGCAGCAAGCTTTATGCTTCTCGTGGAGGTGGATTACCAGGGACGCTCCAGCCACAGGGTCCTGGCGCTCTAACTGCCTTGCCAATGTGGACACTTCAGGAGTTAGGCCGCCCAGGGCTGATTTAATGCACTCCAACTTGCAAGTGTAGACAAGGCCTGAGAAATGGATTAGAGTCAGAATGCTGGTGAAGTGGTCAAAGGTTCATGACAAATGAATTTACCACAACGTAGTACCACATGGTATATTATCACATATGTACCTCCTCCAGTGTGGATGGATTGCATTTAAATGATGGGTCAGACAGACATATATATACAGATGCCAACCATTCAGCAGCCAGTGGGAAAGAAAATAAATAAATAAAGCATTTAGCAGGGACTCTGCTTAGCATTGGTTTGTTTTTCATTTATGGATTTTATTTTTTCCCCTGGGAAAAGTGAATTTACCAAAACCAAAATTGCAACGCCTGCATTCAGAAATACAAAATCAACTGGAAGACACAACCGACTGAAAGATAGATCTATCCATCTTTCCACACCTGGTCCACTGTATGCGACAATGAGAGCGCTTAACTCCAGAGACTAGCAGCTATTAAAAAAATGCATTGAATTCTCCCTGAAACCGAGGAGCAAATCCAGTATCTCAGGATAAAGGGAGTTTATAAATCTCTCAACTGTACTGATTAGCTCTTTGATCTCATCAAGAGTTATCCCAATCCCAAATTTCCAACACAGTCCATATTTTCATGCCCCCTACAGTGCTCACTTGCATAGCACTTAAAAACTCTCCCACAATAAGCTTACTAAGGCACACAATTCAGGTCATGATGATGAGAACATAGAGTCATGATCTAGTGCAATTTTGAAAAAATGTGTTTGCCCTGTTTTTAACTCTACAACATCTCCAGACTACATTATTTCCACGCTAACACCAAAATAGGGCCCCTGTATAGGGCCTTCAAAGTAAAGACAAATAGCTTATGTTTAATGTGCTGGAGAAAGAGGAGCCAGTGGAGGAATACCCAAGATACGATCAAAGTGATGAGCAAGAAAAACGATCTTCACAGCAGCCTTTTGGCATAGCTAGCATTACTTGTTCATATCCTCACTTGCTAAAGAATCTCCCTATTTCCCGAAGGCTTCCCTGTTATTTCTGTGCATCTACCATTTTACTTTCAGACTTGTATATATATTTTCCCCAAAACATACTCTTCACTTACCTTCTCCCCAGCAATAATACCAAAGAAACCTAAGGGAGATTATCATGATCAACTCATTGGTTATCAGCTTGTAATACAATACAGGGGTGCAGAGAATACAGTCATTTTGGGTTGTAAACACAAGTGTCATCATGCCACAGACTAGGGGCCTGATCCAAAGCCCTATGAAGTTAGTGGAAGTCTTTGACTTCAATGGCCACTGGCTCAGGCCCTGGGGAATTTATAGTTCTGTTCTACATAGCTCTGGTGTGACCACAACTAGGTATTATATATAGTCCCAAACACCTTGGTAGCAGAAGAAAATGAGTAAATTAGTGTGACAGATATGGCAATTTCCTGCAATATCTTGGAGATCTTGCTGTATTAAGTTTATGTATCATTGCGGGCCAGGGATTGAAGGTAGTTCTATGGGGAAAGGTGACCACAGCTCCTCCAGGAATTAAGAAGTGTGTGCATGTGTTTATGTGTGTAGGGGTGATTAGGCAAATTCACTCAGGCTGTAAACCTGTAAAGGAATGCCACCACTTGGAGAGGCTCACATATACTAGTTCAAACTGGATTCTCCGAAGACCAACAGAAAAAGAAATGATTTTTGGATAAATAGCCTGAGTTTAGACTAACACAGAGCCTTCTTTCTGATCTAGAAAATGGAGAGGACTTTCTGTGCAAGGGGCTCCCCAATCCTTCCTGGGAGGAGTGGAAGGATTACTGAGGTCCCATAAGACTGTTGGGTGACCGCTGGTAATTTTTTAGCAGACATATAGGAACTTTAATTGTTTTTAATAAGTTTTCTCTGTAAAGCTTTCACCTTAAGAATACATGTGCTTGCTTATAAAGAGCTGTGGGGTAATTTGTGACTGCTGGCAATTACAGCTGTTCATAGCTTTCGGACAGGAAGCAAAGCAGAGACACTGACCTTTTGTTGTGGATATCACAGAGTAAGCTGGGAACTGTGCAGTCTGGAAAAATCCCTGGTCAGGAGGGATAGAGACACGTGTCTTCACCCAAGAGAGGTGACAGCTGAGGAGCCAGGGGCCTAGAGTGGGTGCCCTTGGTGGACCACAAGCAGGGAAAAATAGGTTCAGTTGCCCTGAACTGTGACAATTAGATGGAATACAGAGAACAGAAATAAAGTGATTGAAGAGCAAGGGAGATTAACTTGTGAGCAGGACAATAACTGTCTGTTGGTATATGAAGAGTGTAAATGTCAAGGAGGAAGAAGAATTATTGAAAGGGCCCAATAGAGTTTTACTAGGTGTAGAGGGCTGAGAAAGAAGAAAGAGATATTTAAGACGAATAGAGGGAAGAATTTCATCAACAGTGAAGTCTACTGGACCATGAAATAGTCTCCCAAAATAAATGGAGGCAGTCCTATAGCTTGGGTCATTTAAAATTAAATGGACAATATATTCAAGCATATTCTGTAGGGAACAATCCAATACTGACTCCCAGGGGATGGACATGTCAAGCTAATAGGTAGTTTCTATCTCTAATGACTATGAGTTTCCAAAATACTACAGTGAATTGGTGTATTTGAACAAATTGGATGTTTCATAGAATCACAGAAATGTAGGACTGGAAGGGACCTCGATAGGTCATTTAGTCCAGTCCCCTGCACTGAGGCAGGACTGAGTATTATCTAGACCCTACTTGATAGGTGTTTGTCTGATCTGTTCTTAAAAACCTCTTCTGTCAGAGATTCCACAGCCTCCCTAGGCAATTTGTTCCAGTGCTTAACTACCCTTACAGTTAAGAAGTTTGTCTAACCTAAATCGCCCTTGCTGCAATTTGAGGACGTTACCTACCTGTAAATGGAGGTTCTTTGAAATGTGTGGTCCCTATTTGTACCCCATACATGGGTGTGCATGCACACCATGCGTCTGAGTCCGGAAGTATTCCTTAGCAGTGTCCGTTGACCCACACATGCATAGTGCGTTACCTTGTGCTTGCAGCCAAGGATATAATAGGTCGTGCAGGATGATGCCTCTCCAGTGTCCCTCTTACCACCGTGTAGTCCAGTCTGCACAGAGGGGATGGAGAGCAGGTAGTGGAATACAAATAGGGACCACACATCTCAAAGAACCTCCAGTTCATAAACAACTTGTGCCTCCTGATAGTGGTGGGGCACAATGTAAATGGAGGGACACGTGACTACCCCAGAGGTCTCCTCTTGGAAGAACTTCCAGCCCCACCTCCCTGGGCCAGGGCAGCCAATCCCGCTGACTCCTAGGGGACTGAGGCCACAGGAGCGGGGAGCACGTGCCTCTTGGCCCGGCTGGGGCCAGCCCCGGCTGAGCAGAGGCCTGGGAACCCGCTTCTGGCGCCTTCCCCAGCAATAATAGTGACTGTCATCCAGGGCTGAGCATGTGAGGTTTGCAAACAATAATAAGGTATATCCAGCTAAAGCTGGGGAGGTGTGTGGCACAATCCAAAATGTCCATATCATTCTCATCACATTTCTTTCAAAATAGGTTTTAAATTAGTACTACTGATTGCAGAAGGATTGCTTAATACCGGCTTAATGCAGCATAATGATGGAGAGACATAATACACGATGCTAATTTTCTTATATTTTATCCTCTTCCTATTAATTAAAGAATCACTGAAGCTCTGTATGCAAGAATGGATACGTTGTGTAGCCCTCACAAGGTCACTGAATGAATGTACAGAACCAGTTATCAATGCAAAGTGGGTTTCGGTTGTGATGTCAGTGGAAAAACAAATTCTTAAGAAACAGAAATCTGAATCCCTGTCACCATATGCAAAATGGCTGAGTGAATTATCTAACACTTAGCTAATGCGGAATTAACATTAGGTGGGAGTAATACTTGGAAAGCCTACAAAATCAATAAGAATCTTATTTAAAAATAAAGATGTGTTATGTCTGTGTACTTTTAGCAACCTTGTAGCACCTGGAGTGAAGTCTTCCACACCTGCTGGGCATCTTCCATCTGCTCATCACAGGAAGCTTTCATCTAGCATTTTCAGTTACAGGGAAGTGACAATGTCTTCTGTGCCGGGCAAGGGACGGTAGGAACATGCATAGGGAAAGGAAGCTGCTACATCCTCTCAATAATATCACAAGAATATGACCCACCTCTACCACTACCTAAGAAAATACCATTACATCCATGCTTCTTAGATATCAAATGTCTCCCCCTCCAAAAAATGAAGCCACGCTCTTCAGCACTGATACATAGGAGAAAGCAGAGTGCAAAGTATCCGTACAGCCTAGACTGCACCTGTGAAATTAATAATGACATATGCCCCACATGCCTGAATGAATGTTTATATCCTCTACCCCAACAGGGCAGCTGTGATCAGCCAGACTGTCCTTGGTCTCTTTCTAAAAGTTCCATCTTGATAGGAGGGCTGGGCCTTTTCACTTTGTGGACCACCTTCTGTAGGGCCTGGTCTACACTACCCGCCTGAATCGGCGGGTAGAAATCGACCTCTCGGGGATCGATTTATCGCGTCCCGTCAGGACGCGACAATCGATCCCCGAATCGACGCTCTTACTCCACCAGCGAAGGTGGGAGTAAGAGCCGTCGACGGGAAGCCGCGGAGGTCGATTTTGCCGCCGTCCTCACAGCGGGGTAAGTCGGCTGCGATACGTCAAATTCAGCTACG
This sequence comes from Emys orbicularis, assembly GCF_028017835.1. Lineage (NCBI taxonomy): Eukaryota > Metazoa > Chordata > Testudines > Emydidae > Emys > Emys orbicularis. The sequence goes on along the minus strand of NC_088684.1, from coordinate 7,675,148 downwards.
CTATTCGTGTAGCTGAATTTGCGTATCTTAAATTGACCCCCCCCCCCCCCCCTGTAGTGTAGATGTAGCCTATGAAAGTACTGTGAAGGCATCTTTTTAGGACTGTACTATCTTCAAGACATTGCCCATTTATCTTGTTCAGGTGAGTCCATCCTGGATCATTTTTCTCCCTTCAGTTCATCTATATTATTATTATTGTAAATTATACATACAGATGGAATATCCAGATCATTGGACTGGGGATATTTTAATTTGTGTTTAGTTGTATACAATACCCAAGGTGGTTTTACCAGTACAACCTAAAATAAACACCTAAGTATACTTAAGAGCAGCAATATCCCAAAGTACAAATATATGCAACATACTGCAGTGATCCACATTATAGATGGCTCAGCAGGAGGCTCAGCCATGAGAGATTCCAGCAGAGGTTTTCACTGGATATTGCTGTCAAACTCACACTCACAGACAGGTATAGATGCTAAAATGGAGGATAAGCTTTCACAGTTTCACCTCTGGGAACAAAAATATTCAATGACTTTCTGTATCTTGGACATCAGCACTACCATTCAACCAACTTCAGCAGTGCATAAGAGGAGATTTACCCCTAGAAGACAAAATAAGTCTCCCATTTATAACATCGAATCATATCTAATTCTTATCTCTATTTAAAAGCAGCATATAATCTCTTCTGAAAGACATAGTGTATTGGGCCACAGTTTGAACTTTTGTCCTCTTTTTGCACTGTTGATTGCATCACACTTTTTGATACACTAATATCCAAATTCATTCTGATAAAATTAGCTGAATTCAATTAGACAATAAAGAGTATTTCTTAATCAAATGTTCTGATTTATTCTGAAGTCCTATCTTTAGGTTCATCCTTAGTTTAAGTGTGCTTAAGTTTATGATTGACAATGTTCTCTGTTCTCAATCATTTATTGGTTAAATTCAAGCAACTGAGTTTTCCAAAAATGCAAACTGAATTTTTTAAAAGAAAAAAATATATACATAACTCAATCATATCTCTTTTAAAAAAAGCTTGTGGCACCTTTTGACGTTGTATTTATAAACCTTTGTTCTGCCTTTTAGTAAAAAAAACCCCTGTAATATTGTAATTTGATTCCTTTCCTTCACCATTACTATGTTAAGAACCTACATATTCTTAGATAAAAGAGCAAAATATTTAATTATTAAGGTAGGAGGGTTACAGTATTTTCTTTTGCATGATCACTGGTATTAGGCATTGACTGCTGATGGAAATAGAGGAAACAGGAAGTAGATGTATGTATAGAGTAAGGTGGATTGTTCAACCTAGCATACAACAACATATCTGGGTACAGTAACTCCTCACTTAACATAATCCTGGTTAACGTTGTTTCGTTGTTACATCGCTGATCAATTAGAGATCATGCTTGTTTAAAGTTTAAAGTTGTGCAATGCTCCCTTATAATGTTGTTTGGCAGCCGCCTGCTTTGTCCACTGCTTGCGGAAAGAGCAGCCCATTGGAACTAGCTGGTGGGGGCTTGGAACCAGGGTAGACCAGCAGCCCCTCATCAGCTCCCTGCTCCCCTAAGTTCCCTGTGCAGCAGCCGCCCAGCAGGCTATCAATTGCCTGCAGTTCAGCTGTCCGTCCCCTGACTGCCATGTCCTGCTCCTGCCCTCTGCCTTGGAGCTGCTCCTGGGAGCCTCCGGCTTGCTGTGCAGGGGGTGGGGAGGCAGAGGGGTGCTGATGTCAGGGTGTCCCCCTCCCCACGCTTCTGCCCCCTGCTTCTGTACCCCATCTCCACAGAGCAGGGGGGGACAGGACAGGGCTCAGGATGGAGGGAGCTTGCTGGCAGTAGCTGCTGTCTCAACTTGCTGATCTACATAAAAAGACAATGTACTTAGAGTGGGGTCAGCGTACTTTAAGGGGAAATGCGCATTTCTCTCTCTCACACACACGGTGTGTGTCTCTGTCTCTCCCTCTTTCACACACACACACACACACACCTGTCTGTCTTACACACACATGCACCTGCACCACCCCCACACTTTGGAAAGTGGAGCGAGTGGTGCGCTTCAGTGGGATAGTGTGGGTTCATCATCACGTTCAGTTTCCAGAGGGAATGTTTGCAGGCACAGCACATGCTGTCTCTCCTTCCTCCTTTCCTGCTGCCTTGTACAGTTTGAGGCTACATTAACAACAATGTGTTAACCCTTGAGGGGTCAGCTAATTTCTAGTTCATCATTTAGCAGTAAGGCATTACCTGGGAAATATCCCACCCTCTTCCACCCTCTGACTTCACCACCTCAACCAAGATTCACAATCATCATTGCTGTGTACAGTATTCTATATATACACACACACACACACACACACCTACAGTCTTTTGTCTGGCAAACAAAATTTCCCTGGAACCTAACCCCCCATTTACATTAATTCTTATGGGGAAATTGGATTCACTTAACATCGTTTCACTTAAAGTAACATTTTTCAGGAACATAACTACAACGTTAAGCGAGGAGTTACTGTATATCAGTGGTAGTGACAACCAGCCAATAGCAGAAAGAATGCCAGTAAACTGCATCTGTTCCATGTCTCTCACACACTGGGTCTGATCCTCTGATCTTTATGCACACAAAGCTATCACTGATCACAAGAGAGCTCTGCCTGCACCGGCACTGCAGCCCTGAGCCCAATGACTCTATAGCGCTATAGACTATGAGACAAAATATATGTTTAAAAACATTTAATCCTAAACACTAATTCCTTTAACTTTCATCAGTGACTATATGGCACTGTAATTCTTCCTTGCTCTACATGTTCCAACTATAATATACACCTGAAAATGCTCCCAACACCTAATGGAGGTGTCACAACTCCAACAATATAAAACCAACATTTTCTTCTTGCTTCAAAGTGTCTACCAGGTGGCTAAGCTAATGCCAACTCCCACTTCCAAGCCAGCTGGTAGTGAAGGCTACTGACCTCAATCTGCTGAATGGCTTCTTCCCGCAGACGGATGGCCTCCAGGTCCTCTTCTGTGATTTCCGAGAGCAGGGCTTGATCCTGACTCTGGTTCTGCCACAAGCCATCTCCTCCATTAAAAATCTTCTCATCATCAGCCAGGTCGGAGAAGGGGGTCCTGGGACTCTGCTGAGATGGGAGAAAGGAAGTAAAACAGGGTTAGATTTAACAGCATGGTTATTGCCTTACCTTCCAGGCACATTATGCAAAACACAGCTCCATGTACCAGATATAGCACCTTTGGAATGCCCCACCTTTATGGAAATCACTCCTGTCCTGGCTTCCCAAGCCACCACACACTTATTCTATTTAAATTCTCAACCTATTTATCATTGTGGGCTGCATTTGTGGCCCACAATGTGTTTCGTGGGCTGCAGGTTGAGAACCACAATGCCCCTCACCCTAAAACTGCCCACAGTCCCTATGCCTAGCGCCCCACCCAGAGCAGGGCCAGGAGTGGAGCCCTGGGTGTGGGCCAGGCAGCTGGATCCCAATACGGCCGCGTGAGGCCAGGCAGCAGCCAGGACCCGGACCCTGCCACGCAGGGCTAGGCAGCAGCCGGGACCCTCAGCACTGTGCCAGGAGCGGAGCACCCAGAGAGGCTGGCAGCCAGGTCCTGAAAGGAGGGGCCAGGAGTGGAGCCCCAACTAAAATCTGGGGCAAACCCCCTAGTTTCCAGAGCCCCCCGCCAAACCTACCCAAAGACCCACTCTCCCACCCTGTGCCCCACTGCGGCACTCACCAGCCTCCTGCTGGCAGGAACGCTGGTGCAGGCTGCAAGACACTGTCTCCCCCTCAGCCAACCCCACCCCCTGCCAGACCAGAATGGCAAATTTTGAATTTTTTTTAGCACAGAGCTGGGCCGCAGCTGTATGCTAATTGGGCTGCATGTGGACCATGGGCCGCACGTTGAGAACTGCTGAGATAGATGATGGGTAGGAGAAGGTAAGTATTATCCCTGTTCTATAAATGGGGAACTGAAGAGGTCAAGTGACGTGCCCGAGGTAACATGGAAGTCTTGGTAGAGCTCGGAATTGAACTGAGATCTCCTGAGACCCAGGCCAATGCCTTATCCACATCATCTCTCTCATCATACATTATATTATATATCTCATCATATAGGCCCTGATCCAGCGGAACACTTATGCACACATTTAAGTTTAAGCACATTAGTCCCACTCATGGGACTGTTATTACTTATTATGTCACTTTACCAAAGCATATGCAATTTCCCTACGCTGAAGACTTTATGATCTAATTTACAGTACACGAGTTATCAGAGAGTAACAAACCATATGTATGACGGGAGTAGTAAGGAGAGCTGTAACAGCAATACGATAATACAGTTATCACTACGGGCAACTCATGGCTCCACTTTGGTTTGCTTTTTGAATTAACTCGCTGCTCACACAACAGGTGTTCGTTTTTAGGAAGCATTTAAAGCTCCGCATGGTATAACATTAAGCATGTAAGTGGCTCCATCAAACTGGCATTGCTCCCAGTTTTGCTTATCAAAAGTTAAACTAAAATGGCAGTTCAGATGCTTGCAACGTTATGAAGTTGGAGGACGACATGGTGGTTGCTACCTCAGCCACAAGTGTCTCTCAGGGGTTGTGTTTCGGAAGGAAATACTTTGTTACTTTGCAATGGTCCTGGTTCTAACTGTTGACAAGTGCCCTCAATTTCCATTGAATGAATGAGAATCAAGAGCTCTCAGCAGCTCACTGGAGTTGCATGGCACCCTACAAAATTGGGTCCTAAAAACTGCAGTAAAAAGCAGTCTGGTCACCTTGAAAGGGATGACGACCCCAGCCACGGGGTATGTGACTGAAGAGAAAAAGAGCACCTGTAAAATTATCTCTGTTTTTTGGAGGAAGTGTGAAGGGGGAGCAAAGAGATGGGAATACAGGGCCCAAGAGTTTCAAAATGGGTGCCTAAACTCAAACTCTTAAGGTCATATTTCCTCATCTAATGTGTGTTGGATTTTCAGAAATGCTGGGCATCTGGCTCTCTGACTGCAGTTGGATCTGCTGGATGTTCAGGGCATTTGGAAATCAGACCACTTATTTAGGTGCATAAATATGGACTTAGGAATCTAACTTTAGGCACCCATTTTTTAAAATCTTGGCTGAGAAAAATCAATAAAATGTAAGGGGAGAAGTGAGAATAGGGGATGGTTTGAGGCTGTATGCATAAAAATGGGGGGAACATTCAAAAAAAAATGTACCCCAAAGTTATAAATAGAGAAGGAGATCCTTGCCATCATATTTTCCATTATTTCTTCCTCTCTTTCCCTGAGAACTATTTTCTGGAGTGGAAGGATATGTTACAAAAGGAAACATCACAAAAATAAGGTTTAAAAATGCATTAACAATTACCAAACAATATTTTAATAGCATTAAGACATTCCAGGGTGTATTATTGGTCCATTAATACATGTGTCAGATAGTTGAAAGCATATGGCAGACTGCCTTCACCACCTGAGGCACGTATTAATCGACCAATAAAACACCCTGGAGTACCCTAATGTAACTCTTGTAGCTATGAAGGTCTCTTCTCAACTCAGCATACGTCTCACGTATTAAGGTTAATGGGAGTTGCATACACAGTTAGCACGGTCACATTTTCACAGGGCTATCCAATCGCAATTCACACTGTCTTCATCAAACTTATTCGGTGTTTTCTAGCAGTGGCTGTACAGGATCAAGGGGAAAGCCATCACCCCAACAAACATACATGAGATGACTTGGCACCATCAAACTATGCACATAGCTAATCTACATAACCATGTGTTCCTCTCACTGTTACCCTTGTTCTATCTTCCTCTACTCCTTATTTGTTACATGCACTCGTTTTTGTGACTTGTCTTAAATTAGAGTTTGCACTCTTTGGGACAGGATCCATGTCTTCCTAAGCAGTTTTACAGTACAATGGGGCTGCAGTCTTGACTGGTGCCTCTGGGTGCTGTATTGCAATACAAGTAAATACATACATAACAATAATCCACCCCTACCAAACAATAGATATTGCTCCAATATCTCCTTAAAAAGCATGGGCACTGATGTGTTTAAATAGATTATGGTCCAAGCACATTATACTCGTGTTCTTCCTATTAAACAAACTGGTGACATGAGTTAACTTCAGAGTCACTGAAGACAGCTGTGTGAGTCTGTCTCCTGGACATCTTGCAAAGAAGCCACATGAATAAGTGATCCTGTATTAAAGGAAAGAACAGGATGTGTGCTGGCTGGAATTTCCTGCAAGACACAAACATGGAGCTGTGTTAACTCTCCATAGAGTCATTATAGCTGGCTACTGTGATCCATTTTTTGCTGATTATTTTGATGTAGTATGTGGCCCTCATACAATGGGTTGAATGAACAACCCCCTTGTTTTCAAGCAGCACCAAATGGAAACTCTCAGCTAACAAAGACTTGGATTTAAATGTTTCAGAGTGGTAGCCGTGTTAGTCTGTATCAGCAAAAAACAACGAGTCCTTGTGGCACCTTAGAGACTAACAAATTTATTTGGGCATAAGCTTTCGTGGGCTAGAACCCACTTCATCAGATGCATGAAGTGGAAAATACAGGAGCAGGTCCTGTATTTTCCACTTCATGCATCTGATGAAGTGGGTTCTAGCCCACGAAAGCTTATGCCCAAATAAATTTGTTAGTCTCTAAGGTGCCACAAGGACTCCTCTTTTTTTTTTTTTTTTTGGATTTAAATGTGTAAAGAAATCTAACGATGTAATATTTTGGTTTGTAAATTATATTTTAATTGGGTTTTACTTGTATTTCCTTTACATTTTGAATTTTGTTTGTTACTGTATTTGCCAATGTTACACTGATAATCAACAAAGTTAGAACGGAAGCACTCGATCTTCCATAGTTAAAGTTGCAATCTGAGACGGGCTTAAAATGAGGCGTAATTTCCTGGTTTCCTCTATACATATCTGGCTTTTCAGAATGAAACTTACCATGGTGCTAAATTTTATGCTATTTGAATTTTCTATGTAATTGTTGTTTGGATTCTTTTTATAAATTTTTAATAGAAAGTGTCTGAGGTTGGTCTGTTCTTGAAATTTGCCTGTGGCAGACTTCTGTGAGTGTGTATCTTTAAAACAGACATTGTATCTGCAAAGGTATTGGTAGAGAGGTGAAAAAGTTCAGTACTTGTGATGTGCTGGATAGTTTTTGAAAATAATTTTTTAGGACTAAGGGTCATTTTTTGTTGTTATTCAACATATGTGAAAACTAATGAACAAACAGTAGCCAAGACACATTCTCTGCATTGGATAAAATCTTTTCTGCCTGCAGCTACGGTTTTATCAGATTTTATCCTACAAATAAGGTTTTATGTGCAGTTCTTGATAGAAAAAGTTGTATCTGGCCGGATGGATAAAAATTCTGTCAGTAGCTGTACTTCTCTAGCAGATAAAATCTTCACTTCAGCAACTACGCTCAGGGGTTCTGAACCAATTTGTATAGTGGGGGTGCTGAGAGCCATTGACCCAAACTGTAAACCCTGTATCTGATGGAAACCACTTCAAGCCATGGGCTGTGGCAGCACCCCAGAACCCCTAATTCCAGCACCTATGGCTGCGCTTCTGTGACACATCCCCAGAAATTACCTCCACGGAGTTCTACCCCCCCTCCAGCTGCTTAAATATTTTAATGGGAAAAACGTGTAGGAAATTAATACACAAAAAACTTAATTGTGAAATGGTTAAAGTTACCACACACAAGACACATAGCAAAAACAAATCAACAAAGCACGGAAATGAAAAGTTGAGCCACCTAACACTATTGGCCCTCTCTTTTTCCACCCACAAGCACAACCTTACAGCTACTGTATCTACTGTACAGCATATCTTCAGAGGACTAGAGAATGTCCCATACAAAGAACATTTGCTCTGTCCATGACTCAAAACTACAGCTCTCTTTTACACATCTAACTTTCACGACACTATTACTGATGCTTTTTACAAGTTCTGCTCCTACTGGAAATTAAAAGAAACAGACAAAACAGTTGGATAGGTACTAGAGGGAAAGGCCAGGAAGTGCTGATGAAGCTAACACACATGTATTATTACAACATGCTGATATTTTGCTGACTTTTCAACCCTAACTAGGCTTAATGTGAATTCAATTTATCATATTGCATTGTGTTAGTGGTGAACACAGTCTTCTCCATTGGCTGTCTCTAGAACAATGGATCCTTGAAATGTCATGGCTCCCTTGTCCACATGATCTCAACTCTTGGCTGCTGTCTTTCACAGCTTTCTTTTTTGACTAGGTGGATGCTATTAAGAGGTCTTGCATGTCAAACTCTGTCACTTGCTTCACTTTCTTTTATTACAATGGCTATGACAAAGCTGTCAGTGTCCTCAGAACTTGTGGGAAGCAGGTCTTACAACTGGAGTGGCAACCTCATTCTGGAAGACAAGGGGAAACACACAACATTTACACGATTTCTTCGCCATCCACCCACACACTTTATATCAGGGGTCAGCAACCTTTCAGAAGTGGTGAGCCAAGTCTTCATTTATTCACTCTAATTTAAGGTTTTGCATGCCAGTAATATAGTTTAACGTTTTTAGAGGGTCTCTTTCAATACATCTATAATATATAACTAAACTATTGTTGTATGTAAAGTAAATAAGGTTTTAAAAATGTTTAAGAAGCTTCATTTAAAATTAAATTAAAATGCAGAGCCCCCCGGACCGCTGGCCAGGACCCGGGCAGTGTGAGTGCCACTGAAAATCAGCTTGCGTGCCGCCTTTGACACGGGTGCCATAGGTTGCCTACCCCTGCTTTATATAATTAAAGCTTCCCTCATAATCAGGTGTATTCAAGTTCCATAGGAAGTTGGAAAATGCCTTTTCTATCCCAGATCACACCACTCTGACCCACACCATCCCATGGCAGTAGTTTGACATCCAGCTCCACTAGTGGCCAGTTCCTAACTAATGGCATACAGAGCCATTTCATTTCTAGGTTGTCAGTTCAAAGCCAACCCAGGTTATATACTCAGGGCCGTTCTTAGGCACACACCTCTGCGTAGGGCACCTGAAAATTTGGGGCACCCTGGGTCTTAGTGTCCACCCTCCCGCCTCTTCCTATCCCTGTTCTGACCCTTCCTGCAGGCTCCCACCACAGCTGGCTGTTGCAGCCTGGTGAGTCTTCCTCAGGAGGGGATCTAGTAGTTAAAAGTGAAAAAGCCTCCAGCCTGCCAGACCTATTAGCACAACACTGAAATTGTTAAAGAGCCAGTCACATGGTAATAAAGCCATTTAACAGGCACTTGCCAACCCCCAGGTATATACTGTCCGTTTCTGAATTTACTGACAAAAACAGTTGTGCATTACCGTAATATTTACTCAGAACATGTCAGTCTACAGGACCTTAGTTTAAAATTTGCTTTAAAATATTTCATTAATGTGTTGCTGAAGATTATAAAATCACATCTCTAAAAAATCCTTGCACAGATTTTTAGATGCACCATCTGAGTATTCATCTTTAGCCTTAAATGCTTGGATCTTCAAAAGACCACACGACTCTAAAATACACGTGTGTGCCCGGGCTGCCATCAGGCATAGGGGCACCAGGTTAATAATATTGCATAGGGCCCCATAAATCCTAAGGACGGCCCTGTATGTAATAATAACAATACCTAGCCTTGTTGTGCACACTGTACTTGCAAGATTTCAACAGAGTCACTCCGGATTTATAACCATGGAACGGAGAGGAGAATTTGGCTCACATAATCAAACTGAATTCTACAAATGGCAAGTTGGTCCATGACAACCATTCACGAGCACATAAATCTGTAATGCAATGGGAACTTCACGCACACCAGGTTACAAACCAAACCGGGGTGCTGTCCCTCCTTTACGCCTCAGGATTTCCTGTAACCCTAGCAGGAATACGACCACAATAAGGAATCACCCAGACACCTACCTTTCTTCATGTAAGGTATCACATCTCATCTAGGGAACTTTTTGGCTGCAGCATTTGCACAAACTGCAAACACACCAATGGAGAGATGTGTATCTCTTACTTTACAGTCTGTGTATACATCTACAGAGTCGGACTCCTATTCATGAGGATAATCCCACTCTCAGTAGCATGCATGAAGATTAACATTTAATTGCACTTTGAATAATGAGTCCAGACTGCCTACATTAAAGAACACGAAAATGCTCTACAGCAATGGCCCAAAAGACCATTGCTTGCAATACCATTCGTTACAAAGTTGGAATGTTACTGGTGAATTTTTAGTACATATGTTGGCATGAACAAAAATGACATGGAATAGCCAGCTCTGTCTTCCCAGCTGCAATATATAGCTACATTAAAAAGACACAAATTAGATTAGATAATCTTTCTCAAACCATCTTTCCAAAACAACTAACCTTGCAGACTCAGAAAGATTTATAGATGTATCTCGTCAAGCAGAAGCCCAAAGCAATTACAGGTAGAAAAGCCTCAGGCAGCCGCAGAACAAGTGGCCTGGGACTTCTAAATCTTTTAGAGAAGTGAAATAGTGATATTACAACTTTGCATTATCTTTCACACAGAAGAGAGTAGCAGTGATTGGTAACCAGAGCTCCGTTATCTTATGAGAGGTACTTTACCCTGTCAACGGGGGAAAAAATCCAATCAGAATGTATCCATTCCATGCCCTCCTCTCCCACTCAGCATGACCTTTATTAGACACTGTTAGAGACGTTAATTTCAGCTCCTAAACTACAGCTGCTTTAAATAATATATCTTCTATCCACAGCACTTGCAGCTTCAACATGCACAATTACAGAAATCACTCCAACTTTTTAAACTATGTAAATATAATTATGATGTACCACTGTAGTCTGAGAATAAACTCTGTGTGTGTGTATGTGTGTGAGAGACAGAGAGAGAGAGAGTCTGTATTTGTGTCTGTGTCTGTAGTGCCTTTACATTTATTGTAACTAGGATCTTTCCTAGATTGCTGTTTTTCTTATCAACACTTGGTCAAGTTTCGACTGGAATAAGATGGTACCAAAGCCATGCAAGAAATAAACCATCAGTTCTACTGATTTTCTGTTATATGCCAGTACTTGCAGCTATGGGGACAGTGAAATAGTGGGACAGGTTTCAGAGGGGTAGCCGTGTTAGTCTGTATCAAGAAAACCAACAAGGAGTCCTTGTGGCACCTTAGAGACTAAGAAATTTATTTGGGCATAAGCTTTCGTGGGCTAAAACCCACTTCATCGGATGCATGGAGTGGAAAATACAGTAGCAGGTATAAATACACAGCACATGAAAAGCTGGGAGTTGCCTTACCAAGTGGGGGGGGGGCGGGGTCAGTGCTAATTCAATTGGCTCGTTAACACTGACCCCCACTTGGTAAGGCAACTCCCAGCTTTTCATGTGCTGTGTATTTATATCTCCTACTGTATTTTCCACTCCATGCATCCGATGAAGTGGGTTTTAGCCCACGAAAGCTTATGCCCAAATAAATTTCTTAGTCTCTAAGGTGCCACAAGGACTCCACGTTGGTTTTGCTGAAATAGCGGGAGGCATCTGTAATGTCAGTTCGTATTTCAGCACATCTATATTTGTGTTTAGCATTTTTCATCCTTCTAATCGCTGAAGTCATGAAGCCTGTAGAAAGGCTTATTCGTCTCGTGAAACTGCTGGCGCCGGAAGAGACTTGGTAACAGAGCAGCTAGTTCATCTCCCCTACGGCTTTCTTCTCTCTTGTTGCAAGAGCTTATTACCTCTCCTAACCCATCCCTAGTGATCTTGACCTCATAGGGTTCTTCCAGTCCCTAGTTAAGCTTACTATACTTTGAGCTGGGATGAATTAAACTATGTGCCTGTGACAGCTCAGGTGGAGGAGAAATAAACCACAGTTTTGAGGCTCAGCAATCTGAATCAAAAGGGCTCTTCACAGATAGCGTGTCTCTGCAGCCCCAGGTGACCCAGGTCAGCCAAAATCTAAAAGGAGAGTTCTTCTGAGAGAACCCCCTCAAAGAATAATTAGTCTTACTTGTACTCGCCCTCACACCAACATGTGTTGGCTCCCTGAAATGATGGCATACACCTGGGTCAGATATTGAGAGAGCTGAGTCTTCAGTACAACCTTTCACTGTAACTATCACCTGCCTATCTGTACCTACCTGTAACTATCACTAAATTCTTAGGCATGCTCTGTAAGAAAAAAGCTTTGCCCATTTCTTCTTCCAGTCTTCTCCCTCCCTTTATTTGAGGGCTTTATCTACAGTGCCAACAGATGGTCCGGCAGCAATGTGAGTGAAGTGGAATAATAATGACAAGCAGAGACATAGACAGTCCCTTCTCCACAATTTCATAGTGATTTTAAAATCATCCATTTCATTTAACGAGCAAAGTTTTGATCACAAACATCCATGACACCCACACTCGGATACTGTGCTGTCACCAGCTTCAGACGGCATCTGTATATATGCAAAACGACGCAGACAAATGTTTCCTGGGTTTGGGATAAATGTGTGCTGGCTGGTATTTTTATTGCACAGCATCACATTTTTTAAAGCTGTTTCTGCCCTTTCCTGGCTGTCTGAATTATAGCCTCATAATTCTTAGACTCCACAGCATTCTGCCCACTGGCAAAGTTTTCCAGCTGCCACAGCTGAAAACTGTACAGTACATCTCTTCTATAACCTGAGAACAGGCAGAAAGCCATTCCACGTACAGCTCCCTCTCTGAATTTCTCATACAGTCATCATTTCGGTATCTAGGTACCAATTACAAGGATTAGTAGGAGCAACATGGTTGTCTAAGAAGAACCACATTCTATGCACCTCCCAATAGACAGTCATGCTTTCGGATGGTTAGTTTGAACACTATAGAAGAAAATGAAAAAAGGAAGAATGCCACTGGTTCCTTTGGTAGCATCCTTTATTATGGGAAGAGGAAAATCTTTCTTTGGCTTCTGACGGGGGCAAGAACCAAACTCAGCCTGATTTCCAGTGGCAGGAAATTCAAAAGACAAAGGTCCGTGAATGAAAATGCCCTGCCCTTGAGAGCTTCACCTTCAGCACAGTGACAAAACCCCTGCTGATCATAGTATTCTTGGAGTGAATGTGGGGGGATTAAAACAGAGCGGGAGGAAGGTGATGGGAAAGCAAAGGGAAACAAGTGACTCCTTTTCCATCTCCAAGAGGGAACAAACGACCAAGACAAGATTTGCTGCATGCTAATGGCATTTGTGCAAAATGGAGTACGCACATGGTATTATATAGCAACACCAAACAAATGCATTGGTGGGCTACGTTCTCTGTGATGCACAGTGAAAGAATTCATAACTATTATCCACTACCTGCTTTTTCAGATTGTCTGAGTGCTCAGTCACCTTCATCCAGGAACAACTTTGACCTCAGCAGAGCAAACAGAAGCCTCTTTGGGAATAAAGACCTTTAACACTTTTTCTGCTGACTGCTGCCATAGCTTCATTGCCCCAAAGTTTGATATATGTTTCCATACTTTAGATAGTTAAATATTTACAACATAAGACTCTATTGTAAAGGCTTGAGCACCATGCTAACATGTGACTGACCCATGACAAAAGCCTGCCCATTTCACAGCCTCTGTATTGTTCAACTTCATGGTGTAACAATGAATTTTCCATAAGTTGATCCCACATTAGGGTGACTACATTAATTTTGGTCTACTAGCCAGATTCCAACTTGGGTAATCATATTTCATCTACCTTCATGCCTGTTGCAATTTCAGTTGGTATGGGATTCTTTACTTCCTACCAGGAACAGAACACAAGTTTCCTGGATCCCCGGCCCGGTGTCCAAACCACACTGAAGTTGTAGAAGCATAAGGAAAGGTTCACCCTTCTCCTGGCCTATACACCCAAGTGCTTTCATTCCTTTTGCTAGCCAATGTGACCAACGGTGTCAGTTTTATGTCCCATCCACCTCTAACAGCATAACAAGGCTTCACACCACATAGGGATACTGGCACTGACACTAAAAACCCAAATACCCGCTATTATTTACAGGCTTTTCTTGTCAGGTATCAGTCTTGTATTTGAACACCTCAAATGGTAATGAACTATGGGCCACAGCATCCCTGTGAGGTAGGGACATACTATCCCTTTTACAGATGGGGAAATTGAAGCGTAGAGAGCTTAAATGATTTACTCTGTGTCACACAGGATGTTTCTCCATGGAATGATAACAAACAATAAAATAATAATAAAATAACAACAACCAACAACACCTGGCTCTTAAATAAGTCTTTTCATCAGTAGATCTCAAAGTGCTTTACAAAAGAGGTCAGTAACATTATCTCCATTTTACAGATGGAGAAACTGAGGCACAGAGCGGTTAAAACAATTTGCCCAAAGTCACTCAGTAGGCCAGTGTAGAGCCAGGAATACATTCTCCTGAGTGCTATATCCACTAGGCTGCACTGCAAATACACTGAATTACTGACAGTTTCAATAGAACCCAGGTTTCCCATCAGGGTCTAACTCAGCTCTGCTTAATTTGTAGAAGGTCATTAGATTAGAGCCTGAAGTAGCAAAGCTGAACAAGAAAAGTCTCCATGGTAGAAGCAAAAGCCTGCACATGCGCACAAGGGGAAGGGGAACGGGGGGGGGGGGGGGGGGGGTGTTCAAGGCTTTCACACATCATGTAAAATATTTGTTTTTATTTAACCATAAATTTGCAACAGTAAAGTCTCTTGATCCAAGTCTGATTGCATACAGCTGTTTGTTAAGTGTTACATTAATACTACACACAAAACCTTAATTGTTTTTCTTCGGGACATTTTTATTTTTAATTAGAATAGAAACAAAGGTAATAAAAAATGTGAAAGGGAAACCAAATGACAGATACCTGCAGAGAAACAACAGACACCAACTGAACTGAACATACTGGAAATTTAATTTGGAAATATCTAACAGCCTTCGCTAGACACCGAGCTATTCAGAGTTCTGCAACACAGCCCATTGTTACACTTGCCTCTTCTCACACTGAGGTTCAGCATCGTAAGCCGGAATGCTGAAGTCTTTGCAAGTTCTCTTTTATTCAACCAGGAAGGGCTGCAATTACACTGACCAGTTTTGTCTTACTGTTACTTTGTTCTCTTTTTGTTGTACCCATGTGCTGTCTCTTGTGTAAGCAACTTGGGCGGAGGCTCCTTTTGTTATGTGTCTGTACAGCACCTATCACGTCGGCGATCTCTCGGGGTCGAAGGTGATCTCTTTCACAAGTTTTATTTTTCATGGGTCCTTTGGTGACTGAGAAGTCCGATCCTTGAGCCACAGGCTCGTTGGCAGACATTGCAGGTGGTGTTGGAAGACAGGGATGGGCCGTAATTGCTGCGTGACTGTTGTCTTTCCTTTCTTTTCTGGCGTTTTTGTGCTATCAGGGCAAGGCGGTTTCCCTCAAAACTGGATGTTCCCTCTCCGACAAGTCTTCACCAGTTATCCCTACCCTGGGTTGCTGTCTCCAAGTGTGTGGTGTCGATGCCACATCACTTGATGTTTATCTTGAGGGTTCTTTAAAGCGTTTCCTTTGGCCTCCCTGTTTCCTCACTCCTTTGGTGAGTTGGGCATACAGCAGTTGTTTTGGTAAGAGTACATCAGGCATGCACACACTGCCTGCTCCATCTCAGCTGGTGCTGGATAATCAGGGCCTCAACACTGAAGATGTTGGCCTCTGTGAGACACTGACATTAGTGTGACGATCCTCCCACTTTATGTTGAGGATCTTCCGAAGAAAGTGCTGGTGCTGGCGTTCCAGGTTTTTCAGGTGTTTTCTGTAGGTCACCCAAGTCTCACAGCCGTAGAGGAGAGTTGGGATTACCACCGCTTTATAAACTAAAAATTCAGCATGTGTTCTGATGTTGTGACTGTCGAACACCCGGTAAGACAGTCTGCCAAAGGCAAGGCTGGCACAGCGAATTCTGTGCTGAGTCTCGACGTCTATGTCTGCCCTCTGTGAGAGATGACTGCCAAGATAGGCAAAGTAATCTACATTTTCCCATTCTTCTTTGTCGATGTAGATCTTCCTTGCTGGGTCTGATGATTGATCAGGGACTGGCTGGTGGAGAACTTTTGTTTTGCCGATGTTCAGAGTTAGCCCTAGGCTTTTGTAAGCTTCAGAGAAGCAATTAAGGGCTGTTTTTAGATCCTCCTTTGAGTGTGCAACTACAGCACAGTCATCTGCATACTGGAGTTCGGTTATTGTTGCCAATATTACTTTAGTTCTGACATGGAGACGAGAAAGGTTGAAGAGGTGGCCGTCAATCCCATATTGGATGCCTATGCCCTGTGGTAGATGGTCTTGGGTTAACGTTTTCATAGCTGCTAAGAAGATGGAGAAAAGGGTGGGTGCAATACACAACCTTGTTTTACACCTGTTTGGATGACACATGGCTCAGAGGTAGAGCCACTGCACAGGATGGAGGCAGTCATCTGATTGTGGAGGAGTCTTACAATGGTGATACATTTGCTTGGGCAGCCAAACTTTGACATGATTTTCCACAGAGCCTCACGGTTGACAGAGTCGAAGGCTTTGGTCAGATCGATAAAGGCCATATACAGCTCCAGGTGTTGTTCTCGACATTTTTCCTGGATCTGCCTCGCTGTGAAAATCATGTCGGTTGTGCCTCGTGATGGTCTGAAGCCGCACTGGGGCTCTGGAAGTACTTCCTCTACAACAGGGAGCAGGTGATTCAGTAAGCTTCTAGCAAGAATCTGCCCAGCAATGGAGAGGAGGGCAATGACTCAACAGTTGCCACAGTCGGCCCTGTCTCCCTTTTTGAAAATGGTGACAATGTTAGCATTATGTAAGTCAGCAGGAATTTCTTTGGTGTGCCAGATTTTGAGGAGCAGCAAGTGAAGCTTGTTAGTCTGTGTTTCTCCCCCCACTTTCAGTACTTCAGCTGGTACCTGGTGCTTTATTGTTCTTCATTTGTTTAATTGCTTTGCAGACCTCCTCAGGTGTTGGTGGGTTGGCAAGATTTCCCAGATTGGGGGCTGAAGGATGGAGTTGATGATGTCGTCAGTCACAGTTGATTCTCGATTTAGAAGCTTTTGGTCGTGTTCCTTCCAGCGCTTTTTGATGGATTCATTATCTTTAAGAAGGGTAGTACCATCTTCGGATCTCAGAGGTGTGAGGTCACATGACCTTGGTCCGTACAGGATCTTTGTCTCATAAAAAAGCTCCGCATATCATGTCTGTCAGCGAATGTTTGGATTTCTTTTGCTTTGTCCTCCCACCATTTGTTCTTGATTTCACGGCTCCTCCTTTGAACTTCAGCTTTGAGCTGATGGAAAGAGTTCTGCTTCTGAGTAGGTTGGTTTTGCCAGTCACAGAAAGCTTTTTCTCTTCTGGTCCAAAAGGGCTGCAATCTCGGTGTTGTTGTTGTCAAACCAGTCCTGAATGGTGGTGGGTAGCAAGGCCAATGGATTTCTCGCAAACCTCATGGATGGTCTGTTTTAGGGCTTCCCAGTCTTCTTTGACACTTGTGTTGTCATTTCCAGGTGTGCACATGGCGCCTATCACAATGGGGCACTGATCTATGATTGTACACCCTAGGCTCTAGTGCAATACAAACAATGAATAATCATCTGCTTTAAAAGGGCTACCCGTCCTACCAAACATCACATTTTTCAAAGTTCTTTTCTTTCCCTTGGTACACAACAAGTTCCAGACTTGGCCAGAATACATGCTACTGGTGATGTAGAGATTGGGTGAAAGGGAACATATCTGTAGCCTGCCTGTAATTTAGTGTCTAATTCTAATTTCTATATTCTTCAGTACACAAAAATGGCACAACCCTACTCAGTCTAACCTATATGGAAGGAGATTGTTAACTAATAAAGGGATCTACTACATTCTAGGGATATGTAATATGCAGTTTTAGATAAACAAATGAAATTACACTGAGAACATAGAAACTGCCTCTCACATTATGGGGGTTCAAATCCAGACCAGTGAGGGGTTGTGTCACCACTTGTCCTGCAACCTGGGGGCCTTACAATGCTTTGCTGCTATAGTTCCCTACCTGGGATGCTCACAGCTAACCTACACACGCATGCAGTCACACCCTGAGTGTCTGTGTGCTAGGCAGTCCTGTGTGCTAGACAGCTCTGACCCCAGAAGCCTGCCTAATGCCCTGCTCTCTTTCACCAGACTTTATAACCCCAACTCCACTCCCAGTCCTGAATTTCCCTCTACAATGCCTGCCCTGAAGTGTCCAGCCCTCTCCTGGATCACCTAGAGAAATAAGGTACATTGCTGCTGTAAAGAGTCACCATATACCGCAGTTTACTACTTTAACTGGAGTTAATATTCACGGCAAGTTGAACACAGCCCTGAGGTGGTTTATAATAAAAATAAACAATTTTATTAACAAAGGAGCAGAGATTCAGTGGGTTCAAGTATAAGGCATGAAGCTACAAAGAATTACAAGTACAAATAAAAATAGGGTTCTAATGGCTAAGACTTAATTTAACAGCTACTGTTCAAGATAAAATCCTTACTGCATGCTCCTAGCAAGATAACTCAAACGGGCTGACCACCCCTTCGGCAAGGACCTCTCCACATAAGAACGTCCCTTGTCTCCCAGGTGAACAGGGGCTCTCTTTCCCTCACTCTATATAATCCAGTTCCCAGAGACCCTAACCCCCACTTAGGCTGAAGGACCCTTCTTTCTCAGCTTTCAAGAACTCTCCCTTCTTATATCCGTCCAGTGATGGATGCCTGATATGGCTTTCGGCTTCTGCTTATATCTCCCAAAATTCCTTGTTAGGAGAGGCAAGATGACCTCATGCTGTTCTTCCCTTCCTGTGGCCTTCCTATCCCCCTGCTAATTTCTATGCAAATAGAGCTTCCATTGTTTTTGATCACACCTTGCTTAATTTCATGGGCGACAGGCAGATAGCTGTGACATTCCCACCTGTCAGGGTGGGAACTCTTTCTTCCTTTGTTTGCCCACACTATTTAGACATAATATCAATGAGTATTCATAATCCTTCCTATAGTGGTAATAGATGCATTTTAAAATGATATTAATAACCAGTCTGTTGCAGGAATTCATAAAAGATCTAACACAATACACTTCTATAATGCAGTAGTATACAATCAATTGATTCAATTGCTGATCATTTGAGGCTCAGACCCCCCTCCCTCTTTATAGCTCAGATAAAATTCCTCTTCCTGCTGGGGGTTAGCCAGGCTGTCTCTTCCCCCACTTGTTAGCTTGGTAGCTTTGTTTATCTGGCATGCCAATGTATGGTCTTTGCCTGATGATCAGGCTGGCCCAGACATGCTGACACCCAACCACCTTGTGAGCGTTGATGGTTCTGTTTACCGCACATGAAAATTGCAATACCATTGTCTCTGGTCAACCCTGCTTCATATCTATTCCAGACCTGGGCAGACCTGTTTACCAACTCCCCCTTACCTGCCTGGTTTAAACACGTTTCAGTCATAATTCCAGCATAGATCACTCTTAACACATACCATGCACATACATCAGTCAAGACAATTAATGATTAGTGAGTTATGAGCCTTCCAATGACATATTATGACACCTTTTAGATACAGATTATAACAATAGTGAATTGGGGTACATTGAATTGATCAGGCCTGGTGAAACTCATTACTAGTGAGACCCTTGTCCTCTGGCATTGGTATGCTCATAGGGCATGTCTACACTTACCTCCAGAGCGATCGATCCAGTGGGGGTCGATTTATCACGCCTAGTGAAGACACGATAAATCGACCGTTGAGCGCTCTCCCATCGACTCCGGTACTCCACCGGAGCGAGAAGCACAGGCGGAGTCGACGGGGGAGTGTCAGCAGTTGACCTACTGCAGTGAAGGCACCGCGGTAAGTAGATCTAAGTATGTTGACTTCAGCTACGTTATTCATGTAACTGAAGTTGCGTAACTTAGATCGATCCCCCCCTCCACCCCACGGTGTAGACCAGGCCTTAGTGTCACATTGCCATATTGGAATGGTCCAACAGTTTATCTAGTATCGACTTTTAACTCCTACAGAGGTCTGCAAAGCATGTTTCAAAGAAAGATAGAAAAGGGCCATAATGAACCTGAATAATCTGCCCTCTAGGGAGAGCTAATAAACATTTATTGTGATTGTGGCATGATGTTTGTGTGCAGCATCATGCTGCGCTAGAGACATGCACTGGGTCACACATGACAATGGAGTGGATCTTCATCCAGACAAACAAGGTGGGTGGCAACTCTCAGTACAAGATCAACAAAGTTTAACAAAACAAAAACAAACAAACAAAAAGAATCAAAGAAATATATAAACCTCATTTCCATTAACAACAACAATATAGTCATTACTGATACACTGGAGATTTCAAGAAAGAGGAGCTGAAGATTACAGGCAAATTCTGTCATAAATGTATATTTGCAACCAAAATGAATGCAAAGTGAAATAAAGATGGGAAGCATAAATATTATTCAACTGAATAAAACAGCATACCTGAGACTGTTTGCCATGGAGAATTAAGTGCAAAGCATTTTGCTTCTTAGCTAATTTATTCGGCGTAAGTTCTTTATAGGGCAAGAAGTTGTTAACTTAATTTTTCAAATGGTGGCAAGAAGTAGGAAGTGGGTACATGGGAACGCTACAGACCGATTTATTTTCCTGGAATATTCCATATTGTATTTGTGTTATATGTTCATCAAGATGGTGACCTTTCATTAACGAAACTGTTCAGCCCAGCAGTCGCATAATATGTAATTAGCAAGAAACATCCCGATGGTTTTTACTAGGCTTGAAAAACTATCAAAATATTTGCAGCATAATAAATTGTGAACATGGAAAGAGAGAAAAGATCCTGAAAAATTTTCTGTTCAGCCCCTCAGGAACATATCACCACAGCATAAGTGTTCAAAATGTGTACATTCTTCAAAGAACATCAGGATACTGGCTTACCTAACTGTATTGTAGATAGATGGTCCACAGGGGGACCTGCTAGTGAAGGCAGGGGGCTGGACTCGATGACCTTTCAAGGTCCCTTCCAGTTTTAGGAGATAGGATATCTCCATTAATTAAAAAAATAAAATTAAAATTAATTAATTATTAGATAGCCTTGGGATCATGACTTCATTGCCTTTTTATAGGCTCACATACTATTCTTATTCCTTGTGTTGTCTTATTTATATTGTTGAATTTCTGCAGTTATAGTGTCTGGACCACCTCTCAGCAAGTCTATTCCAATTGTTCTTAATGTAAGAACTTTCCCCCCTTAGTACTTACCCTAAATGTTTCCTTCTTTAGCTTCAGGCCATCAGCCCTAGCATCAGATCATCTAACCTTGTAAATAAATTACCCATTCTTCATGTATATTGTCACCTTGAAGGTATTTATAGACTGTAATCATGTCTCTTCTGGGTCTTCTTTCCTAGACTACATACATTTAGCTCCCTCATTTTCTCACCTGATGGATTATATTCCAGCCCTTGTGTTATTTCTGTTGTCCTTATTTGTATTCAATTTTTTAAAATATCTTTCCTGAACTGTCAAGACCAGGACTATAAGTAATACCCCGGGGTGATCACTCCAGTGCTCTGTAGCTTATATCAGTTTCCATACTTTGTATTAGCACCTTTCATCCAAAAAATCCAATGATTTTGCAAATGCTCAAGTGAAAAACCACTGCAAATACAGCAGCAGTGGCTACACGCTTATGGTCGCTCAATAATTTTCTTAGCAGATGGGCTCAATTTACAAGTTAAAAAAAAGTTGATTCCCACCTCCCTCCCCCAGCTGCTCGTCTCAAAGAGAATCAAATTTGGCTCCTTTCCATCTCACACAGCCTTATTACTAATAAAGGTTCTACCTGAGTCAAACCTAAGCAACTCCACTGTCAACAATGGAATTTCACCTGTGTAACTGACTGAAACTTGGCAAACAATTTCACTGATGATCCACCAGATGGAACAGAACCCTGCTCACTTTCCTGTAGCTGCCTGCCTTGGGTCTGCACGACTAACAGGAGTACACAGAACTAAAACCTCATTTTAGTCATTAAAACCGGCAGATCTACCTCTGAACACACACAGGCGGCAGGTCTCTTCTGTAAGAAGAGGACATTTTTACACAGTCACTTTTAAGCCTAGAATGGCATTCAAGCCTCACAGTACCCTCTGAGGTGGATACGCATTAGATTCTAGTTTGTTACAGATCAGAATGCGGCAGTGAGAAGTTACTTGCTCAAAGTCACACAGTAACGGTGTCTGCATTAGAGAATTGTACCCTTGCAGCTTGCATCGGTTCAGAACGTCCCTCTTAGGGCATCCTATTTCAAGTGCACAATGTACTGCCTCCACACAGAACGGTCCCTGCAAACATTGAAGAGCACATATATTTCTGCACTTATCCCATAATGCCTGGCACAGCTCCCTACAGCAGGTGCAAAATGACTATGGTATAATGTAGATTTGTACCTGCTCACATTTTTGTTGTCTCCTGTAAATTTCTGTTCTGCATGAGGAGCCACGTATGCATTGTGGGGACCAGGGACTACACTGCCTTCGTGTTCATTAATGCTGCTATGCGGGGTGTGAGTTCAGAGACAGGCAACTGGGCAGAGCAGAGGTTAGCAGATACTTCCTCAGCCCTATATCCTACCAGCTTGGGAGGAAGAGAAGAGCAGGACCATTCTGGGATTGCAGTAGAAAGAGAATTTGCAGCACTGGTACCAATTGCTACCTATACTGGCACTGCACCAGGGAGAGACTGGCTCAGTAGAGGATAACATGGTGGTTAGATGGTTACACTTGCTTGGAGCAAGGCTATACCAAACAGAAGAATCAGCTTGAACTATTGACGGGAATCTCACATGTGGCCATGAGCTGTGTTGCATGTATTCATGGATCCCAATGGTGGGTAGCACGCCTAATTTATCGAATGGCGGACATGGCCAAGGAGGCAGTGACAAAGTTGGGACTGACTGCCAGTATGCTGCGCTAACCACTAAACCACATTTTTTCAGTTGAATGACTTTCTCTTCCTTCCTACCAGAGACCACCTCCATCTTGAGAAGTGCTGAGTGCCTTCTGCCGAAGGCCCTCAATTCCTACTGCAGTCACTGACATTGGAGGGCACTCGGCATCCCCCTAGGATCAGGCCCCTAATAGGTTAAAGATACAGTAAGGACATGGAGTGATCAAAGCTATATATTGGTACCCTTCAAGACCACGCTGCATCAAAACGTTGATAGATTCCTCCTGTATTTGCTCATCTTTAAAGGGTTATGACCTGGACGTTAGAGCATCCGGTAAATTGATATAATGTGTGGTTAAAGGGGACTAATGGCTACAGTAATTGATTGTTTGATGGATAGCCAGAGAGCCCTTTCAGTATGTGAGTTTCTGCTACAGTCCAAGACATTTTCACTCTCCAGTTAACCCAGCACTGATTGCTCACATGAATTATCTCCTTCTCTGACGGCAGATATCATTTTTCCTAATAAAGACTGCATGAGAAACAAACGGAGGGGGGGGAAATAGAAAGTAAAATCCTTGAAGTTGTGTCCTGTGAAGAAGAAATAGAGTCTACTGCACAGAGACACAGATTATGGAATTTGTACTGCCCAGACAAGAAGTCTTTGTTTCTCCACACTGTGATGCTCAAATGACACAATAGATGGGAAGAAGCTGGAAGGTCAATTTAAATTAGATAAGGCACCCATGACAGCCAAGGGAAGAGTACTGAATGCCGAAACAGGGAGAGGGTTATTTCAATTTTGGTCCTGCTCTCCACCTTCCCGGTTCCTCTCCCTTTCCCCACCACAGGCTGTGCTCGTATGTTACGAAGATTAGTCCCATCCTTCTATATAGGGCTTTATTCTGCAAGTGCCCGAAACTGGGTGCTCAGCTCCTTTAAGCAGGCGCTTAGCACCTTGTGGGATCAGTTCATTAGTGGGTAAGATCCTGAAAGCGGTGACCTATCTGCCTGACACATTCCTAGAACATTCTTGTTGATATGTGAAATAAAAAGTTTATCATTAATATTGGTTTAAAAATCACCCAGATATTATGACTACTGGCCTTCCTGAAATGTACAGACATGAACAGAACATCAAAGGTCTCCAGACCAAGAATCAATCTGGGGGCAAACTTTGCCAAGCTAAGCTTCAGTCAAGGGCCGATTGCTACAGAACCCAGCATGACCAGGAATAACTAGACGAGGCTGCCTGCTAATCCCAATTCATTTCAGAGCTACACACTTAATATGCTGAAAGCTGCTGCAGTTTGTAAATCTGCTTTTATTGAAAAATTGGTGATGAGCAAAATGCATAATGTTCTCTATTAGTCTCCATCTTATGTGCTTCCCCTGGGCATTGAGATATTCTTATCTTGTTTTCCTAGCTGTTCCTCAAGCATATTTACATTGTCAGTTTCACAATAGGTATCATTATGTCAATAGGAGCAATTTAAACATTAATAGCATGGTTATGGGCAGGAATGCAACTGATCATATCACATGCTACTAAAAGGAAAACATATGTCACAGAATTGGCTTAATTGTTCTTTGTTCTGGAATCTTATCTTTGCCAAAAGTTCTACATGGAGAGGAAGGGCGGTGGGGAGACAGTCAGAGGGAGAACAGATGAAGAAGAGAGGACTGTGACCTGACAAGAATGAATGAAGGTCAGAAGATGCTGATGAGAGGAAAGTGGGAGACAGAGATGGAAGATAAGAGGGAGTTGCTAGAGACACATGGTGAGTCAGAAGCAGAGCCAAGAGTAAATCTGACTCCCAGTTTCAGATTATTATAATGTATAGGCCATGGTGCCCATATCAGATGAAGGCTCCTTACAATCACAAAAATAATCAATTGTGTGGGATACCGTCCCCTGACCCTAATGGATCAGAGCAACTGAGGAAGATGGGATTCCCAACATCCCAAATATATTTCTAGAGTGTATGTGGGGCAGTAAGGTAGTGGTCCTTCCCAACCCAAAATACAGCTCTTAGTTTAACCCTTTCAAATACTGTTATTTGCATGCATCACCAAATGTGTCCATTTGTGAATAAAAATTACTGCAGTTAAGTGTCCCATCTCATTTATAGTCAGACAAACGAACCAGTTGTTCATTTGTCTCTTACACCCCTAGTAAGGTGGGTTTTGCCAGCACCTCCTGGCAGACACACTCAAATCTTATTTACTATAGAGGGGTGTCAGTAATTAAAGACTCTCTGTTACACAGTAACTGCATTGATTCTCTGAAGTTACACCAGTAATTCAGAACAGAATTTTGCCCGGTGTTATAATACACATGCATGAGGGGACAGAGTAAATGTTGCATGCACATTTCCTGTGCTCAACTGTGCTACTTGAAAGATCTCTTAAAACTGGGCCAGATTCTGACATCTTTACTTATGCTGAATAGTGCCTTACTCTGTGTGAAGTCCTATTAGATCTAATGGAGTAAGGTGTTACTCAATGCGAGTAAAGGTGTCAGAATCTTGCCCACAGCTTTTTCTATGGAGTATTTAACCTATATTTATGTTGCATTTTTCTTTTCCATTTGTCTCAAGTGTCCTTGGTTTTTCCCCGATGCTGCTTAGATCAAACACAGCTTAGTTATACTAGCCTGCAGACATAGACCTGATCCACACATTTTCAATAATTGGTTGGACTCAGCCAGTACTTGGATGGGATACTTCCATGGTGTGCATGACTCAGTAAACCAAGTAATTCCTCCAAGGCTCTGGTAAGCCAATCTCCCAGTGTGCCGTTAGGAGCTGTGATGCTGGTAGGCCAAATGCCGGCTCTTGCCCAGGCTGCAGGCATTAGCTAAGAACTGACAAATTTATAGCTGGAAACCAGACCAGTTCCCCTGTATGTGAGTTTTACTCAAAATAGGTATTCGTTTGTAAGAATGTATTTAGACTCTATGAAATGCTTGGAAGTTGTTGCATACATTAATCTCATTTGCAATGTCTGTATTCCATGTTGTAAGAAAATATGCAAGTTTTGCTTTACAACTTTGACAATGTTTGCTCTGAACATGTGAACTCAGGCCCAGGAATCGTCCCCCCGCCCATCCATAGGACTATCAAAATCAGATGTGTCATCAAGGGCCATTGCAATACAAATCATAGAATCATAGACTATCAGGGTTGGAAGGGACCTCAGGAGGTCATCTAGTCCAACCCCCTGCTCAAAGCAGGACCAATTCCCAACTAAATCATCCCAGCCAGGGCTTTCTCAAGCCTGACCTTAAAAACCTCCAAGGAAGGAGATTCCACCACCTCCCTAGGTAACCCATTCCAGTGCTTCACCACCCTCCTAGTGAAAAAGTTTTTCCCAATATCCAACCTAAACCTCCGCCACTGCAACTTGAGACCATTACTCCTTGTTCTGTCATCTGCTACCACTGAGAACAGTCTAGATCCAACCTCTTTGGAACCCCCTTTCAGGTAGTTGAACGCAGCTATCAAATTCCCCCTCATTCTTCTCTTCTGAAGACTAAACAATCCCAGTTCCCTCAGCCTCTCCTCATAAGTCATGTGCTCCAGACCCCTAATCATTTTTGTTGCCCTCCGCTGGACTCTTTCCAATTTTTCCACATCCTTCTTGTAGTGTGGGGCCCAAAACTGGACACAGTACTCCAGATGAGGCCTCACCAATGTTGAATAGAGGGGAACGATCACGTCCCTCAATCTGCTGACAATGTCCCTACTTATACAGCCCAAAATGCCGTTAGACTTCTTGGCAACGAGGGCACACTGTTGACTCATATCCAGCTTCTCGTCCACTGTAACCCCAAGGTCCTTTTCTGCAGAAAGGATTGGTTAATGGCCCTAGGGCACCTGGGAAATGCTACCTGCAAGGAAGCTCATCCTGTGGGATTGGAAGCTGAATGAAGGAAATAAAATAAAGCCACAGGAAAAGTTTCCATCTTTTTGGCTGTTTGAAATCTAAACGGTCACAGACTCTTAACTGAAGCCAGCTAACCGCAGGGACTGCCTCCTGGGTCCGCCCTGAAGAACACTTTGAATTGACAGCTCACTACAACTCTGTACTCTTAGGATTTAGATGGTAACCCATTGGTGTTTGCTTGCTTTAACCTGAAAATAGCTCTCTTATTCCTTTTTCCTGGTTAATAAACCTTTACATAGTTTATTACAGGATTAGCTAACGGCATTGTCTTTGGTGTAAGATCTAGGGCACCAATTGATCTTGGGTAGGTGACTGGTCTCTTGGGAGTGGAAGCAACCCGAATGTGGTGTGATATTTGGTGTAAGCGACCATTTATCACTAAGTTCAGTTTGTCTGTGTGTCAGGATAGAGTGGAGAGTTTAAGGGGACTTTCAGTGACTGCATGGTTAGACTGTTCCAGTGGTCCAGGGGGATCACATTAGTTACTGGCTTGGTGAAATCCAATTAAGAGAACACACCACTAGTTTGCGGTGTCTGCCCTGAGGTAGGCACTCGGAGCCACTTTGGAAAGCGTGATCCCGCCAAGGCTCTGGCAAGCTGGTGTCCCAGTGTGCTGTTAGGTGTGTTCTGATTTTGGAGGAACAGCTTTTGGCTGAGATGTAAAAGTGAGGTTTTAACCACTGGTGATCATGAAAGATTTCATGGCTTTTTTAAAGATTAACAGTGTTAGTCCCAATGTCCTGGCCAAATTTATGCTCCGGTAATTACATTCCGTCTGTCAAAATAGATCCTACAGATTCAAATGAACATGGTGGCATTCTGCACTTCCTGTCCTAAACTACTGTCTAGTGTTGCAGTGTACTTTTGGTGTCCAATCCTGCTCCCACTGAAGATAATGGCAACATTCTCACTCATAGACTCATAGACTCATAGACTTTAAGGTCAGAAGGGACCAATATGGTCATCTAGTCTGACCTCCCGCATGATGCAGGCCACAAAAGCTGACCCACCCACAACAGAATCTGTCGGCAGGATTGAGACATTACAATGGTAGACGTGATCTACCCTAGAGGTGGCTGCACTTTTGTGGAGGTGAAGTGAGTAATCTATCTAGAGAAATAAATCCTGGGGGGGGGAAAGAGTCCTCAATCAGGATCATCAAAGGGAATTTTGCCTGAATAAGAGATTAGTAAAAACAGAGTATGATCTTCAGAAATTGGCCCACAGAGTATATAGTCAATTTGTGATGTTTGTGAGACACATTAGGCCCCGTCAGGATGAAAGGTTCTAAATAAATGCAAGGTAGATCCTTACTAATCTTATTTCACACCAGTGCAATAATGAAATTCAATGATTTCTTTTGTTCTTCTCCTGTATTGTAGCAGATAAGCCAAGCCCAGATCAATAAAAGGCGCTTGTTGGCATTACTGTTTCCTTCAGAGCTGATGGGAAGAGTTTTACAGAACAACCTGCCAAGTCATCTTTCCTGCAGGATTTCCTCCATACATTTCACCCAGAGCCTAATTTTCACACATACAGTGAGAGTGAATCACAGAGGAAAACAATTCCAAGACAGAAAAGATACTGCAGACCAGCTCCACTATTGTGTCACAGGCCCTATGACAGAATCAAAGATATCTTCGCAGTAGTCAGTGGAAGAGCATGCCAAAAGGAACCAGATGCCACTGTTTGTGAGGGCGACTACCGTACATCTGAGTATAGGAGACCTGCAATAGCTAATTTATGGCTTATGGATGACCCAGTCCCAAACACCAGTGCAAGTGAATGAGAGAATTGATTTATTTCATGATGCGATGTTTGGGGTTAACAGACTGCATTGTAACGACAATTTAGGGTATTGCTAAAATGTAATGAGACTGGATAAAAGTAAATAACGTCTATAAGAGGCCAATCCTCTTCTGATTCTTGGAGACTTCAACAATGGGCCTGTGAAAGGCATGTGCCATCTGTGCAACTCCTCAGGACACTGCTTTTCTGGATGTTCAGCTCTATCAACATCTCCCACCATGCAACAAACCGCATGACCTTCTCCTCACCCCTTGCTTTGAAAGATGAGGTTGTGGTGACAAGGAGAGCTGGCTGAAACGGGGCGGATTTAGTCGGGGATTGGTCCTGCTCTGAGCAGGGGGTTGGACTAGATGACCTCCTGAGGTCCCTTCCAACCCTGATATTCTATGATTCCATGATGACAAGAAGTTTCAATCATTCCAAATTTGCTTTTGTTCTGATTCAGAATGAAAGCAAAGTTACCTACATTTCTTTGTGAACAGTAGATCCCTGAACATTTCATTTCAGAAACACCTGAAACGAAACATGGGAAACTGACATTCTTGTCTGTTTGACAGCTGCTATTCACTACTCCTGAGTGGGAAGCATGGGAGCCAGATGGCCTGAGATCCTGGAAGCCCTAGTGTCCAATCCTAGGACTTCCAGTCTCCAACTTTGTGGCAAGGACCTTGGCAGCCCTGAGAGCCTCAGCTCAAGCAGGGGGCCTGGCAGCTCGAAGAGACCTGGCTTCAGTCATGGCTCCCAGGACTGCCTGCCACAGACTGTGGAGCCTAAAAGTCCCCAGAGACCCGAGTGCCACGCACTCTGCTGTGGATTGTCAACCCTGGAACACTGGTGGGTTTCCAATGGTATGTGTGTGTATTTTCCCCCCAGCTACTTTACATTCTAAATGTTTTCAAGGCTCCTGGATCTGAAAAAAAAGAGGCAGTTTTTACCTCCAGTGAGATTCTGGAAAATAATGCAATGATTAAGATGATTGCGAGCAAACTTGGATCTCTGTAGGGGGCCAGTACCAGGAGGCTGGAAAGCAGTAAACAATGCTGGAGAAGGGTATAGCAGGTTTTATAGTGATTGATGTCATTGGGCACAAAATAAAAAATATCCCCAAATGAGCAGCTCCTACCTAAGCCACGAACACAAACAAATTCCCAAATACAACAGACGCATATTTGTGAGATAAGAAGAGAAACACTCAAGAAACGTGAGGGACCAATTAAATGGGAAAAATACCCCAGAGAAAAAAACACTTCTACCCATTCTTGCAGTTCACCATTCATGAAGGAAAACTGATGAACTTGCCCATTTTCCAGGCCCTTCTTGGCCATTGCAACCTCCTCTCCGTCCTTCTTTAAAATCCCTGTTCACGGCCCATTTCTACCAGGATACCTATGACAATCAGGACCATTAACATTACTTGATATCACTAATGTTTCTACAGATATGGGTTAACTGATATCATTAATATTTCATGCTAACTTGTATCTTAAAACGAACAAAAAATCTGCGCACTTTGCAGGTAGCTGGTCTCTATTATCACAAGCTCCTGTCACTGTTACCCTAGCCCTCTCCCACCCGTTACATTTGTCTATTACACCTGTGTCTTGTAGTAGTTAGGCCCTGATCCTTCAAGCAGGCAGACACCTGTGCCCATCCATGCAGAGTCCCACTGAAGTTAACAACAGTCTGCGTAGGCAGAGAGCACTGCAGGACTGGGGCCTTAGACAGTACATCCTTTGGAATAGAGACTACCATGAGACCTGCCATCTGGCCGACACTGGACACTGAGCCAGAGAACTCCTGAGCTAAAAGCCTGAGTCTCTACAGTTTGAGCTGATGAGCAGGCTGTGTAGCTGGGCGGTAACAGACCCATATCCTCTGTGGAGTGGTCAGAGAAAGGGACATGTAACACACACACTGACCAGTGGGTCACACTTTCTCTTACTAAGTTTCTGCCCAGCATCCAATGAAATGGGGATCTGAGATTAACTAGGGCCTCTGGACACTACTGTCATACAATAAACAAACTACAAGTGTTTATGATTCATCAAATCCTCTCCCCCATCACTGTTATCAGAGTGTTCTACAAAATGGACGCCTGTGTATGTGAACAGAGTTAGCTAAAATGTAATCTGCCTGTAGATGGTGCTCGGGACTATGCAGCATTGTTGATAGGTTTTTTAGGACCAATACAAGCTTTTCTTGTTGTGTACTGCAAATGGCTTCTGGTGTGCAGCTCTTTACATGGAGCGCTTAATCACACACAAGCTGCCGGATGGGATCACACATTACGCCATCAAGTCTTCTGTATCCAGCTTCAAGTAGAGGCCAATAACATGCTGCACAGGAAGCCAGCTCTCACCTTGTCCTATAAATCACCTAGCGATTGTACAAGAGGGGAGCAATTGCCTTCCTGACTGTCTGTGAACTTTTATGCCCAGAAGCATAAGCTTGGATTACTTCACTTTGCTCCAACTCCTGCCAGAACAACTACAGACATACTGTATCTCCACTGCTACGATGATCAATATCACCTACAACACACCTTTCAAGATCCATGGATCCTACACATGCCTATCACATGTGGGGAACCTCATTCAGTGCACTAACCTCCCCAATAACAACTATGTGAGTGAAACCAGGAATTTAAATAGTGTCTATTTAACAGAACATAAGAACGGCCCTACTGGGTCAGACCAAAGGTCCATCTAGCCCAGTATCCTGTCTTCCGACAGTGGCCAATGCCAGGTGCCCCAGAGGGAATGAACAGAACAGGTAATCATCAAGTGATCCATCCCCTGTCGCCCATTCCCAGAAGCCGGATTATTTATTATCTGTATTACAGTGGTGCCTAGAGGCCTCAACTGGAATCAGGGCCCCAACGTGCGAGGCGCTGTATATACACATACTGAAGAAGTGTCCCCGCTCTGAAGAGTTTACAGTCTAAACAGACAAGGCACAGAGAGGCTAAGTGACTTGCCTAAGATCACACAGGAAGTCTGTGGCACAGCAGAGAATTAAGCCCAGTAGGTTAGTGCCCCAGCCACTGGGTCATACTGGCAATAACATTATAGCCCTTTTTACAGAGGGTTAAGCTCAGATACGGAGATACCTAAATGGGACCTGATTTTCAGAGGTGCTCAATACCCACAACATAAGACTTTGAGTATGGCTGTGAGTGCTCAAATCAGATCCAAGCCATCTCAGGTTGGACACCCAAAAATGAAGGCGCTGTTAGTGGGCACTTTTGGGGCGGGGGGGGGGGCAGCGAAATAATTTGCTCAGGAAGTCACAGGGAGTCTGTGGCATAGTTGTGAACAGAACCCAGGAGTTCTGACTCCCAGTTCCTTGATTTAGTCACTACATTAAGTTAAAAGCTTTCTGGATGTTGGCATTTGGTACTGCAAAGACCTCATTAGGCTGTGTACTGGTCCACAGTTCAACTGATGAATGTTTAACATAATTAGAGTATTGTCTTAGGCTGGACTTGATGTATGGCTGCAAAAACAGACACAGTTATTAGATAAATCACACATAGTGTACACGTGCAGAGCAGAGAACTCCTGTTCTTTCACTCCAAACCCAGGCCTCTACCGAGTGAGTCAAGAGCAAACTCGTTTTGATTGCTACAGCAATAGGTTCCTGATCCTCTCTGGGCTGGTCACTAGATGGCGACATCACCCTCGCTCACTCATACACAAATACAATACATTGCAGAATCCCTTCTTAATTGCTTTCTCAAACACAAGGTATTGTTTTCACCCCTCAGCTCACAGAGAGCCGAGAATCTACACAGCAGCTAGACATCCACGGCTGGCCCATGCTAGCCCACTCGGGCTCGTGGGACTCAGACTGCAGTCTTGTTTCATTGCTGTGTAGACTTCTAGGCTCGGGCTGGAGCCCATGGTCTTGGACCCAACCGGGCGGGAGGGTCCCAGAGCTCAACCTCCAGCCCAAGCACAGATGTCTGCACAGCAACAAAACAGCCCTGCAGCTCGAGCCCCGCAAGTGTAAGTGGGCTGGCATGGGCCAGACGCAGGTTTTCCTTTGCAGGTAGACACACCCAGAGAGGGTGGGCCTGAAAACAACTGACAGATATAAATAAAAAACACCAAGTCACGGAAGAATTTGTCCCATTTCTTTCTTAAAATTGCAAATCTTTTCTTTAAAATTCAATTCTCAGATCCCAGTTCAGACAGAAAATATGCATATACTTTTAAAAACAAAATAATAATAAAACTAAAAACTTTCTTTCTGGCCCCCAGCCAAGACAGGAGCTGAAGGTGCCAAGTTTCCGCTAACAACAGATGTTTTCAGCAACTCCTGGAAGAAGTCCTTCTCCAGGGAAACATGAAAAAACGGTTACTTACCTGTACTGTGGCTGTTGATCTTCAGAATGTGGGTGCCCATGTGTACTGAGCTCAGGTGTGTGGGTGCCCAATGCACTGCAGCCATGGCCGTAGTTTGAGGGGACAGGGCGAGCAATGCCCCTCATGGAGAGGCAAAGCTTGGGGGGGCACAAGGGGTCACATGCCACTGGTCCCCGATTTCTGTGGAGGGGTTCTGTCCTTCGCATGCTGCGCCTCCCTTCCCCCAGCAAGTTTCCAACTCACTTGGCGACTGTCTCCTAGTGAGGGTGTCCACACTGGGACGCTGCCTCCTGAGTCCTAGTGCCTGTTGTCATCTCTCCGTGTGCTGGGAGCCCTGCATGGCCATCATCCTGTTTCTTGTACAAAGGTGAGTGCCCGTGGGGGGGCAGGGCAAGGGAGTGGAGCGGGGCAGGGGAAATGGAGGAAGGGGGGAAGGAAGGCGGATGAGATAGAGCAGGGGGAAGAGAAGGATAGGGGAATGGGGCAGAAGGATGGGGAAGTGGGGGG
The DNA here is from genome assembly GCF_028017835.1 of Emys orbicularis. Taxonomy (NCBI): domain Eukaryota; kingdom Metazoa; phylum Chordata; order Testudines; family Emydidae; genus Emys; species Emys orbicularis. Next base: position 7,641,535 of record NC_088684.1, on the reverse strand, counting down.
AGGGGGATAAAGGCAGAGAACAGTGGGAAGAGGAAAGGGGATGGGGTGGGGAGGGGATGGGCAGGAAGGCAGCCGCAACAGTACTGGGAGGCACCAGAGCAGCAGCATCCGGTGCTGGAGTGGCCATATCTCCTGTGCTCAAGTCGCCACAGCAGGCAGCAGCAGCAGCTGGGGTGCCCTGTATAAGCTGACCCATATCCCCCGCCTCCATCATCCGCAGCACCAGCAGCCAAGGTACCACTCCAGGTTGGGGGAGAGAGCCAGTGAGCCAGGGGAACCGGCTTCAGTGCATGTTCACACACATGCACATATACATGTGTTCCTCACCGAAATATAGCAGTCAAACTATGCCTATGACTGGAGCCAGAGTTTTCTGCAGCAATAACATGGGGCGGCATATGTGCTCTGTACATCCTCTTGGTCCCTCCCAAGACTATGTAAAGGTGGCACTGCCCAAATCCTCTCAGTTACAATCACAGAATATCAGCGTTGGAAGGGACCTCAGGAGATCATCTAGTCCAACCCCCTGCTCAAAGCAGGACCACGCCCAACTAAATCATCCCAGCCAGGACTTTGTCAAGCCTGACCTTAAAAACCTCTAAGGAAGGAGATTCCACCACCTCCCTAGGTAACCCATTCCAGTGCTTCACCACCCTCCTAGTGAAAACGTTTTTCCTAATATGCAACCTAAACCTCCCCCACTGCAACTTGAGACCATTACTCCTCGTTCTGTCATCTGCTACCACTGAGAACAGTCTAGATCCATCCTCTTTGGAAGCCCCTTTCAGGTAGTTGAAAGCAGCTATCAAATCCCCCCTCATTCTTCTCTTCTGCAGACTAAACAATCCCAGTTCCCTCAGCCTCTCCTCATAAGTCATGTGCTCCAGACCCCTAATCATTTTTGTTGCCCTCCGCTGGACTCTTTCCAATTTTTCCACATCCTTCTTGTAGTGTGGGGCCCAAAACTAGATACAGTACTCCAGATGAGGCCACACCAATGTCGAATAGAGGGGAATGATCACATCCCTCGATCTGCTGGCAATGCCCCTCCTTATACAGCCCAAAATGCCATTAGCCTTCTTGTCAACAAGGGCACACTGTCAACTCCTATCCAGCTTCTCGTCCACTGTAACCCCTAGGGTCCTTTCTGCAGAACTGCTGCCTAGCCATTCGGTCCCTAGTCTGTAACAGTGCATGGGATTCTTCCGTCCTAAGTGCAGGACTCTGCACTTGTCCTTGTTGAACCTCATCGGATTTCTTTTGGCTCAATCCTCTAATTTGTCTAGGTCCCTCTGTATCCTATCCCTACCCTCCAGCATATCTACCACCCCTCCCAGTTTAGTGTCATCTGCAAACTTGCTGAGGGTGCAGTCCACGCCATCCTCCAGATCATCAATGAAGATATTGAACAAAACCAGCCCCAGGACCGACCCTTGGGGCACTCTGCTTGATACCGGCTGCCAACTAGACATGGAGCCATTGATCACTACCGATGATCTAGCCAGCTTTCTATCCACCTTACAGTCCATTCATCCAGTCCATACTTCTTTAACTTGCTGGCCAGAATACTATGGGAGACCATATCAAAAACTTTGCTTAAGTCAAGGAATAACACATCCACTGCTTTCCCCTCATCCACAGAGCCAGTTATCTCCTCATAGAAGGCAATTAGGTTAGTCAGGCATGACTTGCCCTTGGTGAATCCATGCTGACTGTTCCTGATCACTTTCCTCTCCTCTAAGTGCTTCAGAATTGATTCCTTGAGGACCTGCTCCATGATTTTTCCAGGGACTGAGGTGAGGCTGACTGGCCTGTACTTCCCCGGATCCTCCTTCTTCCCTTTTTTAAAGATGGGCACTACATTAGCCTTTTTCCAGTCATCCGGGACCTCCCCCGATCACCATGAGTTTTCAAAGATGATGGCCAATGGCTCTGCAATCTCATCCGCCAACTCCTTTAGCACCCTCGGATGCAGCTCAACCAGCCCAATGGACCTGTGCTTGTCCAGCTTTTCTTAATAGTCCTGAATCACTTCTTTCTCCACAGAGGGCTGGTCACCTCCTCCCCATGCTGTGCTGCCCAGTGCAGTAGTCTGGGAGCTGACCTTGTTCATGAAGACAGAGGCAAAAAAAGCATTGAATACATAAGCTTTTTCCGCAACCTCTGTCACTACGTTGCCTCCCTCATTCAGTAAGGGGCCCACACTTTCCTTGACTTTCTTCTTGTTGCTAACACACCTGAAGAAACCCTTCTTGTTACTCTTAGCATCTCTTGCTAGGTGCAATTCCAAGTGTGATTTGGCCTTCCTGATTTCACTCCTGCATGCCTGAGCAATATTTTTATACTCCTCCCTGGTCATTTGTCCAATCTTCCACTTCTTGTAAGCTTCTTTTTTGTGTTTAAGATCGGCAAGGATTTAACTGTTAAGCCAAGCTGATTGCCTGCCATATTTACTATTCTTTCTACACATTGGGATGGTTTGTTCCTGCAACCTCAATAAGGATTCTTTAAAATACAGCCAGCTCTCCTGGACTCCCTTCCTCCTCATGTTATTCTCCCAGGGGATCCTACCCATCAGTTCCCTGAGGGAGTCAAAGTCTGCTTTTCTGAAGTCCAGTTGCTTTGCACTGGAATATATGTGGCTCAAGACTCCAGTGAAGAGGGGATGGAGAGTGGGTCATGGGATAAAACATGTGCAACCACATCTGGAAGCACAATGGTTAAAATACAGATAACAGGTAACTCACAAACATACTGTTAGGAGGCGAGGCTAAGAGTCTATATAAACAGTGACTGCGGTATTTCTCCCAAAGTTTGCATCAGATCTTGAAGCAGCAGTAATGGCATAATGATGAGTGAAAGTATGCACCGAGGACCAAACAGCATCTGTACTAATGTCCAGCATGGGGTCGTCCCTTAGAAAAGCTACCAAGGTAGCTTGAGCTCTTGTTGAATGAGCCAGTAGTGTCAGTGGAGGAGGAGTGCACCCTACCCTCTACTGCATCCTGATCCAGGAAGTAATCCATCTGGTAACTGTTTGTGCCTTGCTTATCATTTTCAGCATATGAAACGAAGAACCCAGGAGACCGCCTGAAAGGATTGGTCCTGTCCAGATAGAAGGCCAGTGCTTGCCTTATGTTCAAAGTATGCAGATGTTGTTCATTCCTATTTGAGTGCAGCTTTGGGGGGGAAAGCTTGTCTGGTTCAAACAAAAAACTGATACCACTTTAGTTTAAAAATTTGGATGCAGCCTCATGGCTATTTTATTGAAAAAAGTGCATATATGGAGATCCTGCCATCACAGCTGGAAGCTCACCCACTCTTCTGGATGACATAATGGTGAAGAGAAGGGATGTCTTTTGGGGCAGGTGAAGCAAAGAACAGGTTGCCAAAGACTCAAATGGACACCCATCAGAACCACTAATACAGCATTGATATCCCAAAAAGGTACTGCATCGTTAGCAAGAAGAAAAGACTAAACAATCCCTTTTAACAATCTAATGACCACAGGGTTGGAAAAAAAAAACAATTTATCTCCTTGAATGGGAGGATGGACAGCTGAGATCTCTGCTAAGTGGACTCTCAGGGAACTTAGAGAAAGACCTAAGAATTTGAGGTATAACAGGTATTTTAAAACATCATGAATTTTAGTTTCTGGTAGCTGTACTCCCTGGCTAGTGGACCAGATTGAAAAATGCTTCCATTTAGCTAAATATGTGGACCTAGTGGACTGCTCCCTACTATTAAGTAATATCTCTTGATCTGCCACTGAACAGCGCTTCTCCATTTGATCTAATTACTCAACAGCCAGGCCATGAGGTGCAGAGTCTTCAGATCCAGGTGCCACATTCATCCATGCTGTTGGGACAGCAGGTCTGGAAGAGGAGGCAGAGGACATGGGACTTGAACTGAGAGACTGTGAAGATCGGAGAACCAGAACTGTCTCGACCAGGCTGGACCAATAAGAACCATCTTGGTGTGATCTTGCCCCAATTAGAGAATAACCAGTAGGATGAGTAGAATAGAGGGAAAAGCATACATGAGACCTGGTCTCCATCTCAGGAGAAAGACATTGATTAGTGAGCCTGGACTATGACCCAATCAAGAACAGAATTGACAACATTTCTTCTATTCTTTTGCTGTGAATAGGTTGAGTGCTGGAATACACCAGACTTGGAAGATGGTTCTCAGTACACCATTCTTGAGGGACCACTCGTGATTCTGTGAGAATCTCCTGCTGAAGTGATCAGCCAACTGGTACTGGGAATCAAGTAAGTGAGTGACAATGGGAATAATGGATCCCTTGATACAAAAGTCCCCACGTTTCATCACTTCTTGCCTAAGCTGATCAGACCATGCCCTTCCCTGTCTGTTTAGACAGTATATCACAGTTGTATTGTCAGTCAGTATCTGAACTGACAAGCCCTTCATGTAAGGGAGAAAAGCACATGAACTGCCCAAAGCTCGAGGACATTGATACAAAGAGCTGTTTCTCATTCCGTCCATAACGCTTGAGTTTTCAACCCATGAAGGTGTGCACCCCATCCTATAAATCAATTTCTCCAGGAGAAGAGTCTGGGTCCAAGGGTCTGTCAAAGACCACTGAGCAAATACCCACACAACAGGCTGCCGCTTTAAGCCCAGTGAGCACTGGATGCCACCAGTGCCCAGCTCCAAAATTAACTACTAAAATAGCTAAGATAAAATAGAACAATAAAGGAAACCTAATTCCGGGGTACTAACTGCTGACTAGCTATTTATGGGGAAGGTAGAGAGCTAAACTCAGTGACTACGCAGAAGAAACAACTGTGAAGCAAACCGCACAGGGAGCCCTGACTCAGGCAATGTGTGATGAGAAGAAACTGAGCGGGGCAGGGGCAGCATCGCCCTTACATTACCTCAGGACAGCCCACAAGCTGGCCATGGCGCACGAGCCGCCGCAATGGGCACCCAGGCAGAAAACTCTCAGGTGTGCTGGGCGGACACACCCCTGAGTGGAATACACACGTGCAACCACTCAGCGAAGAATCTTAAACTCAGGGGAATTAACAGACTTTCCAATATGCTGTTTCATGAGGTAGCTCCATTGGTAAGCCCTTCCTCAGCCGTCTGGGGGCTAAGGCCCCTGTCCTCCCCAGCCTGACCTTGCTTAGATTGTGGGTCTTCCAGACATGATAAGAAGGAACATACTATACCACCCCACCACTTCCAACAAGGAGGTGCCCCAGTTCCATCCCATTACTAACCAGACCAAGTAGCTGGTCAGGTGCATTGGAGAAATAAGTTGCTTCACAAATGGGTTGAAACAACTTACTTTTCTGCAGAGCAAGATGGGAGGAAGGGAAAAAAAAACACGTGACTCCGAGGCTATGTCTATACTGCATAGTTAGCCTACGTGATTGGCACCTGGGTCCGAGCGCTCGGGTTCATAGAGTCCAAGGCCAGAAGGGACCATTGTGATCATCTAGTCTGATCTCCGGCATCACACAGACATTGCCTGAATCAATTCCTGTTTGATCTAGATGAGATCTTTTAGAAAAAACATCCAATCTTGATTTAAAAATTGCCAGTGATGAAGAATCCACCACAACTCGTGGTAAATTGTTTCAATGATTAAATACTCTTGCTGTTAAATTTTTATGCTTTATTTCCAGTCTGAATTTGTCTAGTTTCAACTCCTAGCTACTGGATGTTGTTACATCTTTGTCTGCTAGGTTGAAGAGCCTATTTCAAAAAATTTGTTCCCATGTAGGTACTTATAGACTGCGATCAAATCACCCCTTAACCTTCTCTTTGTTGAGCTAAATAGATTGAGCTCCTTGAGTATATCACTATAAGACATGTTTTCTAATCCTTTAATCATTCTTCTGGCTCTTCTCTGAACCATCTCCAATTAATCAACATCCTTCTTGAACTCTGGGCACCAGAACTGGACACAGTATTCCAGCAGCAGTCACTCCAGTACCAAAAGCAGAGGTAAAATAACCCCTCTAGTCCTGTTCAGATGCATAAACAGGGGAGCTCACATTCAGCTGATTATGCACCATGACCCCCAAATCTTTTTCAGAGTCACTGCTTCCCAAGATAGAGTCCCATCATGTAACTATGACCTGTGTTATTTAGTCATAGGTGTGTACATTTACATTTAAGCTGTTTTAAAACACAGTGTTTGCATATACCCAGTTTAGAAAGCGATACAGATTGCTCTGTATCCATGACCGGTCCTCTTTGTTATGTACCACTTCCCCCAGTTTTTGCATCATCTGTAAACTTTATCAATAATGATTTTATGTTTTCTTCCAGGTCATTGATAAAAAGGTTAAACAGCATAGGGCCAAAAACTGATCTGTGCTAGAAACTCACCCGTTCAATGATGAGTCGCCATTTACAATTACATTTTGAGATTTATCAGTTAGCCAGTTTTTAATCCATTGAATGTGTGCCATGTTCATTTTACAGCATACTAGGGTTTTTCTCAATCAAAATGTTTTGTGGTAGCAAGTCAAACACCTTACAGAAGTATATTACTTTTGTACTCTTACCTGTACCAACCAAATTTGTAATCTTGTCAAAAAAAAAAAATCTCAAGTTAGTTTGACAGGATCTATGTCAAACATGTTGATTGGCATTAATTTTATTACCATTCTCTATATGCCATTCTATACTACCATTCTCCTTGCCCTGTGAATAGAATATACATACAGGCAAGGCTGTATTGTAAAGTCACACCCTGTGCTGCTGGCTGTATCTTAGAGAGGCAAAGCTGAAAAGGGAATATCTGTCTCCGGTTCATTAATGCAATTTACCAAGGACTTGTATCTTCATCCTAGTAATGCAAGGGTTACTCTATTTTTAAATGTATTCTTCTGGGGAAAATACCACTGCCATTCACCTTTAATCACGTTATAAATGCCACTGTCAAAGAGGGTTTAGAAGAATACAATATTCTTCCTTTCAATAATCCATCTCCTCAGGGGTTTAAATGCATTAAATAATGCTGCATTCACTTTGGAACAAGGTGACACACTGGGTAAGGTTTCACATTTGTTTCCTGGTAACTGCATGACTTTTGCCAGAGCAAGAGTCGATTTCAACTCTTGCAATGTAATTTCTGAAGGGGGAGGGGGCGGGGAAATGGATGAGGTCATCTAAATGCTGAAGCATCACCATCACCCAGGCTAAACCCACCCACCCTTCCACTGAGCATAAACGGCATGCCTATTACATCAGCAGCTTCCTGCTCAAGGCAGAAAAATAAAAACAAAATTGTGCAGTGAACAAAATCCAAGCAAACACAACCAGTCCAGGAATTAGCTTGATTTGTATTTTATTTTATTGCTACGGAGACCTTAGATTTGCTACAGACCAATACTAACGTTAATCAGTCCAGAGATTTTAGCCTATATTTGTTTTAACTCTAACACTGAAGCCTGCACAAAGCCAACTGCAGGGGGGGGAACTGCATCCACGTCCCAAACAGGCCGTGCATTGGACAAGGAATCGCTGGCATGGGCCAGCCTACAGGCAGCAGTGCCGGCTGTGACTGCACTGGGCAAGGACTCCGGCTTCTGTCAGTGCATAGCCAGCAGCACCGGCTGTGGTTGCATAGAGCACTGTCAATATATATGCACTGTGCACTGGGCAGGGAGATAAGCATTAGTCGGTACATAGGCAAAAGCACTGTCCGAGACTCCAGTAAGATCTGTATAGATATTGGGCAATGACTGCCTGTCTACACTCTTATACACAGTGGTCCCCTGTAAAATCTTTCCAGTTAGGCCTTAAATAACACCGTGTCAGGGTTTGGACTCTCCCTTATACTTAGCATCAGAAATAACATGGGGACACTGTAAATATTTAGGTAATTAAGTCAATCTAAAAGTGTTATAGAGCAATCTCTGACTAGGGAGGCTCACTAAAGTGGACACTGGTGGAGCCATGTTATGGGATGATTTAGTTGGGAATTGGTCCTGCTTTGAGCAGGGGGTTGGACTAGATGACCTCCTGAGGTCCCTTCCAACCCTGATATTCTATGATTCTATGATTCTATGTGACTGAGTCTAGCTCGCTAATATCAAGCCCCCATAGCACTGTCTTCCAATTGACAAGGCACGTGCAGGCAGGCGTTTCATTTCAGTACCTCACAAGCCACCCACACACCCCTGGCGTCACCGTTTCCCACACTCTCATTCTATGTGCTCTACATCTTGAGCGCGGAGAGAATAGCCGCAAGATTAAAGAATAGAAATGCAAGCGCTGACACAGGAAGGCAGTGAGTCTTGGGGTACTCATTTCAGACAAAACAACCTGTCATTCAGCCTGTGTGAAGACTCTGATAATGACTCAGAGACTGGGGTATGGGATGGGAGCGGCTGAATATGCTGGCTTAAACATCAAAGCACACGGACTATTGTGGAGGCTTAGCACAAGAGAATCACTCTCTCGCACGGTTCCTCCTACAAATGACCTATTCCCTTTTGATCTCTCTCTCTCTCTCTCTCTCTCTCTCAAAAAATCCTGTCATTGAATATGAAATCTTTCGCCCATGTGCCAGATACAGACAGCTGCATTTTCCAGCTAAATCAGCAACCACTCCACCTGTGGCTATGATTTTTGGCAAACCCCACACGTGAAGCAGGATAAACTACTGACAGTGTGATGGGAGATCGCCAAGGAAAATCCAGGATCTTGTTTGGAAGCAGTATCATTAATTCAGGAGAGGGCAGCTTTGTCCCCACAGTGTTAGAGGACAAGGTGTCTCTGGAAGTTCACCTTTCTATCTTTTGTTTTAAACTGAAGGCCCAGATTTGTCATGTTATTTAGGCATTGCTATGCTCAGCATTGCACCACTGAACTGATTTAGGTGTGTACACCTCACTTTCAAAAGGTATTTAGGCATTTAGGACCTAAATCCCATCAACTGTCAATGAGATTTTGGCTCTTTAGTGCAGGGGGGGCAAACTGTTTGGCCTGAGGGCCACATCTCGGTATGGAAATTGTATGGCGGGCCAGCTGGGGCAGGGGATTGGGGCGCACGGGGGGGGATGAGGGCTCCGGCTGGGGGTGCAGACTCTGGGGTGGGGCTGGGGATGAGGGATTTGGGGTGCAGGAGGGTGCTGCGGGCTGGAATCACAGGGTTTGGAGGGTGATCAGGGCTGGGGCAGAGGGTTGGGGCGCGGGGGGAGGCTCAGGGGTGCAGGATCCGGGCAAAGCTTACCTGAAGCAGCTCGTGAAAACAGCGGCCCATCCCCCCTCTGGCTCCCACACGGAGGCAGTGCCGCGACACACTGCCCCGTCCGCAGGCACTGCCCCCACAGCTCCCATTGGCTGTGGTTCCCAGCCAATGGGAGTTGCAGAGCCAGCCCTTGGGGCGGGGGCAGCATGCGGAGCCCCCTGGCTGCCCCAGGCGGAGCTGCTGCACGCAGAGAGCAGAGCAAGGCAAGCTCCCAACCCCGCTCCCCGGCTGGAACACCGGAGCGGGGAAAGCTCCCAACCCCACTCCCCGGTGGGAGCTCAAGGGCCGGATTAAAAGGCCCAAAGGTCTGGATGTGGCCCGCGGGCCGTAGTTTGCTCACCCCTGCTTTAGTGCCTAAATCCTTTCTGAAAATGCAATTCAGACACCAAAATCAGTGAGGCATTGCAATGCTGTGCCCAGCAACATCTATATACCTTTCAAAAATCTGGACCAAAGAGGTTTGGACCATTGTGTACGGCTCATAAGATGTAAAACTGAAATCCTGATCATCTGTGTGCATTGGAATGACCCTATCACAACATAATTGTTAACTACCACTAATGAAAAAGGAATTCCTGTTCAAATTCAAGGTCTAATACTAGAAATACTAGTCCGCCAATTTACATTCTCCCTGGAGTTTTAATGCGGGGTACTCATTTCTTGACCTTGCTGTGCCGCGGCCCTGTGCCCTGTTACACAGCTGATGCCTTCTATCACAGAGATAGGAAGTGGAAGGAAGGAAGGAAGGAACTAAAGGAAGTGGAGGATAAGTTGAATGGAAAGCAAGTGATGTATATAGTTCATAAAGCACTCTGGCATCCTGGAACAAAGCTGTGATCATGCTGGTTGGAAAATGTCCTCTGTCTAATACAAATATATATTTCAAACATAACAAAGAAACCACTTTGGGCCACAGACTCATAGACTTTAAGGCCAGAAGGGACCATTGTTATTATCTAGTCTGACCTGCAAATCATATTCCGTAGCCTCACCCACCTCCTCCTGTACCAGACCCATAACCTCTGGCTGAGTTGCTGAAGTCCTCAAACCATGATTTAAAGACTTCAAGTATGAGAGAATCCACCATTTGCACTATACAATGCTATTCCACCACCTTTACCTTTATTTCCATCTTTCTTGAACAACACATACCCTTTAATACCTATGCTCCAGTCCCAACTACTATGCCCACATGTTTCTGTTATCTCTATAATATCTGGTTTTACTTGCTGCACCAGTAGTTCTAGTACCTTCATTTTGTTACCCAGGCTCCTTGCATTGGTGTACAGACATCTTAGTTGTTTCTGCTTGGCTTTTCCCAGATTCCTCGCCTAATTAGGTATAGTCATTCTTCTGCCAGTATCGCCTACCTGATTATTAGTGTCATTGGTATTGGCACTATCTTTCCTCTTGCTATCCATTCTCCTACCCTCTGTTGTTCCTTTCTCTATTGCTGTATCCTCTCTTACTTGATTTTCCTCCCACACAATGTTAGAAACAGGCATGGATATTACAAGTGTCTCTCAACTGTCTCTCCTGAATTCCTAGTTTAAAGCTCTTTTAATCAGTTGTGCCAACCTCCATCCCAGAAGTCTATTACCCTCCCTGTTCAGGTGGATTTCATCCCATGAGAACAGTCCTCTGTCCATGAATGCCTTCCAGTGGTCAAACACCCCAAAGCCCCCCTTATAGCACCACTGCCTGAGCCATCTGTTAATCATCATAATCTCGTCTTGCCTTTGCTCTCCTCCTCTACGGACAGGTAGAATCCCATTGAAGATCATCACCTGAACCTCCATTTCTTCAAACATCTTCCCTAGCCTGGCATAGTCTCCCTGGATGCATTCCAGCGAGAATCTAGCTGTATCATTTGCTCCTACATGAAGGAAAATCAGTGGATCCTCTTCAGCCTCAGGTTCACATCCCATATTTTAGCTCCCAGGAGACCGAACACCCTTCTATTTGCTGGATCAGATCTGGTGACAGGTCTGTCTGTTCTTCTTAGTAGGGAGCCCCCAAACACATAGACCTGCCTCTTCCTGGTGCTGATGCGATTCCCCAGCCTTCCCCCCTCTGTTCTTTCTAGCTGCAAGTCCTCTTGTCTTGTGTTCTCACTTGCAGTCTTCTGCAAGTATTTCTCTGTTCTCCTGGGGCTCTGAATGCTGGCTATCTCCATTGACTCTTCCCCTCTTCTTGTAGGACTAGCCACTCTTCTCTTATTCCTTGCTCTCCCACCTCTTGTTACTGCTTGCTGTACCCCATCTTCAGTCTCCAACTCAGCAAACCTGTTCCTGAGCTCTCCTTCTCCTTCACTAGCCAGTCTTTTCCTCTGCCTGGTTCTCATAGTCACACACTTCCACTGGCCACTCTCGTCACCCAGCACTCTACCCTCACAGTTCTCCAGTCCAGCTTGCACTTGCGAGTCTTGGGATTTCCATTCAGCCGCTCCTTGCCTTCCCTCCATCATCTGCTTGAATCTACTTCAAACTCAACCATAGTTTCTACCTGCATCTCTAAACCTCAGATCTTCTCTTCCATCAGCTGGCACTTCATACAAATGAAGCTCTTTTCAGATACCCGCTCCAGGATAATGTACATGCCACAACTTCCACATCCAGTCATAGAATATCAGGGTTGGAAGGGACCTCAGGAGGTCATCTAGTCCAACCCCCTGCTCAAGGCAGGACCAATCCACAGACAGATTTTTACCCCAGTTCCCTAAATGGCCCCCTCAAGGATTGAACTCACAACCCTGGGTTTAGCAGGCCAATGCTCAAACCACTGAGTCATCTTCATGGTCTCTTCCATTCCTTGGGTCACTACCGCTGCTGCCTCTGTAGCTGTCATAGCCCTCCCTCCTAAGCTCCTGTCACGGAGAAAAAAAAGAAAAAATACACACACACACACACACACACACCCACACACACAACAAAAACAGAACACCACACACATCCTCTGCCAGACTTCCAGTACAAACTCTCCATTCCAAGCTCAGTTTGCTGGCTCCTCTGCCATGGGCTGGCTGCTTAGCTAGAAAGGCCCCCTAATCAGGGAAGCCCTGCCCGTAATCAGGAAAGCCATGAGCCCCAATCGGGGTTCTGTTATGATCAAAAGCTCTGCTTTAGAGAGAAAGTTTGGGTTGGGTGAAAGTGTCACTTTGTCTATCTGAAGAACTGACCATGGAGGATTCACCATCAAAGCCTATAGCTCATTCGCTCACTGTCTCCTAACCAACGTCATAGCTAATCAGAGTGCTATAAAATCTTCTATAGTCTGATCAGGTGACTGCATTCGTTTAATCAAGTCTTGTTTCAGTTCCCAGTGAAGGGCCATGAACCAGAAGAAAATTATTCAATTAACATATTTCATCATTACAGGGGTGGTTAATGTTCAAATAACCTTGAACAGATGTACCAATTGACATTATATTTTCTAGATAAGCTGCAGACAATCCTGATTGCTTAAGATATACCAACTAATCCAAAACATTAGGAATTGGGACTGACATGAGGATGAGCCATTTGTTAGACGATCATAATAAAAATCTGTTCCATTTGTATGCAAAAGCCTTCTTTTTGTCAGTCTGTATGACTGTAAGAGGATGTTTTGTATTTCAAAAAAACCCCAAACACTCCATGTCTATTCAGTTTGGATTCCAGATGAATATATCATTTTGACATAGCAATCCTGCAAAAAATGTTGGGATGAAAAGTATGATACACAGTAGTTACATTAAAGTCATTGTGGACATAATTTATATTGACCAGTCATAATTTATTTTAATTGTAATCTCTTTGGGGCCATTTTGTTCTGGTTGTGTACAGCTCCAAGCACAATGAGGACCTGCTCTCTGACTGGGGCTCCTAGGTGTTATAGTACTACAAATAAATAGATAATAACAATAATGGGACAATAAATACCAGAAAATTACCACAGATATTTCCTCTTCTAAGTATAGGAAATAAGGGGGTAATCCAAAACCCACTGAAGTAAGCGGATTGACTTGAATGGACATTTCATCACATCTCAACTGCAGTACTTCACATAGCATGTTTGGCAAATATTGTCTTTTTAGATTGTGGCCACAGTAGAGGTATGATAAATTATGTATAAAGTCAATGGATGATTCTCGTTAAAGCTGAAGATTAAATCTTAATGTCCCAAATGAGAATTTTGTTGCATTCAGCAACAAAGAGGAATTTAAAGAGAGATGCACACACACATGCATACACAAGCGTGCAAATGCCCGTTCGCACATACACAAAAGAATCAGAAATCACACTTCCTGCAAGGAGGAAGCGCATTTAAAGCTGAGATAAATTGGTGTGATTTGCAGAAATAATCTCTTTAAATGTAAACAGAGGTTTATTAGCCTTCTTTTAAAGAAACATAATTTATTGACCCTTGAAAGGAAGGGTCAAGTAGTCATACGAAATAAAAAATAAAAACATTTTTTTGGCAACTGTTCTGTTCAATGGTAGTAATTATCCTCTTCCCCTGAGTGGGAAGGAGGAAATAAAGAGGGTGGCATTATACGATCAGAATTACAGTCATTTTATTTTCTAAAAACATCAGAAAAAAAGTGTTTCGGGTTTTTTTTTAAACTGTCAGTTTGGATTTTGCCAATTTCTGGAAAAGTTTCAGTTTACATTTTATTCCTTATTTGTAACAAAGTTGTACTTTTCCCTTCCAAACCTTTCCAGGGATCAGTCAGGAAGGATGCGTGTTGAGGGGATCCATTATCAGTCGATTAATAAGTAAAACTGAGTTCACGACCAATTATAATTGAAGACCCTGTGAGAACCTTGAGCAAAAGAAAGAGCCCTGACGAGAGTTCACCCATGCAGAATACACTGGAGCTGCTGACATACTGACCCATTCAAGACTAGCGATGGTGTTCAAGCTGGATCCTCCCTGGTCCATTTCAGTGTAGCTGATGGCATGTGTCATAACTATAAAGGGAAGGGTAACAGCCCTCCTGTGTACAATACTATAAAATCCCTCCTGGCCAGAGACTCCAAAATCCTTTTACCTGTAAAGGGTTAAGAAGCTCAGGTAACCTGGCTGACACCTGACCCAAAGGACCAATAAGGGGACAAGATACTTTCATATCTTGGTAGGGGGAAGGCTTTTGTTTGTGCTCTTTGTTTTGGGGAGAGTTCGCTCTTGGGACTAAGAGGGACCAGACATCAATCCAGGCTCTCCAAATCTTTCTGAACAAGTCTCTCATATTTCAAACTTGTAAGTAAACAGCCAGGCAAGGCGTGTTAGTTTTATCTTTGTTTTCTCAACTTGTAAATGTACCTTTTACTAGGGTGTTTACCTCTGTTTGCTGTAACTTTGAACCTAAGGCTAGAGGGGGGTCCTCTGGGCTCTTTAAGTTTGATTACCCTGTAAAGTTATTTTCCATCCTGATTTTACAGAGATAATTTTTACCTTTTTCTTTAATTAAAAGCCTTCTTTTTAAGAACCTGATTGATTTTCCCTGTTTTTTAGATCCAAGGGGGTTGGATCTTGATCCACCAGGAGTTGGTGGGAGAGAGGAGGGGGGATGGTTAATTTCTCCTTGTTTTAAGATCCAAGGGGTTTGGATCTGTATTCACCAGGGAATTGGTGAAGAGTCTCTCAAGGCTACCCAGGGAAGGGAAGTAGCACATTGGGAGTGGTGGCAGCGGACCAGATCTAAGCTGGTAGTTAAGCTTAGAAGTTTTCATGCAGGCCCCCACATCTGTACCCTAAAGTTCAGAGTGGGGAAGGAGCCTTGACAGCATGGCAGGGTACTTGAGAGCCCTTCAGCTTTAGAACGAACTCACTCCTTTTCATTCAATATAGCTTGTACTTGTTTATCTTCAGGGCACACTGCAGGGCACGGGGCGCTGGACTAGATGACCTCCTGACGTCCCTTCCAGCCCTAAGCTTCTATGATGCTATGATTTATGGCACACTGCAAGACTCCTCTTTCATAGAATCATAGAATCTCAGGGTTGGAAGGGACCTCAGTGGGGTGTTTGGGGAAGGAGATGTTATATGAGAAGTAATAACTGATAAGAACAAGATACTTTTCCTCAATTCTCCTTTGCTACATGGTTTAAGGAGGTACAGCCCTATTTTGCGGAGTTGCTGCTGGCTTTTGTTTTTTACATTTGATTGTGCGTTTATGTTCCTGTTAAAAGAGTCTAGAGCTTGTGATCAGTGTCTCTTGGTAGATACTGTAAAGCCAAATAAGCAAAATAGAATAATTCATTAAACATTAATGCAAATACCTTAAAACAAAGTCTTCTGAAGTTTCACTTTGCATCCTTTAAAGCAGGGGTTCTCAAACTTCATCGCACCGCGACCCCTTTCTGACAACAAAAAATACTACACAACCCCAGGAGGGGGGGACCGAAGCCTGAGCCCGCCCAAGCCCCATCACCCCAGGGGGGAGGGGGGCAAAGCCGAAGCCCCACTGCCCCAGGCCAGGGGGCCAAAGCCAAACCCAAGGGCTTCGGCCCCAGGCAGGGGGCCTGTAACCTTAGCCCCGCCTCCCAGAGCTGAAGCCCACGGGTTTGGGATTGGGCTTTGGCCCTAGGCCCCAGCAAGTCTAAGCCAGCCCTGGTGACTCCATTAAAATGGGGTCTTGACCCACAGTTTGAGAACCACTGCTTTAAAGCATTGTCACCAGAGAGGGAATGCAAAGGAAATAAATTACTTCCCAAAGGACTCTCATTAGGATTTAGGTAACTGAACATCTCACCATGCCTGCCCACTAGTACAAGTGGAAGATTGTAGGGTAGGGATTCCATCAGTTTTTAAACCTGTTACAATGAATTGCAATGGGGTGGGGGGGCACACCCTTTGCATTATGGCAGCATTCTCATGGAGATTTTTCCTGCACAAACATCAGGAAATTCACTGGGTGGTTTCCAAAACAAGCACAAATCAGCTCTCCTGCACATATGTTGCATTTTGTATCACTGTACAAGGTGTTAACAGTAATGCCTTAAAATATGCACAATATAGTCGAGTTGCTGTAGGAACCATAATTTTGAATTTCCTGACTCCTGTGCGGATGGGGAAAAAAATCAACCATAACAGTCATTGCTTTAACATCAGCAAGTTTTATACATTTAATTTCTTTTGTATATTTTAAAGAGGGAGAAAACAAAAAGATCCCAGATGGATTATAGAAGGAAATATACGCACACACACAAGTTTAAACCTGATCTGAGCATGTCCATCAGGGAATTGTACATACAAGCACATGTACCTCAGGTATTGCAGGCACCCAAGCTGGGCATATGCAAATCCGCGTATGTACACAAGTATGTTTTGAAGACGTGGGCCTGTCAGATATGAATTTCCACAAAAGGACATTTCAGAACCACCATTTCACATGCACTGAAGTAAAGTCACCAACCTTAACTGGCAAAGAGTAAGATATGAAGAAAAGGGATTTCCAGCTGAGACATGTTTAGCCCAGCCCCTAACAGCTCAGCCAGGGGAAAAAAATCTCTTCTGCTTCACTTAGTAAACATGCTATCTTTGAACCTCGACAGTCCCAGTTTGTGTCTCAGCTGTGGTTACATACAAGCCAAACATCAAATCAGGACAAGCATGAAATCCCGCCACAAACTAGGGATCTCCGCTAACTGGTGAAGTCCACTCCAGTGACTGACGCTAGATGTCTAACACAGTAGCAACATAGCAGTAAAACAACTGGAGCATTTATTTTTAAAATTTTCACTTTGTAATACAAACTGGATTCTTCTGATATCCATGATGCTAGCTCCTTCCTTTGGAACTCTATTCTATCCTGATAACATTTCTCAACTTATTTATAAATCACTTGTCTGGGATTTTATCTTTGTTGGGCAAATATGTCACTGTCATCCCTTCTGTCATCACTGTCATCCACAAATCAACGGTGACTGATCTTCAGTGGCAGAGCTGGCCATCTTGGGCTCAACTCTTCAAGGGGCTGAGAACTCTCCAGAAATAGTTGGTTCAGATTTTGAATAAAGGTTCAAATAATTTCACCAATCCTCGTTAAAAATCAATGGCCTGATTTTCAGAGGGGCTGTCCAGCAACTGCTCCCATTAAGTTGAACGTAAGCTGTGGACGCTCAGCATGCCTGAGATTCAGAACAGTAGACTATAGCCTGGTAATGCCTCCAACGTCACAGCTTATCAAGCGAAAAATATTTTATGTTAGCTTAATTTTTAGTCCTGACTGGAGCCAAAGAAATTACCCTAAATCCATTTAGATCCTTAACTGCAGCTTTGAATAATTTTCTTGCTCACCATTTAAAGCACCTAAAGATAATAAAAGATAATAAAGCACCTAAAGATAATAGAAGTTCTCTTATGAATATTAAATCAATTTCCCCAAATTACTGGGGTTTTAAGGGCTAAATCTAAATCAAGTCATTGTTTTATATTGGCTTTAGTGGGTTCAGGATTTAGCTCATGAAGAATATGTACAGGAAGCAATTCTGGTAAGATCTAACAGTTACCTATTTTCTTTTAAAAATGCAAGTTAAAAATTGCTTTCAGTTATATACAAAAGCCAGTGTAGCTACGCTGATGAATCATAGAATATCAGGGTTAGAAAGGACCTCAGGAGATCATCAAGTCCAACCCCCTACTCAAAGCAGGACCAATCTGCAGACAGATTTTTACCCCAGTTCCCTAAATGGCCCCCTCAAGGATTGAGCTCACAACCCTGGGTTTAAGCAGGCCAATGCTCAAACCACTGAGCTATCCCTCCCCCTAGAAGTAGAATGTGGCCCAAGATGTCCAATATTTCTGTGGCTATCCACAAAAGCTCCATAGCTGGTGTAAAGCAGTCTAGCTCCATTGAGGCCAGTTTAGTCTCTCAGTTTAAACCAGTTCAGGAAGGCATCCTTAATTTAAGAAGGACACTTAAGCATGTGTTTAGCTTTAAGCAGGTACTTAGATGGTTTCTTGACTTAGGGTGTTAGTTTCCACCAAAGATATCATATTCACAATGAACCAGATTGTATTCCCATTGTAATCAACGGAAGTTTGTACATTGACTTAAGTGGAATCAGGATTTGGCCAACTAAGATACAAGAATATGACATTTGGGATCATGTACAACATTCTGTCCATGATTAATCACCACTGGCTGAGGGAGGGAGGGTTGGGGGGGGGGGAAGACATCACAAGGCAATAAACACATAACTGAATAACACAATTAAAGTATCTTCATTCCAAGGTCCAAAGAGCTAATGGAACCATTTAACAAGGCGGCTTTATCTGAGATTAAAGAAATACACTAACACTTCAGCAAACTAATACCAACAAAGTCAGACACAGAACCTTAATTATTTGAAACCTGCAAATTAATATGAATTTCTGGCCCATTTCTTTTCCATAGTTGCAGAGTCATTTGTGAATCCACCCCACTCTCCACAACTCCCTAGCAGAGATGGTCATTTTTTTTTTAATCAACCTGATTTTACACATGAAAAATGCCGGTTTCTCAAATCCAAAGTTTTCTGCAACAAAAATTAAGTTTTGCACACAAAAAAAGAAAGAAATCAATTATCCATTGGCAAAAACTGAAATGAGGGCTGCCTGGCTGGAAGATTCCTGTCAAATTTCACTCTTGGTCAGTGAAACTGACAAAAGCTTTACTGGAGGGTGCCTGACACTCAGCACCCTGACTCTCTTCCTGCCTCCCCCAACCAGCTCCCGGAGCCAGAGAGGACAGGGGCTCTGCTTTCCTGATGCCTTGCCCTTCCCTCTCTCCCAGGGGTCTGGGAGTGTAATTGTCAAAAGCCTTCAAGGCAAGCAAGCTGGGAAGCTGAAACATTCCATTTCAATCCTCCGGAAATGGATTTTTTTCTGAAACAGTTCCCATGAAACATTTCATTTGTATGTTGGCACGATTTTTTTTTTCAAAAACATGACTATTTTGCAGGAAGGGATTTCTGTTTTCCTGACAGCTCTACTCCTTATTGATAAGCACCAGTGCTATTAACATACAGAGATGTTAAACATGGGCTGGATGGAATTTAGGATGCAAGGTGGCCAGAGCTCCAACTAAGAACAATAACAAGGGAGGAAAATGTGAATTTACAGGCAAACTGGAATATCTTTCAAAAATCCCTTGAAGGAAACTTTAGGGTACCTTTTTCAAATGTAGACACTTAAGTGAGGAGTTGAGTTCCATGCTCTGGTGTCCCAATATCAGTTTTAGGCACGTAAGTGCTCTTCTGAATGTCACAATGTAGGATTTGAGGGACAACTTCATTTTACGTAACACAAGAACTAGGAGTCACCCAGGGGAACAAAAGGAAGTATTTCTTCACACAACACAAAGGCAATCTGTAGAACTCATTGCCAGGGGATGTTGTGAAGGCCAAAACTACAACAGGGTTTAAAAAAAGAACTAGATAAGTCCATGGAGGATAGGTCCATCAATGGCTATTAGCCAGGATGGTCAGGGATGCAACACCATGCTCTGACTGTCCCTGTTCTGTTCTGTTCTAGAAGCAGGGAATGGGCAACAGGGGATGGATCACTCAATGATTGCCTGTTCTGTTCATTCCCTCTGCAGCACCTGGCATTGGCCACTGTCGGAAGACAGGCTACAAGGCTAGATGGACCATTGGTGTGACCCAGTGTGGCTGTTCTTATGTTCTGGGTGTAACGCTATTAAAGACACTGGAGCTGCATTTAGGATGATTTTTTTCTCTGGGCATGTAAGTCCCTTTATGGGATTGGCTGATGATTAGTTATTTTTTCCGATATATTATGCTTAGTAATTATCAAAGCTCCTAGAGCCTGGGAGAGGCACTTGTAGTGCATGCATGTAAATACATAGGAGAAAGTCAAATACATAAATAATGTAGAGTAGGGGTATACCTATATTGCAATACAACGCCTACGGCACCAAGCCTCAGAACCAAGGTCAGCTGACTTGGGCTCAGGGGGCTTGGGCTGCAGAGCTAAAAATAGCAGTGTAGACATTTGGGCTCAGGCCGCAGCCCAGGCTCTGAGACCCACCCCTCTCGCAGGGTCTCAGAGCCTAACCATGAATATCTACACTACAGTTTTACAGCCCTCGGCTGACTCAGGCTTCTACAGGCCTTTTATTGGAGTGTATAAATTCCCTAGGTGACCACACCTTAAAATTGAGGTCTGAGATACAGTATCAGAAAAATTCCCTACTTGTAAAAACAGTTCGATGTGAAAAAATCTCCCCAGGAAAGTCCATTTCTAGAGACATTTCAGAGTGGACAAAACAGTAGAAAGCATTTGGTGGGGAATAGGCCTGTATTAGCCAGGGACTGAACAAGATAATTCAACATTTGTATTTGTTAGGATTCTATGATCATTGCCATCTGCCAAGGGTGACACATGCTACTGAATGATATACAATTTTAAAAGGAGGAACAACCCCATTGAATTCAATGGAGCTACTCCACATCAGTAAGGGGATTACAGACCAGCACTTTATTAATGCTTCATTTATTATCCTCTAAAGTTCAAACACACATACCTACCTGTTTGCTGCTTCTCTGCCCGGAAGGAAGCAAAGCTTTGGACTTCTCTGCTATTTTCTGCCAAAGGAGAAAAAAAAAGAGATTGGAGTCGAGGCATCGATGGTCAAATATTGGGGGAGAAAAATCACATTTTACTCTTTTTTCATTCACATTACATTTTTAAAAAATAGAAATTAAAATAACCCTGTAGCTTAGCAATGGAAAAACTGCCTTGAAGAAGTAGACCTTTCAGGAATTCAGTCATTTAAGCTTCAAGCATGACAAGGTTATCAAAACTAAAATATGCACTTAAGAAATGACAGTCAGGACGTGGGGAAGTAGCAATTTACCAGTCAGTTCAGCTTCCTGCCACAACCGGGCATTTGCAAAATGCAACAGCTAATTTTGGCACTATGGGATTTATTGAAAAAGTCAGACGCACAGCACAGATGGAATATGCTGGTGAACATGTATCTAACAACAAATAAACTCATGACACAGATATTTTTGACTTGTGATTTAACAAGACAATGCCATCTAATTTAGACCCAGCACTTAGGTTTTTGAAACAGAGGCGGAAAGGTTGTATGAAGAGACATATGAGTAGAAATAATACAGTGGCATTTCTATTATATATACACACTTTAAAGACTAATTAGTTGGGGATTGGTCCTGCTTTGAGCGGGGGATTGGACTAGATGACCTCCTGAGGTCCCTTCCAACCCTGATAGTCTATGATTCTATGGAAACTTTTTAAAAAACACTTTCCTGCAGCGTTGGAAACCCAAACAAACAGCCTGGCTCTAATGCAGGAGAAACAGTAAGTGAATCTTCCCAGACTACTTCCACCATCACATGCAAAAAAGTAAACTGTGTCAATGGTGTAGTGTACATGAGGGTTTTTTAAAAAATAATAAATTCTTTCAACTTCAGTAATATAATGTGCTATCAACAAAGGGACCAATTCAGCAAAGCACTTAAGAACATGCTTAACTTTAATGGGTCTTAAGCATATGCTTACAACTAAGCACATAATTAAAGAGCTTTGCTAAGCAGGGGTGGGACAGCCCACATTTAAAATTAAGTACAGGTTAAAGTGGTTAATCAAGGCCAGAGGAAGAACTAGTTGTTATTCAGATACTTGACTTTTACCCTGATGGTACCTCTTTGGTACCCATCAGAAACATAACTGGTTTGTGTGTGTGTTTAATCAAAATAAATAAAATCCTATTAATCCTCACAGAAAGTGTCTTGTCTGCAAGTGTTAGGGCTGGATTGTATGCTTCAAATAGTTCATTTGCACAGAATCCTCCTTTTCCCAACTTTCGACACAAGCGCATGCAACTCCCATTGCAGAAGGGGAAGTAAGGAGCTCAAGTTTGGCCAGGCTGCGCTTCAGCAGGGTTTGGAGCACTCAGGCAGATGCCTCATTGAGTAGGGCTGGCTGGGACTTTTCCCACAAAGTGGCTTTTTTGCTGGGAAATGCCAATTTGTTGAAACTGAACCGCTCTGTGGAAACGGTTCGGTTTCAATGAACTTCAGCTGAAATGCCAGCTCGCCTAGCGGTTTGCTGGGGAGCCCAGGCTTACAGGGTCCGTAGTTCCAGGGCAACCCTCCCATGTGGGCTAGGAAGACCTGGGACACCCAACTCTAGCAGGGGCTCCCAGGTTTGTCTACACAACCCGTAGAAGCTGGGTGGAGAGACTCGGGCTAGCAGGGTTCATGCTAGCGCTCTAAAAATAGCTCTGAGGCTCAGTCCCACAGGCTGTGTAGACACAGCCTCGGGGTATTGGCTTCCAACGCCACTGCAGTTGGGGCCCCCATCTCTGAGGCAGTCTGCATTGTGGGGCTGCCCCAGAGCCAGGGATCCTGAGAGCCCAGGGAGTCCTATGGAGCCGGGGGTAGCTGGTTGCTCTGTTTCAGAATAACCAAAAGGAAACATTTCAATTTTTCTCAAACAACAACAACAACAACAAAAATCCAGAATGTTCTTTCTGCAGGAAATTTCAAAATGTCTAGTCTTCGTTCTGGTTTGACATTAAAACTTTTCTTTAAAATGTCAGAATCTCCTGTGGAATGGAAATTCCGAATTTTGACCAGCTCCATCCCGAGGCTGTCGTATGTGGAACAGACGATAGGAGAGAGGACAGGATTGGGGAAGTAAATTTGTGAGTCATCAGCATAGAGATGACTGGTGAAACCTTGCAAATGGAAGTGGTCACCCAGGAATAAGATGGGGAGGGAAAACAGAAGGAGAGGATTGGCTTTTGGTTACTTCATTTAACAGTTTGACCTGTTGCAGCATTTTCTATTCAGCTATAGGCCTCTGGAATCCTTAGGGTCTTAAACTTTTAATATAGCAGAGCTGTCAAGGTAGGTCAATGTTTAAGCCTAACAATGTGGGACAGTGTCCCTTTAAATCACATACGTAAGAGCAACACTGCACACTAAAGTTTCTTTTTCTCTTTCACCTCCCCTAAAGCCACACAAGCCATCCTGCAGCTGTTGTGTCACCCTACGCTGCGCCATGCGGTGCTGTCATCACAGTACTACAGCTGCCCCTGACATTCAGCCATGGATGGATGGAGCCAGTTGATCAGTAAATTATTTTATATGTTGCTATTTCACTAAATGTTTTGCAGTATTTCCATACACTATGCCACAAAATAACAGTACGAATAGGTTGCAATAATCATGCTATATAACACACACAAAAAGACATGAGACACCCTATTGGCCAGTTCCATGCTCTTGGGAGGCCATAGTTGCTGTTGATCAACATATTTCCAAATCCACAAATCAAAAAGTGAAAGAAAGTGTGAGAGTCCTATTACCTTTTGCACAGCTCCATATCGCTGGATGGCATCAGACAGCTGGTTATTCAACCTGTCCAGCTGAAGTCGCTCTTGCTGTATTTAAAAGACAAAAAGAAAAGTAACAAAATCGTTACTAACCAATAAAAGGCTGACAATTCAGCAGAAAGTGATTGTGTATGACCTTGAGCTGTGATCCTGCAAGATCTCCTAAGCTAAGCAGCATTAGATCTGCCTGGTATTTGAACAGTATCTGAATTACTAGAAAAACCAAGGTGCTTCAGCAAGTTATTTTGGTTAGTGAGTAAGGGGATGCTTCACCCTTTGAGTTTACCAAGTAGTCTCCCATGTATATTCCAAACTGGACTGATTTTGCTTAGTTTATGCAATCTAGCACTTCCAAAGGAAGAGCTGGACACTATTGTTGGACAAATAAAACTAGATCAGAAACAATACAAGAGAAAATACAATAGGGAACAATCCTAGACTATTTGTCTCCTAGAATACTTTATTATTTATTTAATAAATAGACTATGTAGTGTCTGGACTACACGACCTAATACGCCTTTTGCATGTCTAATTTCAACAGGCCAAATCCCGAAGCCCTTATATTTCACTCTGACATTACTAAGTCTAGTCTAAAGAATAAACTTTTGCTGGTAGGAAAGTCGCTTATGGGTGTGATTTTTATGACGTTTTTATACCAGCAAAAGCCTAATGCAGATGTAGTTATACCAAGAAAAAATATATATGTTTGCTAGTATGGCTTATTTCACTCAGGAAACTGGTACAATCTACAAGGGCAAAATTACTTTTTTTGCCAATATAAGCTGTACAGTTATACCAGCAAACCTTTCCTAGTGTAGATCTGGCCAAAGGCAAATTCCCATTGGCGTCAGTGGGAGTTTGACTTCAGGCAAAATCTGAGTAAAGACCTCAGGTTTTGTCCATATGTTTTCACAGGAGGTCTGTCAGACATCATGACATTCATTTTAGGGCTGGTCAAATCATATCTGGAGAATACATTAGTGGATGAATTTCACCAGTACTCACAGAACGTTATATTCAGCAAATACTTTTTGCAGCATTCAATCAGCAATATTATTCAGTGAGTACATAATGTGATGAATATCAGTGCAATTTGCCAAAAAAGCAGAAAAATGCTTTTTCCGCTATTCGGCCAGATCTAATTGATATGAATTATCATGTCACACTGATGATGCTACAGTCAAGAAACCATTGAGAATATGTAAGCTTTATTCTTGTTACAAATCCCCATATTCTCTTTTGGGAAAACAGAGTATTTGTTCACGAGCTGCAAAAAATACAAAACAAAAAACAACAAACACTCTGTATCCATTATACAACAAACACACAAAATGGAGCAATACTATAGGTATATTGAAAATGAAAAGCAAACATATTACAGCAGGATGCTCTAGACACCACATTTTAATTCATGCATTTATTTAATGACAACACATCTATAGAAGAGATGTTCTCAATGGAACAGAAAGTTGTAGCACGGTTTCCTGCAGCTCTTTTTAATGCCAAGGCAGACCCCAAATGTCTTTGATGCAGGGGACATATTAATTCTGGAAGAATGCATGTCACATCAAAAGGAGTTTATTTGGATGATGACAAATGACTGATTTGACCATTTTGTCTGATGGATGATTCTGTACTTGGTGTGTACTATGCCATTAATAATCATCTTCATTCTGATTGGCTTAGGGACAAAAGAGTTCTAATCAGAGGCCGGCTTGTCTATACATTTACCGACATGCTGGGAAGCAGGGCGTCCTCAGTAAGAAGCCCTCCTCTCTGGAATTCACTTCCCTGGGACATATGCCTGAGTTCAAACCCGACCACATTTATGAGAGGATACGAGATGGACTCTTTGTTCAGACCTTCCCTATAACTGCCATTCTAGAATTTCTTATTTTACTATGTTTCTCTCACTTTAAAGTCAGGGGTCACTGAATACTTGTTCTAGTATATGGGAAAGTTGTCTTTCATATTTATATCTTGTAAAGGACAATTAGTGCAGTGATGAGTACCTCATAAATACTTGGAATAATACAGAAATAATACTAATAAACTGGTGCTAATAAAAGTATAATATCAACAATACCTCCAATACTTTCCTTGTAGGAATAAACTGATTTATTATTTTATTTTTAAACCTTCTTCAGCAAATAATGGGAGACCATACTCCACTCTGTTTGACTAACACAGCTTCTCCCACAACTTATATTGAATATACTCTAAGCAGCATTGAGAGATGTAGTAATGGATATCGGGACAGTTAAAAATAAGGTGCACATTGTTTGCATCACAAACAAACACAGCCCGACAAAAGCCAAGATAGTCTTTGCTCACCATGGTACCCAGAACAAGAAAAGTTCTCTCCCTGATTCACGGGTTCAGTGATTGAAATTAAAATCTCTAGTAATTAAACTCTCTTTTCTGGTAGCAATATTGTTCAAGAGCCTCTTTAGCAAATGGATTTGGGGAGTCCCTCCTTTAGATGTTAGCTATTTGGGGATAATTGGAAAAAATGAGTGCTTGGTTATGGACATTAATGAAATTCCAAACACAGTCCCATCCCCCCCGCTCCTGGTTGAGAACTTTGCAACCAGCATCAGTGAGGATTAGCAGAATATTACAATTAGCAAGAAGGGCTGGATGAAAAGCAGAGACACCAGCACACATGGTTTCAGGCCCCAGATCACTGAGTGTGTGTCTCCCCACCTAGTTCCAGTTCCCAGGTTGTTTAATCCACCCCCGGTAACTGTACTGATCAAAATCCAGCCAAACCCAGTCCAGCACCCATTGGAGTCAAAATACGAATTTTATCACTGACTTCAAAG
Source organism: Emys orbicularis (assembly GCF_028017835.1). Taxonomy (NCBI): domain Eukaryota; kingdom Metazoa; phylum Chordata; order Testudines; family Emydidae; genus Emys; species Emys orbicularis. The sequence goes on along the minus strand of NC_088684.1, from coordinate 7,615,119 downwards.
AGAGCAGGAGCTCTTAAAATGAGGGTTTCAGTAAAAAAGGAAGCCTAAGCCATCAGTGCTCCTCCAAATAACATGCGATAAACAGGAATAGTTCAATGGGCTGCAGCATTATTGTTCGAAAACGGAGGGTTTGGGACCAACACTATAGTATTTTTTAATCAGCGTGTGTGTTGGATCATCTTCCAGAAACCATCAGTGGTTCCGAACAGTCCTCTGAAGCCTTGGAACTTGCATCTTAAAATTCAGGCCCCTTCAAGGCTAAACTATTCAGGTTTGCATAGAGATATGTTGGGAGAAAGGGAGGGAGCATCATTTAAAAAAAAAAACGATAGTGTATTACAATCACTGCTCAAAAACATCTCGCAACTCTGTGCGTGTTTTATTGTTTCAGACATTGCTGAGGAATTGGGAGGTATATTTTAGAAGGGATGGGAGATGCATGATTAAATTATTAAAAATCACTTAATAACAATAACCACATCCGGCTCTTACATCGCATTTCTCATCTTCAGATTTCAAAGCACTTTAGAAGACGGGAACATGATCCCCATTTTAGAGATAGAACACCATCCCTTTTGAACAAGCTTTACAAACATGGATTCAGACATGTTCTCTGCCCTGAAGAACTTATCTAATGAGATCATTAGCCCTATAAGAAACACTTGCACCCTAGCCTGGCCCAGTGTCAGACAGGGGCTTTTCGGTGTGAGCCCTTTAATGTTGGTTAGAGATAGCACCAGCATGACTGCGTGTCCAGCTAGACCAGCATCCTGCCTCCTCTCACATGGATCCAATCAGTGGTCTATCTACACCAGCATCTATTCCTGATATACTATGAATTCATCCAGGTGGGCCTCCTGCCTCCAACAATTCTAGCCACTAAATGATGCTTCAAAGGAAGGCAGGGGGGGAAAAAACCCATAATGCACTTGGCTGGTGGCACATCACTGTTGGACAAGAACAACTTCTTGTGCAAAGCAGTACACAGAAAAATGGATCAGAAGGGACTGACTATAAAGCTTTAAATCAATGGAAGGTTTCTCATGCTATAAGAAACTTTACAAGAGGAAAGCTTTGGAACACTATCCACAGATTCCCCCAGAGTGACTTAGAGACCCAGCAACCAATCCCTATCAGAGCCATCTATTTTATATAAGGGAGAAAATCTACAGGTTTTACATCAAAATTTGTAGGTTTAATTATTTAAGCTACACACTATTATAAAGCAAGAGTAAAAAACGATTTGTTAAATTAATTGACCAGGGAGAGGAAAAGTTATTATGTGATGTCAACACAGAGTTGCGAGTTTATTTCTTCTATTACCATAAACGTTTGCGTCTCTTTTCCTTTCTGCTCTTAAATATACTTTCTTTAATTTAAAAACTTTCCATCCATTACAGTGAAACCTGTTCTGACCACAGCCTCCTCTGCTGGAATCCACCTGGGCTTCAAGGGCTGATAATGACATTCAAGCATAAGGCACTGCCATTATTTTTCAGCTCACCTTATTTGACTTCCCCCTGGACCCAATTTGTGTTGCACAAAATAACATGGGGATCTGCACAGAATGGCCAGGCCATCACATCTTTATAAAGTCAGTGAGGCATCTTTTGTTTCATTCCAGCCAGCTTTGATCTGACCATTCAACAGCCCCACAGCTCATTCTCTCTCTGACAAAGGCTACCGCGACCCTCGCTAGAGTATTCATTTGCTGCTACATCCTTTTCTTTACCACTCAATACAGGCAGGCAACAGTAAGAAACAATGCTTGTGCTCCTTCATAAAACATGGAGTTTTACATTAACACAGCTTCAGCCCCTTAGGGACTATATGGACAAACCCTGAGTTGGGCAATTCTACTAATACTTGTTCTAGGAGGAGGGACACTGGGAGCGGTGTCTAGGAAGGAAGGAAATGTGGAATTCTGGGGAACATCAGGGATGGAGGGAGAAGATGCAAGGATAGTTTGGGGGAGCAGCAGCCCTGGACCCACAAGGAGGGCAAACGCAGAGTGGGAGAGAATGTCGTAGGGGAATATCAAGGAGACGCAGCTGTGGGGGTGGAGAGGTAGCCGAAGGTGCAAGGGAACGTTAGGTAGTGAAAGCTACAGGAAGAGCAGGTGTGAGGAGAGCACAGATTGCTGAGAGTGCACCAGGACACAATCCAGTAAGGAGAAGGTGTGGCTTGTGGGTCCATGCTCTAGTAGGGTGGGTAAAGGACTGGTAGTTGAGAGACAGGGATTATATTCTTGTTTTAGCTACTGAATTACTGTGTTACCGGGGTCTGTCATTTAATAAATACTCAAGTTGATTCTGTTCTCCAAGATGAGCACCAAAGGTGCTTAAGCAAACTAAGCAGTCATGGGGTAAAAGGGAAGATCCTCTCATGGATCACTAACTGATTAAAAGATAGGAAACAAAGGTCAGGAATAAATGGTTAGTTTTCACAATGGAGAGAGGTAAATAGTGGGGTCCCCCAAGGATTTGTACTGGGACCAGTGCTGTTCAACATATTCATAAGTGATCTGGAAAAACGGGTGAACAGTGAGGTGGCAAAATTTGCAGATGATAGAAAGTTATTCAAGACAGTTCAGTCCAAAGAAGACTGCAAATAGTTACAAAGGGATCTCACAAAACTGAGTAACTGAGCATCAAAATGGCAGATGAAAGTCAATGTTGATAAGCGCAAAGTAATGCACATCAGAAAATATAATCCCTACTATACATACAAAAGGGGTCTAAATTAGCTGTTACCATTCGAGAAAGAGATCTTGGAGTCACTGTGGAGAATTCTCTGAAAACATCCACTCAATGTGCAGTGGCAGGCAAAAAAGCTAACAGAATGTTAAGAACCATTAAGACACAAATAGATAATAAGACAGAAAATATCATAATGCCACTATATAAATCCATGGTATGCCCACACCTTGAATACTGCATGCAGATCTGGTCATCTCAAAAGAGATATATTAGAATTGGAAAGTGTAAAAAGAAGGGCAACAAAAATGATTATGGGGTATGGAACAGCTTCCGTATAAGGACAGATCAACAAGACTGGGATTGGTCAATTTAGAAAAGAGATGAGTAAGGGGGGATATGATTGAGGTCTATAAAATCATTAATGGTATGAAGACAGTGAATAGGAGGTGTTAGTTATCCCTTCACATAACACAAGAACTAGGGGTCACCTGATGAAATTAGTAGGCAGCAGGCTTAAAACAAACAAAAATGAAGTGCTTCTTCATAGAACACACAGCCAACCTGTGGAACTCATTGCCAAAGGATGTTGTGAAGGCCAAAAGTAAAAATGTGTTAAAAAAAAGAACTAGATAAGTTCCTGGAGGATAGGTCCATCAACAAGATGGTCAGGGATGCAACCCAATGCTCCAGTGTCCCTAAACCTCCAACTGCCAGAAGCATCTGACATTGACCACTGTCAGAGACAGGATATTGGGCTAAATGGACCATTGGTCTGACCCAGCATGGCCGTTCTTATGAGCACACAGCAAACCCTGTCCTCTTCCCCAATGAGAATGCGATGGACCAAATTCAGCAGTGACATAAATGGTGGTAAGTTACACATTAGAAACAAGTTGGTCAGAAAATGGGTGTAAGTGGCAAATTGTTAGAAATTGCTGGACAACCAGTAGGGGTGTAACCCACACCAATTTGGGTGAGTCAATGGGAGATGCACCGGCTTATGTTAGGAGCTGCTTCTTCTTCTCCTTCTTTCCTATGTCTGGTGTAGAGCAGCAACTACAATTTCACCTGAAGTTGATCAAGCCAAATGGCTACATCAGGAATAGCACAATTTATTGCAGTAATGCCTCCTCCATATTTATAAATTGGGCAGTATGTAGCGATATGTTCGATGGTCTGCCATGGGGAACCACGCTTGCACACCGGGAAGTTCTTGATTTTCAATTTGTACATTAGATGTCCGCATCTACCAAGGTTGGTTCAGAGTTGACCAAGGTGACCATGGAAGGTCAAACCCAGGAATCTTCGGCATGGGATGCAGCACAAGATACTTATTTTTTAAGTCTTGTTTAGCCCAATCTGCTTTCTGATCATAGCCTGATTGCATGTGGCTAAATAATTGTTCCCAGAAAGGCTTGCAGGACTTATGACATTGCGGGGGGCACTGTCAAGATCTTGGTGGATAGGGGTTGAATATGCCCCTGCAAAAATTGGGGCTGGCATGGCATAAATTATAATATGGTGAGGAACTGCCTTAACTTACAAAGTGAGGCTTTGAACCCCTGTCTCCCCCATCCTGGGTGAGTGTTCTACCTACCGGGACACTAGGCATAAGGGGACCACCAGCAGCAACTTTTGTGCGAGCTTCAGCATGCTCTGATTTTCCCATCTCTGCCTCTCAGTATGTAAATTGAACATATTTGCACTCAATGAATGCCACACCATGCGAGTGTCACTCCTTTGCCACTTACATCCACTTTCACCTATTTGCAGACTCACCTGTACCCAGTGTGTAATTTGTTCCTCTCTTGACATCATCACTGACTAGTGTCTAAGGACTTCTATGGGACCTTCCCCTGCTACTCCAGTTGACATGTGGGTGCTTAAGTTTTAAACACAGTATAGGAAAGAGCTGGGATTTCACTATGTGGCTGTAGATTTCTAAGTTAATGAGAGCCAACCTCAGGAGAGAGCTCTTTCCACAAGTCCTCAGTGGTCCCTTGAATCTGTTTTGCAATGATGATTTATCGAGGCAGCATGCAATTCAACACTATCACTATATCAAAGCCAAGAAAATTATAAAGATACCGAGCTCAGCAACTTTAAGGCACTTGCTGCCCACCACTTATCTTTAAAAACCAAAACCGAACTTTCTATCTAAATGGCATCTCAAAAGGCACATACCCTAGATGAACCTCTGACAATCTCAGACAGCTGCTTGATAGCTTTCGTGCTGGTAGTAACGGTTTTATTGGTCTCTTGCTGGGTTGCATGCCTGTAAAAAAAAAAAGAGACCATGCAAATTACAATTTAATTTTATAATGACTCACTCACATAACTCTCATAACACACTACAGCTATAACACCAGAATACACACAGGCTATGCGATGAAGCTGTGACGGCAGGTATAAATAGCAGAAGCAGCAACATGAAGGTTGGATAATAGTAAATGCTAGAGATGGGATCCAGCAAATGGTCACCAGTTGTAGTCAGCAAGAGATATGGGTGTGGATCTGTGGTTTAATATGGGATGGTGCAAAGGGAGTCAGTGGTGGGTGGAGGGAAGCAGACAGACTGTTACAGATAGCTGGTTTGGCAATAACAGAGGAGGAAAGGAAGGCTGAACAGAAAGAGAAAAAGAGGGCCTATAACAGAAAGAGATGTGATGAAGGAGCTAGATGAGGATAAAGTAGGTCAGGATGAGGTTTGGCATTTCGATCTGTAATTTACACCAAGAGGGTACTACCAGTTGGTAAGGTGCACATGCTGCAGTTGTGGCTACAGGCAGTTAAATGTGCTAGCAGGAAGCAAGACTAATCCATTCTGTTATCTGACTCTCTAGTGTTCATGATGATTATTTCTTGGATTTACTGAGTGCTGACAGCCTGCCCAGTGCTGCGCAATGCAGAGGGAGACACAGAGGGCTACATGAGGGCATTGCCATGGAAGATCTAGAAGACCAGGAGACAGATTCTGTATCAGGCAGTAAAAGTAGGTCAGGATGAGGTTTAGCAGGGGGATTTAGGCGCTGCAGTGCAACTAGAAGGTTAGGCAGCAGTTGAGCGGTGGTTTTGTGAATTCCAGTAGCACCTAAATGTTGGATTTAGGCACTCAAAGTGGCAGTTAGGTGCCTAATTCTCCCTGATGAATCTAGTCCAGATTCCACCCAAAGAAGTTTACCAGCTAAATCAAACATGGCTGTCAGCAGGAAGATATTAATCCCAACCCCTCACTCATATTGTATTGCTCATCCCTGCAGAAGAGTGAAGTCTCATTAAAAGTTGGGCAGAAATATGAAAACCAAGTGCATAAATTACAGGTGAACGGAACAATTACTTCTTAAAAACAGGCTTCCAATGCCTTACTGGTTATCCAACACAATAGAAAAACAGAGAAATCACTTGAATGCATACACAGCATATCACTACATGAGGCTTAGAAGACATTTTTACAAGGCCACACGCAGCCATTTTTACATGGTCTTATGCAGCCAATCTACCAAGTTAGTAGTCAAACATACTATGTTTGCATTAGAAATACAGATCCGTCTATTATCTTCTCTACCAAACTCAAGCAGAGGAAAAAGCCTGGTAGTTTTGAAGAGAAGTAACACAGATTCCTGCGACATCTGGAGAAAATCACCTTTTTTCCCCTTCAGTGGCACACTACAACCAGAGTCCATAGTACCTCTATGGAGTGATGAGAGGGCAAACGAAAGAGACAATCATTTATCCTGCTGCTATCACACCACACAACCTGGGCCTGTATCTAATGGATAGTAGTTCATACAGAAAATAAACACACATCGGTCTTCTGTCCCACAGTCGCACTGTGCCAGCGCCCACCCACAGGTGTCCCTGCTATGGGCCCACTACCCCACTCCACCCCAGTACTACGGGCACTGTCAAAGGGTGTTCTCTTCCAGGCCCTCATGCCAGCCCTTCTAGCTTCTCCTTTTTGGAACAAACCCAGCTAAAAAAGAAAGTCTTTCCAGGGCACAAATATATTTTCATCCACAGCCTCCACTTTTTGTGGTCAAGGCACCTCACCCCCAACTCTGGCTTCCTTTTCCTGTCTGGGATACAAAGCAGCTGGGCCTGGCTGCCTGATGAGCTCCAGCTGCCTTATCCTTCTAGAATCTCTGCTCTTCCCTGCCTGTTCTTTGACTCCAGCCAAGAAGCACATGGTAGGGAGGTAGGTTTGGAATCTGACTCTTTCCAGGCAGTCCTCAGCCCATGTCCTGAATCCTCTTAATGCCTAGAACATAAGAACATAAGAAAGGCCGTACTGGGTCAGACCAAAGGTCCATCTAGCCCAGTATCTGTCTACCGACAGTGGCCAATGCCAGGTGCCCCAGAGGGAGTGAACCTAACAGGCAATGATCAAGTGATCTCTCTCCTGCCATCCATCTCCATCCTCTGACGAACAGAGGCTAGGGACACCATTCTTACCCATCCTGGCTAATAGCCATTTATGGACTTAGCCACCATGAATTTATCCAGTCCCCTTTTAAACAGTGTTATAGTCCTAGCCTTCACAACCTCCTCAGGTAAGGAGTTCCACAAGTTGACTGTGCGCTGCGTGAAGAAGAACTTCCTTTTATTTGTTTTAAACCTGCTGCCTATTAATTTCTTTTGGTGACCCCTAGTTCTTGTATTATGGGAATAAGTAAATAACTTTTCCTTATCCACTTTCTCAACATCACTCATGATTTTATATACCTCTATCATGTCCCCCCTTAGTCTTCTCTTTTCCAAACTGAAGAGTCCTAGCCTCTTTAATCTTTCCTCATATGGGACCCTCTCTAAACCTTAATCATTTTAGTTGCTCTTTTCTGAACCTAGACATCTTGCATTATCCACTGTCAGAAGACAAGATACTGGGCTAGATGGACCATTGGTCTGACCCAATATTACCATTCTTATGTTCTTAGTATATACACCATCACAGGCACTGTACCATTGACACCCTCCCTCCCTGCCACGGCAACGTTGTACCATATGCACCTTACAGCAGTCTGACACATGCACTCTGCCCTAGGGGCACAATGTTCCATTGTATTCACCTCTGCAGCAAGCCTATGCAGGATCCATCAGTTATTAAAAAGAACTCCAGAAACCCCCAACAGCTGACACAGGTAGGACGGCGGTCTGTGATCAAAATCCAGTAATTTTATGCATCGTTCCTAACAACCCTATAAATGAAAGATAATAGTTCCTGAGCCATAGAGCACCACTTCAGATGCACATTAAGGACTCAGCAATACTATGCAGAGGAAGTGGACTCCTTTGTCATCACAGAGGCCAAAGAACTAAAGAGAAACTAAGATGTAGACAGGTATTTAACTATTTTAATTGGTCATAAGTAGAGTTGGGCAAATTTTTCAGACAAAGAGTTAATTTGTGGAAAGCTTCAGTTTCAGTCAACCTAAAACTATTAATGAATTTGACACAAATTCACCAAATAGTTTCGGCCATTTTTTTAGGGCTTAGATGCCATTCACAGAATGGGAGGAGGTAGAAGTAGTGTGCTCACCTTATAACTTTGAGCCCAGTGGTCAGGGCACTCACCTGAGATGTGGGGCAAGGACATGAATTTGGCTCCCCCCCTCCCTGCTGAGTTCCCTATCCACCAGGATATAGAGTACTCTCTATCTGCAGATGATAGAGTGGAACAGCTGTAACAGGAGAGATTGAGAGAGACCAACACACCAGAATATTCTGTAGCCCCCAATGTCCAAGGCATGCACCCACAATGTGGGGGACCAAAGTTCAAATCCCTGCTCCATATCAAGCAGAGGGGGAAATTGAACCTGGGTCTCTCACATCCCAGTGAGAGCTCTAACTACTGGGCTTGAAGTTGGCCACCAACACCACAACCACCGCCACTTGCTCACTGTGCCTCAAATATTTGCAAAACTAGGCCTTCATTTCCCTTGCTTTTAAGTTAAAAACTGCATGGAAACCAAACCAAACCAGATTGTTTCAAGGCATACAAAATATTTTGTCTGACTCAAAATGAAACTCGTTGCCTTCTTCAATTCACCAGCATGTGTCAGAATTTTGGAGTTGGTTCAAGTTGAAAGGATTTTTTTTTAACTGCCAACAAATTGAAAAATCCATTATTCACCTCTCTCTCCAAATAACATTTGGTTATTTCATGATCCCCTTAGCTACTCTCTTATATTTTTATTGATTTATGGAAAATATCACATCCCATCGTATGCAAAGTGTTAGGGAGTGTTACAGTGGGACAGACTGAAAACCAAACTCTCCATCATCATTACATCTTCTGTCGTGAGGAATACCTCGTAGTCCAATCCCCAAATCAGTCATCCTACTAAGTGCATGACTTCCATGAGTGAGGGTTCCATGATTGAGCCTTTAACAAATACTTCCTTTTAATAGAATTTAATATAGAACAAGACAGTAGAGTTGATCCTCAGTCACCTTCTTAACCTCAAAAAATTGTCTATCTATGGAAGTTGGAAATTTCCATACGGACAATCCGCATCCTGAAAGTAAAAGGCCTCATTGCTTCTATACATTCAATTCTTTTCCATGTCTGAAGTTGAGTAAAATCCCAGCTTTGTTTGGATTCTAATATACATTTTGACCTTACATTCAGTATATCAGCAGTTCTCAAACTGTGGGTCGGGACCCCAAGGTGGGTCACGACCCCATTTTAATGGGGTTTCCAGGGTCAGCATTAGACTTGCTGGGACCCACGGTTGAAGTTGAAGTCCAAGCTCCACCCCCACCTGGGCAGCAGAGCTTGGCTGCCTCCCCTTCTCCCCTGATGGGGGCGGCAGGGCTCGGGTTGCGGACACCTCCCCACCGACCTGGGGCATGGGGCTCAGGCTCTGACCCCTCCCTCCCGGGGTCATGTAGTAGGAACTTTATTGTCAAAAGGGGATCGCAGTGCCATGAAGTTTGAGAACCCCTGCAGTACATAATACATTCAAGTCTGGTGTAAACTTGTAACTTGGATCCTTCAATTTGTCTGCCTTAAAAAAATTGCTCTCTATCCCCCTTTTAAAACACATTTTTAACAACATTTTAGTGCTCAACTTTGGTAGCTGCAAGTGTGTTGTCAGCATAATTAACTTACTATGCTTCAGCCTCAGAGATACATTCAGAAATCAGACAGTGATTATATTTAATTTACATTAAATGCTATTAAGATCTTCATTAAAAATAAAGGCCTTGGAATTCCACCTCCTGCAGCATTCTATTTTACTTTAATATGCAATGGTAATAAGATATGCCGCTACTATTATTATTATTAGCTTCCTCCATATCCCTCTCCCTATGGAACTGTGCAAGTTAATTAAAGGGATGTCTCAGATGAATACAATTTCATTTTGAGAAAAGTCAGCCACACAATAGTAAGTTAAATATATGAGCTATACAGATATAGTGTGACTATTTTATATATGGTGAAAAGAACTACACTGGCTATCATGATGTACTGCAGGACTACAAATGGGATGGAATTCTCTTAGGGGGAGTAAACTTTTCTGATTTGGGTGTGTTTATAAGAAAGGATGCAAAGATACTGAACTCTATAAACCACCGGTGGCGAAAGCTTAGCCCACATAATTCTACAATCAAACCCGTGGCTGTCATTTTCTTTAACATAGAAGTATGGCCCATTGGCTGTATAGTTCCTAGCATGCAGTTCAGACAGGTCCTAGACTAAGAATTGCTTATTTGTTGGCACTAAGTAATGGTATGAACCAGGAACTGTGATCTTAGATTGTATTCCCAGCCCTGCCACTGACTTGCTGTGTGATTTTAGTCAAGCCATTTTTGCTTCAATTTACCAGAGCCATGCTTAATTTATCCAGTTTTAAAATGAGCTCAAGTGAGAGGCAAACGAAGTGATCTCTCCATTTCCCTCCTCTACCTCACCAGGGTGTAATGAAGCACGCTCACGGTAGGCGGCACGCAAGCTGATTTTCAGTGGCACTCTCACTGCCCGGGTCCTGGCCACCGGTCCGGGGGGCTCTGCATTTTAATTTACTTTTAAATGAAGCTTCTTCAACATTTTAATAACCTTATTTACTTTACATACAACAATAGTTTAGTTATATATTATAGACTTCTAGAAAGAGACCTTCTAAAAACATTAAAATGTATTACTGGCACGCGAAACCTTAAATTAGAGTGAATAAATGAAGACTCGGCACACCACTTCTGAAAGGTTGCCGACCCCTGTGCTAAACATTCTGTTCTACCTCGCTGTAACACTGTGAGTACCTTTCCCAGACCAGAACAAGAGCTGTACAAAAGCTTGTCTCTCTCACCAACAGAAGGTGATCCAAATAAAAGATATTATCTCACCCACCCTGTCTCCCTAGTTTGCTTATGTTATGTTGGCAGGGTCTCAGAACAGCTTCAGTTCATATCAGGGATCTGCAGACACACTGCGGACAGTACCAGAAAATCTGAAATTAATACCAGAAGAACTCAGTGGCTTTAATAATCATTTAATTTTCAGCCTATTTTTGGAAGAGAATTTAGGAGGCGAGAGGAACCCATAATTGCTATTTCTAGGATGGCCAGGAGCCTTCTGATATGAGGCTGCATTTCAAAACAGGTTTTCTTAAAAGGAACATTCACACCCATATGCATGAAAGATTTTCAAAGCAACTGGGGTGGGGGGAGGGATTTAACCACACAAGTCTGATTATTTTTAAAACATCTGTGTGTGCACGTGCACACACACAATACTAAAAAAAAAATATGTTAAAAATGTCACAGCTGTGAAGTCAAGCACTCAAGAGTACTGAGATTGAACCTGTGGGCCTTCATTCACGCTGCCCTCTTTGCTTGGAATAAACCTCCACTTTTCTCCATAAGGTGGACCCTTTATATCTCTCCTTAAAAGCCACCTCCTTCCAGGAATTCTTTCGATCTCTTTCTCCTCATCAGTAATCTCACCACTCTCTCCTTTACCTGAACTATGGTTCAATAACATGTCTCTGTTTTGTCTGCCTGAGGCTATGTCTACACTGGCAACTGGACAAAACGTTTGTCTTTCAGAGGTGTTAAAAAAAAAAAAAAAAAAAAAAAACCCTGAAAGACAAAAGCTTTGCCGTGACAAGTGCCAGTGTGAACAGCACGTTGTCAGCAGGAGCACTCTCCTGCCAACCAAGCTAACCCTGCTCGCTGGGTAGAAAAGCCTTAGAGTGTAACTTCTTTGGGGCAGGTGACATACCTTATTTCATGTACATGGCTCATTTATGATGCTATACAAATGATTATTAAGACGCTACAGAGAGCATTTTAAGTCTGGGCAAATGCAGCTGTGACGCCAGCCATTGCGCCATCATTCCTGATTAGTAAGCCATGCCTCCTTATTTTCTGTGCAAACTCCTACCTCTTCAGCAGGCTAAAAGGAGTAAACACACATTATTATGGAAGTACAGCTGTCGGGGTAGATGCAGCCATGCACACAGGGGTCTAAAAGTTTGGACCAGCCATACACAAAAGATTTAGATGCCAGCGACAAGCACAGTAATAACAGACTGTACAAAGCCAGACTGAGGCATTCAGGACACTTTCAGGATAATCACTGGCAGCTATTTCTGACAGGTCAAGTCCCAGCTGAAAGTTCAGAGTTGGGCTGAGGTGGAGATTACAGATCAGATTGTGTGGATACCACATATTGCCAAGAGAGGAGACATCCGGGCACTCTCCCTTTTATACCATTTCTCTAAACCAATTTATGGAGTTTACAACACCTTAACTATCAAAATATCATCTTAATGACTTAGAATTTATACTGCTTCTTATATCCAAAAAGGATCTTAAAGCACTTTATAAATTACGTACAATAAAAGGAATCCTTTCATCCGCTACAGCAAGACAGCTACCTCTGGTGACAACTCTTCAATCAACATGGCAGCATTTTACACCCATTTTGCACAAGTGTACATGACCGCTCAAGGGGTAGGGCCTTAAAGAATTAGGCCCAGCAACTCGACACAACAGTTCAGAACTGAAGACTAAAGCACACAATTAAAACCAGAATTGAGAGAGGAACTTGTTTGCAACAGTTATGTCACCAACACTGTAGCCAAAGCTCTGTGTTGGAGGGGCGGTGGGAGAGGGAATAGAGGGGGAGAAGCACACTTCAGAAAGGGTACGGCTGATTTCTCTTACACACATCTGCGCCCTAACAAAAGAGCAATACCATGGTTTTTAGGTACATGTCAAGAATGTATCTATAATTACCTACATGGAGAGCAAATATTTAATAATGGGCTCTTCAGTCTAGCAGAGGAAGGTATCACACGATCCAATGGCTGGAAGTTGAAGTTATACACATTCAGACGGGGAATAGGGCATAAATTTTGAACACAGAGTAATTAACTATTGGAACAATTTACTAAGGGTTGTGGTGGATTCTTCATCACTGGCAATTTTAAAATCAAGATTGGATTTTTTTCCCCCAAAAGATCTGCTCTAGGAATTATTTTGGTGAAGTTCTATGGTTTCTCTTATAGAGGAGGACAAATTTAGGGTTGCCAACTTGGTAATATTTAAAAACCAGACACTCCAGCAGGAGTGCCGGAATCTCCCCTGCCCCGCCTCTTCCCCCCAACGACCCAACCCTGCCATGCCTCTTCCCCCAAGGCCCTGCCCCCATCTACTCCTCTTTCCCCCTCCCCCTCATCACTCGCTACTTTTCCCTTCCCCCTGCCCAGGTCAGGAGGGACTTGCGTGCAGAGCCAGGGCTGGAAGCTGCAGCCGCCCGACGCAGGTAGGAGGTGGCCCCAGCTGAGTAGGTGATGACCCAGTGCCTCCCCACCTCTCCCATCTGCAGTAACCAGACTCTGGGTGTCAGGTCCCCTTTTCGACCAAACTTTTTTGGGCACCTGGCCACCCTAGTCAGACTAGATGATTATAATGGTCCCTTATGGCCTTGGAAGCTATGAATCTATGAATATTTATTGTGCCAGCTTAAACTTCATTAGATTTTCTATCCCATTTGGTGTCTAAGATTTGCAAAGCAACTGAACAATTTTATGCATTTAGAAGTTGGTGATCAAGGAGGTTTGACTATAATTAAGACAGGTTGCACACTGTATCGTATAATATATGCTCCTCAGACAATACTCTGGTTAAGGTCTTTTGCACAGCAACTGGAAAGTGTAGCACAAATTGTAATTTGTTTTTATAAAAGAAGAAAAAAACTACTGTTTACTATACGGCGAGATGGGTTATATAATTGTGACAGAATGTACCCCTGTGTCCACACCCTACACACTATTGAAATAATCTTTGTACAAAGTATGCCTTGCGAGGTATCATTTGAAAACTCATAATTTGCTGGTCATTATTGCCCTGGTAGAATATGTGTGGCAATGTTGTGTGTGAAGTTATAAGATTTCCCTTTATGATGTTAGTAACACATGTTCCACAGCCCTATCCAAGCAGAACTTGGCAAATCTGTCCTAACAAAGGAATGTGTGTACTGCCAAAATTGCAATTAAGCAGTAAACAGAGTCATCAAGCAGGAAGGGGAGACAAAGGAAGCTCAAACAGGAGGGAAAAAACAGCAGGGGACATCTTTCCACATAAACTCTTTTTCTCCTGAATCTCGGCTGGAAATGTTTTTCAAGGGGAGGAGTGACACTATTAAAAGGAAGGACAAACACCCCAGGGCCCCCTCTCTCTCCTCCTGCCCATCTCATTCACAGCACCTGAAGCCACAAAGGAAGAATTCATTGGATTCTGGGAGAAGGGATCCTGAGTTAAGAAGTCAGTAAGACTGCTGAAAGCAAATGTTGACAAAAATGTGTTTTAAATTTAACATTGTTTGTTAAGTTAGGCACCAGTTGCATTTTAGCTTTATTTTTTTTGTAACCATATCTGATCTTTATGCCTCATTACTTGTACTCACTTAAAATCTCTTTCTAGTTAGAAAACGTGTTTTATTGTTTTATCCAATCCAGTCTATTTAAACTGAAGCGTCTGTTTAAATAACAGACTTTATATAAACTAGAGAGAGCTGGGGGGTTAAGACATACATACCTGGGGGTGGGAGGAATCTAAGGCTGGAGGTGTGTTGGGGTCACCCTGCAGTATAACCCAGGCTGGTAAGAGCCAAGGTGTGGATGTCTGGCTGCCGCGCACACACAGACATAGCTGGGAGTGACTTGCACGCTGGAGGTTGTTTGTGAGCAGTCCAGGCTGGAGGGTACAGCAGGAAAGCATTGTAAAGGGTACCCCATGTTAGAGGGCAGTGGTGACATGGTGACTTATTGGTCTGGATTGTACCCTGGTATGACACAATGATCTCACATCTCTGGTTCAAGCATTGATATGGTGAACATCTGCATTTACATAAGTTCCCTACATTCTTTTGTTGTAAGGAGCATGAAAACAAGAGGGCACAGGACGGAAGTGTAAGGAAGATTGTTACCATTCCCCTTTATGTCTTAGGGCCAGAGTCTGTGAAGCACTGAAGTCAATAGGAGTTGAGAATGCTCATCATCTCACAGGATTGGGCCCATAAATTATAAAAAAATGTATATTGAATTTTACATACATAATAATTTGCATAGCTTCAGACATTCCTCTAGTCTCCAAACTCTACCAACCACGGGAGCAGCTACAGTGGCATGAGGTACTCCTGAGATTCCTTGATAGACCCCGGGAGAGAAGGATGACTTGGTCACAGTCCATAAGTACCTGCATGGTCAACAAACAATTGCTAATCTAGCACACAAAAATATAAGAAGATCCAGTAACATGAAAAGTTGTTAATCTAGTAGACAAAGATATAGATTCAATATCAAGATATAGATCCAAGATCCAGGGCCGGCTCTAGGATTTTTGCCGCCCAAAGCAAAAACAATTTTGGCCGCCTCCCCCCCCCCCCCCGTTTTTTAATTACCCCACCCCCGGCCCCGCCTCAACTCCGCCCCTTCCCCAAATCCCCAGCCCTGCCTCCTCCCCCCAGGCTCTCAAGCCTGGGAGGGAGGGAGGGGGAGCAGCGGCGCGCGAAACAACTGTTTCGCGCGCCACGGCCGCTCGGGATCTCCCCCTCCCTCCCCGGTTTGAGAGCCTGGGAGGGAGGGGGAGACCCCGAGCGGCAGCGGCGCGCGAAACAGCTGTTTCGCGCGCCGCGGCCGCTCAGGATCTCCCCCTCCCTCCCAGGTTTGAGAGCCTGGGAGGGAGGGCGAGTAGCGGCGCGCGAGCGGCAGCGGAGGTGAGCTAGGGCGGCCGGGGCACATTTTTAGGGGCAGCATTCTGGCGCCAGCCATGCCGCCCCTAAAAATGTGCCGCCCCAAGCACCAACTTGTTTTGCTGGTGCCTAGAGCCGACCCTGCCAAGATCCAACAAGAATCAATGACCAGGCCCTGAGATTCCCAGTGCAGCAATGTTGTAAAACATTGTCACATCACCATCAGGCTAGTCCAAAACAATGCCAGTTTACACCATCTGACTCAATGAAATGAATTGTTCTGTTAAGACACACTTATGTATAGTAATGCAACTATTGATGCAATAAGAGCCTTTAAACCGAGAGCACAGAATAACCAACTATAACTGGGGAATTAATGTGTTATGGCCAAGATGCAATATCGTGCCTTACCGTCTAGATTTTCTGCTGTTGCTTGCATATGCAGAGAGAGGTTAAAGCACAATGCATCTTTCAACTGAGCATTTATTGCAAAAGCAAACAGAAGAAAGGCAAGCTGGAAGAGGTAGTTATTTAATCAAGTCTTAGGGTACTTTTGCTGTATCATTAAGTCTCAACAGTAAGAGCTAAATCCACTTGTTCTACCTCCAAAGCAAAGTTCGACACTGTTTCATGTTCACGTCTAGGACTTGCTGCTCCACTGACTTGCACTTTGTGCAGTCATTTACATCTCGGCAAAGGGAGTGCAAAACAGTACAACTCTAATCTGGCAACATATATGCCTACTTCACATAGGTGCAAATTAGTCAAAGTACAAGTCGGGGAGAACGGGGCCACTGGTTTCCAGTTTCAGGCATGAAGTTAAATATACCATATATATCTGTGGTGCCATTCATCCCAAGTTATCCCAGGGTTTTTTAAAGGAAAATGAAGCACTTCACGTGCCACTGAAATGCAGCCATCTCCAGGGCAGGACATAGCAAGAATTCAATAAAGCACAGATCTATTACTCAATGGTTTAGGACTGAGATATACTTTATCCGGTTCTAGCTATACACCGAATGTTACGAAGGCACAGTGTATTACATAAACCAGAATTTGGCCAGGACATTGTAGGTAAGCCCCTAATCCTTGCAGAAACTTCCATGGGATCTATAATGTCCATCTCTCACGAACTCCATTTTACATCTCTCACTAAAAAACATAGACATATCCAGCAACGCTGTAAGAGGGAGAAGGTTTCATTGTTCATTCCAATCAGAGATCATCACACCCCACAATCGTATTAAATATTTACAGGCAGTTGACCACTAGCCCTCACCAAGAAATATGAAATCTGAATGAACCCAGAACACAATCCTGTGGGCTTACCAACACTTCTGAACTTTACACCAAACTAGTAATACATTTCACTTCCAGTTACTTTTTCATTCTCTCTCCCACTCCTCTCTATTTTTGCCAAATGTGCAGCAATTCCAGTACCAATAAGACTGTCAGTTGGAACCACAGCAAATGTCTTGCTACAGCTAAGCTATGTCACATACACCGCTTTCCCTTTAACCGCTAAGCTTGTTAGTTTATTAAGGAAATAAATTAAATTAATTGGCCATAATTTGGTTTTGAGGAACCCCTGGTTGCCTGGCGTTTATCACCTTATTTTCCTCCAGGGGGGGAGGGATAGCTCAGTGGTTTGAGCATTGGCCTGCTAAACCCAGGGTTGTGAGTTCAATCCTTGAGGGGGCCACTTGGGGATCTGGGGCAAAATCAGTACTTGGTCCTGCTAGTGAAGGCAGGGGGCTGGACTCGATGACCTTCCAAGGTCCCTTCCAGTTCTAGGAGATGGGATATCTCCATTAATTATAATTATAGGTGCTTACAAACTGACTACTTCATTAATTGTTCTTGCAGTTTAGGTGGTACTGAAGTTAAACTTACTGGTATGCAATTTCCTAGGTCCTACTTTTCCCCTCCTTCAAAAAAATATGGCTGCTTGTCCATTTCCAATCCGTTGGGACCTCCCCTGTCCTCAGTGAGCTCTTACACGTAATTGCCAACGGTGCCAGTGCTACTGCTGCTAATCCCTTTAGGATTCCAGGGTGAATTTCATCAAACCCTGAGGATTTGGGTTCCACAGCTTGTTCTTTCCCAGTTCTGCCTTGTGACTTCTGCATTTCCTGAATGGGCGACAGGGAACGGGTCACTTGATGATTACCTGTTCTGTTCATACCCTCTGGGGCACCTGGCATTGGCCACTGTCGGAAGACAGGATACTGGGCTAGATGGACCTTTGGTCTGACCCAGTATGGTCGTTCTTATGTTCCCCATTAATGACTAGACCGTGCTTAAAAGCCTGCAGTAGGTAGGGTATGGAGGCACACAATCCTGGCAGCAGCTTTTTCATGCATCAGCCAGAAAATGTCCACACACAGCTGCTGCTACACGCTTTTTCCAGAGTGCTGAGTGCATTCCTCACCTGCCATCTCAGCTCAGGTGGATGGTGCGGAGCTAGGGCAGTTCTGTTCCATGGCTACAGGGGCCACAGGAGAAGACGGCATTTTGGAGCTGACAGCTGCAGCTTTCAGGGTATTGGTTTGGGGTAATGTGCTCCACTAAGTGCAGTGGGCTAGTGTGGTGGCAATTTTTCAGTAGCTTCACCAGTTCTGGCTCCTCACTGCTGGCTCTTCCACTCCTCCTGTGGTGTGCGACATGCGGAAATGCAGCACAAGGAGCTGTGGGGGGGGGGGGGGGGGGGGGGCAGAGAGACCTGCTCCTCCCCCATCCCAGAAGCCCTGAAACAGATGAGGAGCAGGAGACTGAAAAACTGTATTCATGTCCCCCCTCTCTGTCAGATGGGGAGGGAGGGAGCAGATAGTATTTTCCCCCTAGGCCTTCCCCGGCCTCATTCGCTGCACTCATTGAGGGATGGTGTTCAGTGAACAAAGCTGATGTTCAATACTCCTTTTTATCATAATCGGACATTGCCTGGCCCTGTGCCTCACTCATTACACATCATGCAGGCAACTTGAATGTTCTCACTTCCTGACTTTTGAGCGCTTCACTCTGCAGTCCTGACATTTCTTTTTGAATGTAGATTTTGTGGGGGGATGGGAGGGAGAGAGAGAGAAGAGAGAATGCGTGTATAACAAACATATATTTTGGAATTGTGGGGAATTCACTCCCCTGTGTGTGTCACAGTAATAGACAAGCACGGTGAGCTATCTTGTTGTTTTATTGGATTTTATCTCCAATTATAGTTTCACAGAGTTTAGG
The DNA here is from genome assembly GCF_028017835.1 of Emys orbicularis. NCBI lineage: Eukaryota > Metazoa > Chordata > Testudines > Emydidae > Emys > Emys orbicularis. The sequence goes on along the minus strand of NC_088684.1, from coordinate 7,595,991 downwards.
TCAGAAGGGACTATCAGATCATAAAGTCTGACCTCCTGTATATCTCAGGGGATATTATTTCACACAGGCACCCCTGTATTAAGCCCAAAACTTTAGTTAGATGAAAGCATTTCTGTCACAGGCAGAGAACAGGAGAGACCAAGATGACCACCAATGCCCGAGGCCCCTGCAATGGCAGGGGATTGATTAGGTGAGATATGCCCAGATGATCCCAGCAGGTGACCTGCATGCCACATGGCAGGGGAAGGCAAGAAAACCCCAAAGTCCCAGCCAATCTGCTCTGGGGAAAAATTCCTTCCTGACCTCAACTCTGTTAACTGGTATAAGAGTTTGGAGACCCCAAATTTGCCCAATACCTCTAATCCCATGTGAAATCAGCTGTTGGCATTCACTGATCTTCTGCCTCGGCTATAAAAAATAAATGGGAACAAATAGAATTCAGTGGAGTTACTCCAGGAATGAAATTAGCCCATTATTTTTCTAGCTCTTGCTTTTTGCAGTTAACACAAGCTTAATGCTTGGTACAGCACTTTATCGACAGTGATGACAACTGTGTGTTGTATACAACAAGAAGGAACACAACTGCCAAAGAAAATATGATTGATTTAAAAGTTACATCGACCCCAGGATGAGATTAAACATAAGGTACATGACCATAACATTTATGGCCCATCTTGGATCAAGGGTTGTATACACACTGAATTTGTTACCATCAGCTGTTTTCCCTTTTTAATAGGTCATGTAAGAACCCAGACTGAAAAAAATGCATATTGCAGAGATCCAGTGGGATTCCAGTTCTACTAAACAGAAGTCCATCTGTTACTTCAGTCACTGGGCAAGCACTTCATAAAATCTTCACATCAGTGTTAATGGATGTTGCACCTAAATTTGAATTTTTGAGACTCTGGAGGATGCAAATGGAAATCTATTTACTTTAGATATTTAAAGGAGCTGCAAAATCCACCAAAAATAAGAGTATTTTATAAAATCACTAGATTATGGAATCCTTCTGCATACTGGTCAATACTCATGTGAAGTTCCATTGATTTAATGTAAGAACACACCAACATGAGTTAAGTTTGTGCAATTCAGCTTTTGGGTGAGGTGGGAGGCAGAGCATCAGAGAGAAAGACCTTCCTACTCTTCTTACATCGTAACTTTCAGGTAAAGCTTATTTTAAATATTAGCATTGAACACATGAAGTTTATTTGTTTTGAGATTTAAAAAAACAGTAGCACAACAACCTGGGAAATGAAGGGTAAACTAGAAGAATGAGGTAGTAATGCTATGAATATGTCGACAGTGGGGGGAAAAAAAGTGAGTTCCAATGACTCCAAGATCTCTTTCTTGACTGGTAACAGCTAATTTAGATTCCACTATTTTATATGTATAGTTGGGATTATGTTTTCCAATGTGCATTACTTTGCATTTATCAGCATTGAGTTAAAAGCTGATCTGCTATGTCTTCACTGTCATTTTGATATGACTTAGCTAACTCGAGTTAAGAACACACCTTTTTATGCAGTGTTGGCATACTCTCACTTCTTATATGCAGGCAGACATCTATTTTGTTTAGCTTCTAGATGGTCTCGGGAAAAGGAAGCAAATATTAACGTGTAGTAACAAATTGCTTTAAAAGGTTTTTTGATTTTTTTAAGAGTAGAGAGACAACTAAAAGGAACTGCACTGAGATGAGAAATGGATCTCAGCTGCTCAGTTGACACACGTTGCTCTATGCTGTATACTTCATCGGCCCCTTTAAACCCTACATCAAGGCAACTTTCTGAATGTGTAAGGGCAAACTGTGAAGTGCAGATGAGGTTAATATTTTTCTGCTGTGTAAATTCCAATACACTCAAAATATCAAGTTCTTGAACTTTGAATAGTATTTTCTTCCTATTTCCTTCACTGTCCTTTCTGTTCAGATTATGTTTCATTCTGACTTGTCTTTCCATTGCAGTAACTTAAATACAGCAGGCGGAAAGACCTGTCTGGTTGGTTGTAGCTGTTGTTTTAATGACTAAGTTTCCAAAAGGCACAAAATGTAAAAGCAAATACTGCAGGTGAGGTTTCTGTCATGCCCAGCCCCACGTTTCATCGATTTAAAGATCCTTCAGGCTGTAAAATGACAATAATGCATAATTCCCAGTGCATTATACACACTGCTTTTCCCCAGCACCCTCTGGCTGACATTGGCTCATAAAGCAACCTAGCAGCTAGATTACCAAAACATGGGGCACGTTATTGGCCAATAAAACATCCGCAAGAGTGGCCATGTGAATAAGGACCACATTTGGGGATACAACGGGCAGTAAATTTTGCACGAGCACCCAAAAGGCAATGCTATTACAGCGTTATTCAAATCACCATTCATGGTGCATGATGAGAGGGTTTTAGTACATGGGTAAGAAAATGTGTATTTCCAAGGTGAGAGAGTGGCCATTAGAATGCATTGGCCAGGTTGTGGCCAACCTGTGGCTCCGGAGCCACATGCGGCTCTTCAGAAGTTAAAATGTGGCTAGTTGTATAGGCACCAACTCCGGGGCTAGAGCTACAGGCGCCAACTTTCCAATGTGCCGGGGGGTGCTCACTGCTCAACCCCTGGCTCTGCCACAGGCCCTGCCCCCACTCCACCCCTTCCCGCCCCCTCCCCTGAGCCTGCCGTGCCCTCGCTCCTCCCACTCCGAGCCTCCTGCACACCACGAAACAGCTGATCAGGAGGTGCGGGGAGGGAGGGAGAGGTGCTGATCGGTGGGGTTGCCGGTGGGTGGGAGGCGCTCGGAGTGGGGTGGGGGGGCTGCTGACGTATTACTGTGGCTCTTTGGCAATGTACATTGGTAAATTCTGGCTCCTTCTCAGGCTCAGGTTGGCCACCCCTGGCACTGGCACTGTCAAAAAAATTAAACTTATGGAATATAGTTCTCTAGTAAGAATTTGGTAGAGATATATAACAAAAAAGATACACAAACAGAAGAAATCCAGGAAGTTATGTCTAAAAAAAAAAGAGTTTGAAGTTGACAGGATCTGAACTTCTGTTTTTGGTAAAGACAATGCTATATTTTTGTTGGGACAAGGCAATGCACCACATTTATAATGAACTTAGATATAGTGAGGTATGATGGAAGTCCCTAATTTCTCCAGTCCATTGAAATGTAAAAACTCTAAGTCCACTTATCAGGAACTCTGCTGCTGATAGCAAATTTGTTCGTTGGGGGGAAACAAATGGATTTATTTTAAGAGTAGCTGTTAAGAGTCCAATGTGCGTAGCTGAAAGAAGAAAATTACTTGATGAAAGATCAATAATCTCTCCTCTCCCTGAAGTGAAGTCTATGCATAGAAAAAAAAAAACACCTCAGGACTTCATTCTCTGCTGCCTGTGGTTTGCGTAGTCATTTATACCACAACAAATACCAGAAAATGCTACCAAATAAGCAAGGCAGTGTATTACAACCACTTTGCAATCACCTTGCACTTTTATAAACAACTATGCAAAGAATCAGACCCATTGAAAAGGTGAGGGACTGACAAACTCTGACCCAATATACAGTCCATCAAAAAGGGACTTCCTGATTACTGCATAATACAATAACTTGGCTTGAACACAAATTCTTAAGAACACTAAATAGTGATTTTACTATGTATATTTGACAGCTGCCATACTTTGTGCCAAAGGATCTATACTGCTAACGCCTATTTAAAAAAGACAACAGAATTATGTCTTAAAGGCCCAAAATACCATTCCATGGTGCTACTGCAGTTTTATTGGTTTTATTTCAAATTAAGGGGTCACACATCAAAACATCTGACTCAAATGCTGACATCAAAGGAGAAAGACCCTAAATATAATTATTACTTTCCCTTCGAAGTGAACATAGGGAAATAGTTTTCTTGACCAAAGTTGACTTCTTTTTTTACAGAATGGAAAACTGGAGAACCTCATCAGTGAATTAATTCAGTGAATAATGATAGCATGGCCTACCAAAGCAAAGATGCCCTTCTCTAACATGCTTGTCAGCTACCTCACATTTATTAATTATTATTTGTATAACTCTAGTACTTAGAGGCACGCACAAACCCCAGAAACACCTGGGCTGCCTTTAGGTTAGCTTCAAGACCAAAGGCAAAGCCGTTCAAATACAGTCATTGAAATTAAGAGATGAGAAAGTGCTAGCAGATCAGAAAGTAGACTCTTCTCTAATGAAAAGAGAGCACTGTTCAAACATCTCTTCTTCCCTAGTACAGCTACCTTTAATCCAGTGCTTGCGGTCGGTGGATAGCGTTACATTTAATAAGACTTAGTGCTGGGGGGCTTGACAGCTCCAGTATGAAGCTTGATTTTGTTTAATTTCAGCTCAAGTTGAATTTGTTACCATCTGATTTGCTCCATGGCTGACATGAGAGGAATTAGTGGCCTCAGGCCAGTTCCTGGGTTATGGAGTCACATTACTAAAGGCACAATCACAACTGGCACTGACTGGACCTGAGGAAGAGCTCTGTGTAGCTCGAAAGCTTGTCGGTCTCTCTCACCAACATAAATTGGTCCAATAAAAGATATTACCTCACCCACCTTGTTTCTCAGCTTGTTTACAGTCTAGTTAAGGAGAATACAGATCTCCCCACGCCATGGAGACTAGAGTGGCCACTTCAGGTGAGGGATCGCTTCTTTGGTGAAAGCGTGCACTGTTGCTACATTTGCCCTACCAGCATTCTGAATAAACAGAAGATTTCCATCTCTGGAGCTGTCAATGTAGCACCTATCACTGGCAGTGAATTCACTGAAGAATGTTTTTTGGAGGATGGATATTCTCTTAGCATGACAGAAAATTCTCCTGCCTAGGCAAATATTGTTTCACAGTAGCCTTCATGTTCTGCCTCTGAAGTCTGAGCGTGAAATCTTGGCCTCACTGAAATAAATGGCAAAACACCCATTGACTTGAATGAGGTACGATTTCACCCCTAGACCGCACTTACCCTGGAAACTATTCCACTATCCAGCTTTAACCAATGATATAAAAACATAAGAACATAAGAATGGCCATACTGGGTCAGACCAAAGGTCCATCCAGCCCAGTATCCTGTCTGCCGACAGTGGCCAACACCAGGTGCCCCAGAGAGAGTGAACCGAACAGGCAATGATCAAGTGATCTCTCTCCTGCCATCCATCTCCACCCTCTGACAAACAGAGGCTAGGGACACCATTCCTTACCCATCCTAGCTAATAGTCATTAATGGACTTAACCTCCATGAATTTATCTAGTTCTCTTTTAAACCTTATTATAGTCCTAACCTTCACAACCTCCTCAGGCAAGGAGTTCCACAGGTTGACTGTGTGCTGTGTGAAGAAGAACTTCCTTTTATTTGTTTTAAACCTGCTGCCCATTAAATTTCATTTGGAGGCCCCTAGTTCTTATATTATGGGAACAAGTAAATAACTTTTCCTTATTCACTTTCTCCACAGCACTCATGATTTTATATACCTCTATCATATCCCGCCTTAGGGTACGTCTACATTACCCGCCGGATCAGTGGGTAGTGATCGATCTATTGGGGATAGATTTATCGCTCTGCCGTCGACTCCTGTACTCCATAACTATCTTGAGCAGTTTAGTATCATCTGCAAACTTTGCCACCCCACTGTTTACCCCTTTCTCCAGATCAGTTATGAATAAGTTGAATAGGATTGGTCCTAGGACAGACCCTTGGGGAACACCACTAGTTACCTCTCTCCATTCTGAAAATTTACCATTTATTCCTATCCTTTGTTCCCTATCTTTTAACCAGTTCTCAATCCATGAAAAGATCTTCCTTCTTATCCCATGACAACTTAATTTACGTAAGTGCCTTTGGTGAGGGACCTTGTCAAAGGCTTTCTGGAAATCTAAGTACACTATGTCCACTGGATCCCCCTTGTCCACATGTTTGCTGACCCCTTCAGAGAACTCTAATAGATTAGTAAGATATGACTTCCCTTTACAGAAACCATGCTGACTTTTGCCCAACAATTTATGTTCTTCTACGTGTCTGACAATTTTATTCTTTACGATTGTTTCAACTAATTTGCCCAGTACTGACGTTAGACTTACTGGTCTGTAATTGGGGGGGGAGGGATAGCTCAGTGGTTTGAGCATTGGCCTGCTAAACCCAGTGTTGTGAGTTCAATCCTTGAGGGGGCCACTTAGGGATCTGGAGCAAAATCAGTACTTGGTCCTGCTAGTGAAGGCAGGGGGCTGGACTCAATGACCTTTCAAGGTCCCTTCCAGTTCTAGGAGATGGGATATCTCCATTTAACTCTCATTGCCAGGATCAGCTCTAGAGCCCTTTTAAAATATTGGCGTTACATTAGCTAACTTCCAGTCATTGGGTACAGAAGCTGATTTAAAGGACAGGTTACAAACCATAGTCAATAGTTCCGCAATTTCAATTTGAGTTCTTTCAGAACTCTTGGGTGAATGCTATCTGGTCCCGGTGACTTGATACTGTTAAGTTTATCAATTAATTCCAAAATCTCTTCTAGTGACACTTCAATCTGTGACAATTCCTCAGATTTGTCACCTACAAAGGACAGCTCAGGTTTGGGAGTCTCCCTAACATCCTCAGCCGTGAAGACTGAAGCAAAGAATTCATTTAGTTTCTCCGCAATTACTTTACCGTCTTTAAGTGATCCTTTTGTATCTCAATCATCCAGGGGCCCCACTGGTTGTTTAGCAGGCTTCCTGCTTCTGATGTACTTAAAAAAACATTTTGTTATTACCTTTTGAGTTTTTGGCTAGTTGTTCTTCAAACTCCTTTTTGGCTTTTCTTATTACATTTTTACACTTAATTTGGCAGGGCTTATGCTCCTTTCTATTTACCTCACTAGGATTTGACTTCCACTTTTTAAAAGATGCCTTTTTATCTCTTACTGCTTCTTTTATATGGTTGTTAAGCCACGGTGGCTCTTTTTTAGTTCTTTTACTGTGGTTTTTTTTTTAATTTGGGGTATACATTTAAGTTGGGCCTCTATTATGGTGTCTTTGAAAAGTGTCCATGCAGCTTGCAGGGATTTCACTCTGGTCACTGTACCTTTTAATTTCTGTTTAACTAACCTCCTCATTTTTGCATAGTTCCCCTTTCTGAAATTAAATGCCACAGTGTTGGGCTGTTGAGGTGTCCCAAGCAGTCCTGTTATAGTTACCTCTTGGACCAGATCCTGCGCTCCACTCAGGACTAAATCAAGAATTGTCTCTCCCCTTGTGGGTTCCTGTACCAGCTGCTCCAAGAAGCAGTCATTTAAAGTATCGAGAAATTTTGTCTCTGCATTTAGTCCTGAGGTGACATGTACCCAGTCAATATGGGGATAATTGAAATCCCCCACTATTATTGAGTTCTTTATTTTGATAGCCTCTCTAATCTCCCTTAGCATTTCATAGTCACTATCACTGTCCTGGTCAGGTGGTCGATAATAGATCCCTACTGTTATATTCTTATTAGAGCATGAAATTACTATCCATAGAGATTCTATGGAACATGTGGATTCATTTAAGATTTTTACTTCATTTGATTCTACATTTTCTTTCACATATAGTGCCACTCCCCCCTCCCCCGCCGGCATGACCTGTTCTGTCCTTCCAATAGATTTTGTACCCCGGAATGATTGTGTCCCATTGATTGTCCTCACTCCACCAGGTTTCCATGATGTCTATTATATCATTATCCTCCTCTAACACGAGGCACTCTAGTTCACCCATCTTATTATTTAGACTTCTAGCATTTGCGTACAAGCACTTAAAAAACTTGTCACTGTTTATTTGTCTGCCCTTTTCTGATGTGTCAGATTCTTTTTTATGTGAATGTTTCTTGACTGATCTGGCCCTTACATTATCCTCCTCCATCCTCTCCTCCTGACTAAAACCTGGAGAATCTCTATCAATAGACGCTCCTCTAAGAGAAGTCTCTGTCCGATCCACGTGCTCCTCTGCAGCAGTCGGCTTTCCCCCATCTCCTAGTTTAAAAACTGCTCTACAACCTTTTTAATGTTTAGTGCCAGCAGCCTGGTTCCACTTTGGTTTAGGTGAAGCCCATCTCTCCTGTATAGGCTCCCCCATCCCAAAAGTTTCCCCAGTTCCTAATGAATGTAAACCCCTCCTCTCTACACCATCGTCTCATCCGCGCATTGAGACTCTGAAGCTCTGCCTGCCTACCTGGAACTGGGAGCATTTCTGAGAATGCCACCATAGAGGTCCCGGATTTCAGTCTCTTTCCTAGCAGCCTAAATTTGGCCTCCAGGACGTCTCTTCTACCCTTTCCTATGTCATAGGTACCTACATGTACCATGACCACCGGCTCCTCCCCAGCACTACACATAAGTCTATCTAGATGCCTCGAGAGATCTGCAACCTTCGCACCAGGCAGGCAAGTCACCATACAGTTCTCCTGGTCATCACAAACCCAGCTATCTATGTTTCTAATGATCAAATCTCCCATTACTAACACCTGCCTTTTCCCAATGACAAACAAAAGAGGAACAAAATGGGCTTAAGAAATTCCTTGGGTGTGTTTTGTTTTCTTCTGTTGTTTTGTTATATTTTGCTTCTGTCCTCTCCTCCTGCAGCTACCAAGAGAAGAGTTTTCATCTGATTGGAACAGCCCAAAAGGATTATCTATGGTTCTGTTTCAATTTCAACACAACTTTATTGGCATGTCAAGCTCCACACATGTTACCAAACAGAACAGAGAGAAACCTGTCAGGGGTAAGTAAGATCTGCCCATGGTAGGGCTACAATATTGTTTGGGGTTTGTCACATGAGTTTCCCATTGCTTCCATTCCTGATCTGGGGGCAAATTGAATGTAGCATAATGTCATATCTGCTATATCTCTTCTTTCTCCCAGGACCAGGGGCAGTTTTTCCTCATTGCTTGTTGATGAGAAGTTTTATTATTTCTGATAGTCTGAGGAAACCTCTCTCACAAAACTACCTCACATTTGGGTCACTGCTGCAGAAAGGGTCTGACTAAATCTCTCCTCTATCCCACTGGCTCAATCTCAGTTTGATTTTAAACCCACTTGCCTTCAAAAATATGTTTAAAAAAGGGATCCCTTGTCCTATCTCCTCCAGAACAACAATAATAATCTATAAGCAAGCCAAAGCACTTTCCTTAAAGGGATTCTGTGAAGGTTGACTGGCTCAACATTTGATTCCCCCTTATCAGTTTCCTCAGTCAATGTGAGTAGATTTATATTTGTCACCCAACCCTAAAACAAAAGGCGTCAGTGTTCTTTCCCCCTGAAAAATAACAATCAGTGCCAGCAACTCAGGGCTAGCGAGCAATGTTACCAGATCAATTAAAGTATAGACAACTGAGAAGGATGGAAGCATGACTATTCTGTGAGAATCCAGATTTCAGCCTCAAGGTTTCAAGAGATTATGATGTCAAGAACAAATGGATATAAACTGGACATTAGGAAGTTTAGACTTGAAATTAGATGAAGGTTTCTAACCATCAGAGGAGTGAAGTTCTGGAACAGCCTTCCAAGGGGAGTGGTGGGGGCAAAAGACATACCTGGCTTCAAGACTAAGCTTGATAAATTTATGGAGGGGATGGTATGATGGGATAGCCTAATTTTGGCAATTAATTGATCTTTGATTATTAGCAGGTAAATATACCCAATGGTCTGTGATGGGATGTTAGATGGGGTGGGATCTGAGTTACTACAGTGAATTCTTTCCTGGGTGCTGGCTGGTGAGTCTTGCCTACATGCTCAGGGTTTAACTGATCGCCATATTTGGGGTCGGGAAGGAATTTTCCTCCAGGGAAGATTGGCAGAGGCCCTGGAGGTTTTTTGCCTTCCTCTGCAGCGTGGGGCACAGGTCACTTGCTGGAGGATTCTCTGCACCTTGAGGTCTTTAAACCACGATTTGAGGACTTCAATGACTCAGACATAGGTTAGGGGTTTATTACAGGAGTAGGTGGGTGAGATTCTGTGGCCTGCGTTGTGCAGGAGGTCAGACTAGATGATCATAATGGTCCCTTCTGACCTTAAAGTCTGTGAGTCTATGAGCCTATGTCATTTTTTTTTTAAAAGGAGAAAAAATGTTAGAAAAATACTCCCTAATATCTATGGGTAGTATCTTTTTAATACTCAGTGTTTGGAACAATACTGCTCCAAATGCAAATAGCTTACAGGATGGCAAATGGAATCATAGTGACTAGAGAAAGAAAACACCTCTATGATCCGCTAAGCTATCTCCCATGGGCCAAAGCAGGTAGGGTGACCAGCTGTCCCGATTTTATAGGGACAGTCCCGATATTTGGGGCTTTTTCTTATATAGGCTCCTATTACCCCCCACTCCCTGTCCCGATTTTTCACACTTGCTATCTGGTCACGCTAAAAGCAGGATTGTTCCTTACCACAAACTATCAGTCTAATTCCATTTTAAATCGTTCAAGGTAACACTTCCACTCAGTGTAACAGTTCTCACCATAAGGAGAGGCTTAGATTCATAGATTCCAAGCCAGAAGGGACCGTTGTAATAATCTAGTCTGACCTCCTGCATAACACAAGCCATAGAACTTCCCCAAAACAATTCCTAGAGCAGGTCTATTAGAAAAACATCCAATCTTGATTTTAAAATTGTCAGTGATGAAGAATCCACCAGCACTCTTGGTAGATTAACCAGTGGAACAATTACTCTCACTCGTAAAAATTTACACCTTATTTCCAGTCTGAATTTGTCTAGCTTCAACTTCCAGTCATTGGACTGTGTTAGACCTTTCTTTGCTGGATTAAAGAGCCCATTTTCAAGTATTTGTTCCCCATGTAGATACTTACAGACTGTAATCAAGTCACCTCTTAATCTTCTCTTTGTTAAACTACATAATTTGAGCTCCTTGAGTCTATCACTATAAGGCATGTTTTTCTAATCCTTCAATCATGGCTCTTCTCTGAACACTAATTTTTTCAACATCCTTCTAGAATTGTGGGCACCAGAACTGGACCCAATATTCCAGCATGGTCACACTAGTGCCAGATATAGAAGTCAAATAATCTCTCTGCTGCCACAAGAGATTCCTTGTTTATGCACTCAAGGATTGCATTAGCTCTTTTGGCCACACTGTTGACTCACATTTAGCATGTGGTTCACGATGACCCCCAGATCCCTTTCCGCAGTACTCTTTCCTAGGCAGTCATTTCCCATTTTGTATGTGTTCAATTGATTGTTGCTTCCTAAGTGGAGTATTTTGCATTTCTCTTTATTGGATTTCATCCTATTTACATCAGACCATTTCTACAGTTTGTCCAGATCATTTTGAATTTTAATCCTCTCCTCCAAAGTACTTGCAACCCCTCCCACCTTGGTATTGTCCACAAACTTCATAAGTGTACTCTCTATGCCACTATCTAAATCATTGATGAAGATATTGAACAGAACTGGATCCAGGACCAATCCCTGTGGGATCCACTTGGTATGCCCTTCCAGCTTGACAGTTAACCACTGATAACTACTCTCTGGGAACAATTTTTGAACCAGTTATCACCCAATTTGGTAGCTCCATCAAGGCTGTGTTTCCCTAGTTGTTGTTTTTTAAATGAGAAGGTCATGTGAGACTGTATCAAAAGCCTTACTAAAGTCAAGATATACCACATCTACCACTTCAAGTGCCCATAGTTTGCCCTCCTCAAGGAGCACAAGTACGTAAACCGCAAAAGGTATGACCCCATTATTATGCAGGCCCTTGTGGACCACAGGAGCTGATTTATGGACACCAACATGGGCTGCACTGGAAAAGTTAATGATTTCAGGGTTTCTCGATAATTGGGATAATTCATTGTCATAAATAGAGTTACTGTCCCCACTGTTATCCTAGGGGACCCACACACCTCTTTTTGCCTTGCCTTATGAAACCATATCCAATCTCAGAGGGTCTGGCCAAAGAAGGCTCAGTTATATTCTCAACAGGTACAGAATGGTGGTTGAATGTGTGTTTGGCAAATTGAAATCCTGCTGGTGCTGTTTATAGACACGTTTGGATGCCTGTGTCATTATGCCGTCCATATTATTGTGGCTTGTTGTGCTCTCCATAATCTTTGTGAAGCCAAAGGTGAGCCATTTGCCCCTGAATGGAACTAGGACAGCGATGGATTGCTGAACTGTGCACCTATCACAGCTGGAGCTGGATGCACCCGGGCAACACAAATTAGGGATGCTCTGTGGTTCCACCTTATGGACTTGCACGGGCCAATGGAAGAGAGAGAATAGTACCTTGTGAATGTGCTTGTAAAACCTTTACAGTAAATGAGATCCTGTCACATCAAACAATAACTTGTGGGGGGGGATGGGGGGCGGATTGCCATGCACTTTAGTTATAAATGACATGACCACTTATGAAATGGAGGGACTGATTGGCATTCATTGTACCTATGAATCACATGACCGCTTATGCAATGGGGGTGGGGGGCAAGTGGCAAGACCTGTGGATTTACAGGATGGCATGATGTAAAGAAACGTACTGAGATACAGTGTTTGCATACAACTTCCCAGTTGTCCCTTATCATGAGTTTATCTTCATTATTTGAAACACACATTATGATGTGAAGCACTGATGGCAATAAAAGTTCTTATTAAAATAAAAACCTTTTGTTTTAGGACATATGTTAGAAAAGCACAATATTAAATCTTTGCGAGGCAGGCCAGCTTCAACTAGCACAGCAAAACACCAGTAATAAACCAACACCAAAACCTTTAACAAAAACAAAATCATAAACAGTGTGATCATTTCCAAACAAATCTCCTACAGTTGTGAGTCCCCTGACCCCCATTCTCCTTTCCCTTCCTTCCATGTTTAGCATGCACTTGGCGCCACAGCAGGGGTGGTGGAGGTGTTCATGGGGGAGAGGGTCTGAATGGGAGTGAAGGCCCCCAGCAGGGAAAGGGTCAGCAGGGGTTTGGAGGATTTAGGGGGTAGATTTGCCCTGACCAGCTGCTAAATCCCAATTGCATGGGCCACCCAACCAAGGAATTGTCCAAAGTGTTCCCGGTCTGCAGCACCTGGAAGCATGGAAAGGACTCAGGACATGGTGTGAGTGCAGCCGGAGCCTGTATCCTGGTGGCCATAGGCAAACTGCACTGCAAGCCTCTCCTCACGCACTGAATCTCTGTTCTCTGCCTCTGCAACCTGGCTGTGCCTTTCCATTTGCCATGAATCCTTCTCCCTTTGGTACTGCACAAGCTTGTTGGCCCTATCCTGAATGTCCACTAGAAGTTCATCCTGGAAAAGCTTCTGTTCAGACTGTTCTGTGACAGTTCTGCATCCCAGGGACTTGTTGCAGTGGGCCCGCACTGCTGAGATGGAAGAACCATCAGAGCTCAAAAGGCCTAAAAGCAGACATCAAACAGGGCATTTCACAACATGTCCACAGTATCCCCAGGCAAGAGTGCCTCCTGGAATCTCAAGGCCAAAAAATGGCCTTGTAAAACTGAGCTTCAATCTATTCTGAGAGGAACGTCTCAGCTCCCAGAAGCTCCTTGGACAAAAGTCAGTGAATCACAGGGGCCTTGTGCAACCAAGTCATAGAGTTGAGCAGTCCCCATTGTGTGGTGCTTGTGCAACTGTCATTGAATTGTAAATCCCTTTTTTACTGTTCCCCTGCTGGTCAATGGCTGCCTGGTGACCGCCCAGTTGTTGGTCACCTCCTTTGTCATGGTCACTGGAGAACTAGCATTGGGCGACTTCCAAACTCACAACGTATTTCACTAACAACCATACAGCAAAATCTCATAACTTCGTACACACTAATGATATACATATTTTGACAGAACAATGGGTTTCAGCAGATCATGACTTTTTATATGATATCCTACAAGTCATACTTTATACAAAACATATCATAATTATATGACAGTGGTGAATATGGGGGTTCGAGGGTGCTGCTTTGAGGTCCAGAGTGCCACAGTTGGCAGATTCTCAGAACCCAAGTCTGGGGAGTGTGGGGGGGCAGGCTTGACCTGCATCTACACTGCAAAACAATGGAGTTTAGGCCCAAGCCCCTACGGTACTCGAGCTCAAACCATCCACCCCTGCAGAGGCCTGACGTCTGGGCCCAAGTTAGACAGAATTCTGTGTAGATGGAAGGGGGTCTGTGCTTGCACCTTAGTCTGGGCTTAAATTGTAGTGTAGACATATCCTGTATGTGGAGAAGCCTGCTATGAGGAGCTGCAAAGGAAGTGCTGCTGCAGCAACAGAGGGACAATTGAAGGAGTCCCCAGTGAGAAACACCCATGACTTATCCTAGCCAGAAAACCTATAAGTTCTCTATTTGCCTTTAATAGAGAAATGGACTGGAGGTGGAGTGGGCATCCCTGATACAAGGCCTGCGGGGCCCAAACCCTCTCTTGGACCGTTCCTAGGGGCCACCGTGAAAATTGCTATGTATATCTTGAATTATAACTGGTCAAGTAACTATACCTAGGATATTTGCCACCTTTCCCTTTCCTGTCAGCAGGGTTGAAGAGAGGGGGGAAAACAGGGGGACAATTGTACCAGGGCTCTGAGCTCAGAGGGCTCCCCAAAACATCTGTGACTGGGGTGAAATGGCAAGGGGTGGGGCTGCAGTGAACACGTTGTACTGGGGCCCCAAATTTCTTCCAACAGGCTTGCCTGCCAGCTCCAGTAAAATATCCTTTCACTTCAGCCCTGCATCTGAGTGGTTACTGGGATCTACCAGGGTTGGAATATATAGGTCTAGCAGTTTATGGGCCTTCAGTGCTTGCCTCTTAGTCATAATACACCTACCACACTAAAGAGTACCTTGAGAGGTCTGGTGTACCAGAACAATCATACCAATTATGGACAACCCACCCACACATTTGCTTCTTGTGCAACAAGCTGCTATTCATTCATGTGTCCCATGCAGAAATGGAGTGCAGAGTGTGAGGAATCAGGGTTTGCTCTTGTTTAGCTTTTACCAACCTCGCGCACACACACCCCCCCCACACACATGCATAGCAGGGGGGCTACTTTTGCAAGGTCCATTTCTTACATTGCCACACTGCATTATGGAGAGCAGATGCCGTGGCAGTGGGGGGCATAACCACAACCTGATGCCACGAGTTTGCCTTTGCTTTTAAATGTGATAAGATTTTAAAAGGAAAAGGAAGTGTCACAAACTAACTACTATTTTTTTTTAAAGATCATATAGGCTGTTAAAGCACTGGGCTGGGACTCAGGTGATCTAGGTTCAATTCCTGGCTTGCCAGGGACTTCATGTGTGACCTTGGCCAAGTCACTTAAATGTTTTATGCCTCAGTTCCCCATTGTGTAAAACAGGAATAATTGCTACTTCCTTTCTCCCACCTGTTGTCTGCCTTGTATATTTAGAGTGTAAGCTCTTTGCGGCAGCACCTAACACAAGGGGGGCCTGATCTCAGCTGGGCTTCAACTTTATTAAAAGTAATAAATAGTGACATCTTATCTCAGCAGCTAAAAGTATTAGGCATGATCTGCCTCCAGTTTTACACTACTGTAATTACATTAGCTTCACTGGAGTTACTCTAGGTTTACACCAGAGTAACAGGGTAGAATCACGCCCATTGATTTCCACGAGTTATTTTCTATTTCTGTTATTAAAATAAGATTCTAACCAAGCAGTGCTAGTCATTCTGCAAACAAATTCAAGTATTATTTCAGTTTATCTACCTGACCTCTACTTGCTCTTGTACATAAACTCTCTTAATTATTCACGGTTCCTGCAGGACATGCATTCCATTATTTTCTATTTATAACCTACGTTAGCTGTAAACAAAAGAGGAGGTAGTGCTCAGGTTCCTGCCTTCATAGTCCTGTTGCATTTCCTTCTTATTCTCTTCCAGGTGCTCTCTGCCTACAGCACTCTCCTTTATCCTCTTTAAATGTGTTCTCTTTGTTTTCATTATAACTTTCTGTGACCATTCTTGGGGCTATTTAAAGGAAGGCTAAAAGGAGGCAATGCTTGTGCTAAGGGAATTAATAGTATTATACAGAGTCTTTCCCATCTAGGTCAAGTCCAGCCCCGATTGGTAGTCACCAGAACTTATCTGATGGCTATTCAGTGGTCTATATGTGGTAAACACAGTCCACAGTGGGCAGGTGTATACTTCACAAAAATCAACTCTGCAAATAGTACTAATTAGCTCCCTTGTAGGCAATCTCAGCAAAGAAAAAATGATGGAATGGGCATGGACATGGGTATTGCGAAATCTACTCATCTCCTCGAGGTGGCCCTACCAGAAGACTGATACTGGTGGGTTAGTGTGGGGAAAGCTCACAGTGCAGTTGGGTCTATTGCTTCCTTTATGTGAATGTCACTTGGGTCCTCAGGGATGTCAAGGCAACGCTTTTCTGGGGCATCAAATTCAATGGACAAAAATAAATGAAAGGCTTTTGAACAATCATAGAATCATAGAATATCAGGGTTGGAAGGGACCTCAGGAGATCATCTAGTCCAACCCCCTGCTCAAAGCAGGACCAAACCCCAACTAAATCATCCCAGCCAGGGCTTTGTCAAGCCTGATCTTAAAAACCTCTAAGGAAGGAGATTCCACCACCTCCCTAGGTAACCCATTCCAGTGCTTCACCACCCTCCTAGCGAATTTTTGTTTACTATCGTGACCTGTCCGTGACTTTTACTAAAAATACTGCAGCCACCCTAGTGGAGATTTTGCTGTGCACTTAAAGGAAATTCAACTGTGCTTCCCAGCTGGAAGAAAGCTTCTTGCAGGGTTTAGAATGGAAGAAGCCCCCCAGAAAGGATTCCCTGTATCCCAGAGCAAACAAAAGTATCTCATACACCTGCTACTGTTGAAAAATTTCAACTCGTTGTGCCTGGTTTAAAACCTACTCTCTCTTGCACTAACCGGAAAAGAAACAATTAATCTTGATTCAGCAAAACTTTCCTAAATCCCTGTCCTGAAAAATAATTAATTCATTTACAAACAAGCACCAGAGAACTCAATTAAGAGATAATCATCATTGACAAATATACATACTGGGATACAAAACAAGACATCCAGTCTGCTGGACTCCTGACATGATTTTCACTGCAGGACGGGTACCCCCAGGGCTAAAGTCCCTTTTGTGCAGCCAAACAGATCTTCATGGTTTGCAGGTGGCTACACATGCTCCCTGAAAGCTCAGCCTCTGTAAATGTTAACTCCCTTCCCAAGGATTGTGAGGCAGCTTCTTCTTATGCCATTCAAATGATTAAATGGAAACCAGTAGGAGATCTCAGAACGACATGACTGAAAGCAAGTTCTCTACAGCCCTTTCAGGGCCATAAGAGTCCCCTCTATGGCCCCAAAAGTACACAGTCCACCACACCCCAGAATGCCCCCACATTCTTTCTAGCTGAAAAAAACTCCCTCTGAATTACAAACACTACACTCCTTCATTGAGGGGGGCAGCTGTGCCTGTCAGCAAACCTAAGGTAATGCTCCAGCAGAGCACAAGGACTCCATAGCACTCCCAACTGGATCCTCTTGAAGTCAACAGGAGCATAGGCTGTTGACTGTAATGGGACCAGCATTTGGCCACAGGAAATGAGGAGGTAACATCTGTGAAAAGGAATCAAACCTGGGACTTCCACTTGGCATTACTACAGAGCTTTATCACTATGGGCCACCAGGACTCGGCAAACAGGGCGGCTAACAGGGGAGTTTAAGTGGGAGTTTACAGGGGGAGGTGGAAGGGGAGGCAGGAGGGCGCGGTTGTCGCTGTGTTCTGTTTCCCCAGAAGCTGCAGGCAGAGACCATAGCAGCCATGAGCCAGGCAGCAGGGGACACAATGCAGATGAAAGCATGTAGCAGCTGCGGTACGTATATAGTCCTAGCAGGTGCACCTGATCAGAGGTACGTCTGTATGAAATGTCGCCTACTTGCCCTGTTAGAGGAAAAGGTTCGGGGGTTGGAGATGCAGGTAGAGACCCTGGTAGAGTTTAGAAGGGGGTTTGAGCAGCTAATGCAGCAAAGGCAAGGGGTGACTGAAGGGGAATGCTCGGGGGTGCAGGTGGAAGCGGGGGCTATGGTCTGTGAGGGGGGAATGTCGGGGGGAGAACAAGAGCAGTGGAAGCATGTGACCGTGAGAAGCAGGCCAAGGAAAAGGAGGGCTAGTGAGGGGGAAATAGAACTCAGGAACAGGTTTGGGTGTTTGGCTAACGAAGAGGGGACGCAGCAGGTGGTAACTGATGGTGGGAGACAGAGGAAGAAAAGAAGGGCAGCTAGTCCAATAGACAGGGGGGAGGAGTTGATGGAGACGGCATCAATACTCGGCCCCGGGAGGATACAGGATGGCAATAGGGGGACTATAAGGGAAAATGGAGACAGACAGGAGTTACGGCCGCAGGCAACGGGGGATAGATTGGTAGATTGCGCTGCCCCTAGGCAAAGGCAGGTTTATGTGATTGGGGACTCCTTACTGAGGAGGTTAGACAGGCCTGTGACCAGGGCGGACCCGGAAAACAGAAGGGTGTGCTGTCTGCCGGGCGCTAAGATACGGGATGTGGACCTGCGGTTGAAAAGGATCCTAAAAGGAGCAGGTAAGAACCCCTTGATCGTCCTTCACGTAGGAACGAATGACACGGCTAGGTTCTCGCTAGAGAGAATCAAGGGAGATTATGCCAGACTGGGGAAGACGCTTAAGGAAGTTGAGGCTCAGATTATCTTCAGTGGGATTCTGCCTGTTCCTAGGGAAGGACAGCAAAGGGCAGACAGAATTGTGAGGATAAATAGCTGGCTAAGGGAGTGGTGCTATAAGGAGGGATTTGGGATGTATGGCCACTGGGAGGCTTTCGGGGACAGACAGCTGTTCTCGCGGGATGGACTTCACCTGAGCAGGGAAGGGAATAGACTTCTGGGAGGGAGGCTGGCTCATCTCATCAAAAGGGCTTTAAACTAGGAACTTGGGGGAGACGGTTGGGAGATGTCCAGTTAATCTCCACGCCAGATTCCAACACTGAAAAAGAGGGCGAGGAGATAAGCACAGATATAGGTAGGGGTAGGGAATTGGACATAAGAAGGAGGGGGCGGATGGACACTACGGGGTCCGTACCAAAGTGCATAACTAATGGGAGAAAGGATAGACAGCATACGGTAAGATGTTTATACACCAATGCGAGAAGCCTAGGTAACAAAATGGAGGAATTGGAGCTCCTGGTCCAAGAAATGAAACCTGATATCATAGGAATAACCGAAACGTGGTGGAACTGTAGTCATGACTGGAGTACAGGTATCGAAGGGTATGTGCTGTTTAGGAATGACCGGAAAAAAGGTAAAGGTGGGGGTGTGGCACTGTATGTGAATAATGTGCTAAAATGTAAAGAAATAACAAGTGATGGAATGGATAAGACGGAGTCTGTCTGGGCAATGATTACACTGGGTAAAAGAACTACTAGAGCCTCCCCTGAGATACTGCTTGGGGTGTGCTATAGACCGCCGGGATCTAGCCTGGATGCGGACAGAGAACTATTTAATGTTTTTAAGGAAGTAAAAACTAATAAGAGCTGTGTAATCATGGGGGACTTTAACTTCCCGGACATAGATTGGGGAACAAATGCTAGTAACAATAATAGGGCTCAGATGTTCCTAGACGTGCTAGCAGATGAATTCCTTCATCAAGTAGTAGCTGAACCGACGAGGGGGGATGCCATTTTAGATTTGGTGCTGGTGAGTAGTGAGGACCTAGTTGAGGAAATGGTAGTAGGGGACAACCTTGGCTCGAGTGACCATGAGCTAATTCGGTTTAAACTAAATGGAAGGATTAACAGAAATGAAACTGTGACTAAGGTTTACGATTTCAAAAAGGCCAACTTTAATAAATTAAGGCAACTACTTAGGGAAGTGGATTGGGCTAACATACGTAGAGAGCTAAAGGCAGATGACGCCTGGGATTATTTCAAGCTGAAGTTGCACGAGCTGTCCGAGGCCTGTATCCCGAGAAAGGGGAAACGGTTAGTAGGCAGGAGAATTAGACCGAGCTGGATGAGCGGGCGTCTCAAAGGGGCGATTAAGAAAAAACAGAAAGCGTACAAAGAATGGAAGAGGGGACAGATCGGCAAGGAAACCTACCTTATTGAGGTCAGAGCATGTAGGGATGCGGTGAGAAGGCCAAAAGCCGTGTAGAGTTGGACCTCGCGAGGGGAATTAAATCCAATAGTAAGAGGTTTTATAGCCATATAAATAGGAAGAAAACAAAGAAAGAGGAAGTGGGACCGCTGAAGGATGTAAATGGAGTGGAGATTAAGGATAATCTAGGCATGGCACAATATCTAAATGAATATTTTGCCTCGGTGTTTAATAAGGCTAATGAAGGGTTTAGGAATAGAGGGAGTGGGACAGAGGGGAATAAAGGAGGGGCGATTGACATTACAGTATCAGAGGTGGAAGCCAAACTTGACCAGCTAAATGGGACTAAATCGGGCGGACCGGATGATCTCCATCCTAGAATATTGAAGGAGCTGGCGCGAGAAATTGCAAGCCCCTTGGCGATAATTTTTAATAAATCTGTAAACTCGGGGGTGGTACCGATGGACTGGAAAATAGCTAATGTGGTTCCTATTTTTAAGAAGGGGAAAAAAAGTGACCCGGGTAACTACAGGCCTGTTAGTTTAACTTCTGTAGGATGCAAGGTCTTGGAAAAATTTTTGAAGGAAAAAGTAGTTAAGGACCTTGAGGTGAATGGCAATTGGGACAAATTACAACATGGGTTTACGAAAGGCAGATCGTGCCAAACCAACTTGATCTCCTTCTTTGAGAAAGTAACAGACCTTCTAGATAAAGGAAATGCGGTGGATCTAATTTACCTCGATTTTAGTAAAGCGTTTGATACTGTCCCGCATGAGGAATTATTGGTTAAATTGGAAAAGATGGGGATTGATATGAAATTCCAGAGGTGGATAAAGAACTGGTTAAAGGGGAGACTGCAGCGGGTAGTACTGAAAGGTGAACTGTCGGGTTGGACGGAGGTCACCAGTGGGGTTCCTCAAGGTTCGGTTTTGGGTCCGATTTTATTCAATCTATTCGTTACTGACCTCGGAACCGAATGTAGGAGTGGGCTGATAAAGTTTGCGGATGACACAAAGTTGGGAGGTATTGCCAATTCGGAGAAGGATCGGGATATTCTGCAGGGAGACTTGGATGACCTTGAAAATTGGAGTAACAATAATAGGATGAGATTTAATAGTGAGAAGTGTAAGGTGATGCATTTAGGGATGACTAATAAGAATTTTAGTTATAAGTTAGGGACGCATAGGTTGGAAGTGACGGAGGAGGAGAAGGACCTCGGAGTCCTGGTTGATCGCAGGATGACTATGAGTCGGCAATGTGACGTGGCTGTGAAAAAAGCTAATGCGATTTTGGGATGCGTTAGGCGAGGTATTTCTAGTAGGGACAGGGAGGTGCTGCTTCCGTTATACAAGGCGCTGGTGAGACCTCATTTGGAGTACTGTGTGCAGTTCTGGTCTCCTATGTTTAAAAAGGATGAACTCAAACTGGAACGGGTACAGAGAAGGGCCACTAGGATGATCCGAGGAATGGAAAACCTTTCCTATGAAAGGAGACTCGAGGAGCTCGGTTTGTTTAGCCTAACCAAAAGAAGGCTGAGGGGGGATATGATTGCTCTCTTTAAATATATCAAAGGGATTAATACCAAGGAGGGAGAGGAATTATTTCAGCTCAGTAGTAATGTGGACACGAGAACGAATGGATATAAACTGGCCGTGGGGAAGTTTAGGCTTGAAATTAGAAGAAGGTTTCTAACCGTCAGAGGGGTAAAATTTTGGAACAGCCTTCCGAGGGAAACGGTGGGGGCGAAAGACCTTTCTGGCTTCAAGATTAGGCTTGATAAGTTTATGGAGGGAATGGTTTGAAGGGATAACGTGATTTTAGTCAATTAGGCATTAACGTGCCATCGCGGGTAAAATGAGGGTCCGGCTGTAGAATCTTGCCTGTATGCTCGGGGTACTGCTGATCGCCATATTTGGGGTCGGGAAGGAATTTTCCTCCAGGGTAGATTGGCAGAGGCCCTGGAGGTTTTTCGCCTTCCTCCGCAGCATAGGGCAGGGGTCGCAGGCTGGAAGATTCTGTTGTGGGTGGGTCAGCTTTTGTGGCCTGCATCATGCGGGAGGTCAGACTAGATGACCATATTGGTCCCTTCTGACCTTAAAGTCTATGAGTCTATGAGTCTATGAGGACAGCCCATAAATATGGCTTAAAGATGATTTTAAGTGTCCTAATTAATGTGTATATTTAAAGCATAGGTACTAAAATCCAATTAAAGTACAACACGGAGTGAAAATTAATTCTTTAATTATTCTAGGTTTCTTGCTAAATAGTTCACAGCTTAGTTTTTCATCAGCCAGGAGCACTGATCCTTGGCACTGCCACTTTGCTTTCCAGGAGAAAATGTCTTTACCATCTCCAGCTGAAATAGGAGATGACCTACAGTTGCCCAAAGATATTGTTGCCTTTTGGCCCAAGCAGTTAGCAAGGCTCTGAATATTGTTGTTTCCACTGGGAGAAGAAATTGAAGACACAAGTCAAATATTTCTTTGATGAAACCTTGTTTATTTACAAGGAATGTTCACAAAGTCCTGTTTCTCTGAACACAGTATGAAACACACACTACAGGCAGTTTCCTTGCTCTCCATTTGCAAGCAAGTCCTGTGCCCCAAGCAGCTCTGTTTCTCTGCTCCCTCTCAGGGACACTCTCAGGATTGCTTCTCTTGCTTTCTGCCTCTCTTACAGACATAATGAATCAATTCCCTAGCCCCCGCATTTGCAACCAGTCCGATGGCAAGACCTCAGACCACCCACTTAGCCCTGCTCAGCCTTTGCCACCGGGCTGATTTCCTTGGACGGCAGCTTCCATTGTCTCCAGCTATCTCACTGCATAAAGGAGCTTAATTGCTTCTTCCATTTAAGCTTGAAAGGCTTTAAGTAGGTCTGTAATTAGCTACAGATCAAACCTGCTTCGTGGAAGCCATTATTGTCTCCTGGCACAGCAATATTATCATCCCCGAGGTCTGTGCTATGTCCTTATTAGTTTCTCATCTAGGAAGGTAAAAGGACTGTTCATGTTGGGGCACATTTTGAATCTGCTGCTCGTTGACTTTACATCTGTTTCTTCTAATGCAAGGCCTTAATTATTTATTTTGACAGCTTGCATTGTTTTGTGAACAATTACACTTTGACATGTATTGTGCTTAAAATAAGCTTGGCAACACAAATTGGGTTTCTAAATTCCCCACAGATTAATAAAGAAGAAAACATTTTTAGGGTGGTATGGTGATTCTGTAGGGCCCTTGTGTTTCTGTGTCCTTGCAACAGCCCTATAGAGGATTTTGGGGCGTGGGGTCCCTTCTAAGCTGATGTGACTGCAGGTGAAAGGTGCCCCTGGTCGAATACCTCAAATCCTGTCCTGAAAGGATCATCTCTAAAGATAAAGTATCAGTAATAGGAGGAGGAGTACAAGAGCACCTAGTGACCCCAACAAAGATCAGGGCCCCATTGTCCTATGTGCTGTATGTATACATACTGACAGACAGGTCCCTGCCATGAAGAGTTTAGAGCCTCACTAGAAAACAGAAAAAGGTGTGGGAGAAAGGAAGTGTTATTATCCCCATTTTACAGATGGGAAACTGAGTCAAAGAGTGATTAAGTGATTTGTCCAAGTGACACAGGAAGTCCGTGACAGAGCAGGGAACCAAAACCAGATCTGAATCCCCATCAAACACCTTACCATAAGATCGTTCTTTACTCTTCCACGTTTGGCAAATCTATGGTCTCTCTGTTCAGATGATGAACTAAACCTTATACACATACTCCTAATACTTACACAACTCACCCCAGACTCTGTAATAACACTGCTGTAAACAGTGGTGTATCTGACCATTATTGTAGGGTATTTTAACTTTTTTTTTTCGTAAGGGATAGCGACAGAAGTTATTTTTGAGACGAAAGACTGGATGAAGAAGACCAACTCACTTCACACAAGCTAGTGAACAGGTGGCGGATGATACAGTAAGGACTTCCACCCATTACTGGCCTGAGACAGAAATTCAGCCCTGTGGTTGTTAAAAACCTTGGACATGAACACACATGATCACAGGAATTAAGATGCTTCCCTATCTCTCAGCTGAAATGTCAAACGAAGGACATACGCAAATATTCAGATCTGGTCCACACTACAGAGTTAGGTCAACGCCAAGGCAGTTTACATTGACCTATATAAGTGCCTACATTAAAATTTCACTCCCACAGACATAACTTCCCTGACTCCACCTTCACAAGCGGCATAGAGTCAAGGTCAATGTAGGTAGGTTGATGCAGTATAAGTGTAGACAATGCATTGCTTATGTTGACTATTACTGTTTCAGGAGCCCTCCCACAATGCCCCACACTGACAGTACAATCGATACAAGCGCTCTGGTGAGGACGTGCACCGCTAATACAAGGATCAAATTGTAGACACGCACAAGCGATGTAATTACTGCCAAGGCTGTATGCCGATGTAAGTTAAGTCAACCTAATTTTGTAGTGTAGACATGGCTTCAGCATGGAGCAAATGAAAAGGAAGGTGCTGAGAGCTAACTGAGGAGGCAGATATAGCGTCGTTACTTAGGTCTAATGGTCACAGCATGAATTCCTGCCTTCTAGTCCCAGCATTGCTACTGACTTGATGTGTGGTCTTGTGCAAGACCTTTGCAGATATGCTGTTCCAGTGGACTGGGCACAAGGAATGGGAGGCATGAGACTTTTCTTATTGTTATCTATTATTTATATTATCAAAATGACTTGAATTGTATCCTTACCTCCATCATTAAACAGTGGAAACAGATGTGCGATGAGGCTTGACATGCCTGGAATGTATTGAAAACCTCCGATAAAGGTGCCGTATAAATGAAATGTAATAATATTGTCCTGGTATGTTAGATTCACTTGGGGTACACAAATGTTCAAGTATACAAAGTTTGTTTGGTTCTGTTTTTAAATGTAACCTCACCAACAAAATTCCACACATTTTCCCCCCAGAGCCTTTACTGATGGTTTCAAAATAAGCTTTTTATCTGCCTCTGCGTTCTGTGCTGGCAATCATCTCCCACACAAGTGACACCACCACTTATTGCTGTGGCCAAATGCATATTAGTGTTAATGGGACCACTCCTCGAACCTGTGGAGAAAGCCTGAAGACACCAATTTGTTCCTGAATTCCAAAGGACAACGTTAATGTGCTAATTTACTTCACCCATCACCCAGTACTTACAGAGAGAGGCCACAGCTTTCAGATGTTCATCGGGCCTAGTTAACTTTTAAATCAGGCACAAAACATCCTGCACCATCTCACAAAATGGGCTCACAGGCTTTCAGTTGGTTTTCAGCTACACAGACCCAGTGATTGCAAAACCTGAGGGATGAAAGGAGCTGTGGGAAGTTCAGCATGTGCTCCATACGATAATGTGCTATGATTAATATTACCGCTCTTACAGTTTGATACCCTGGTGATGTTCAACTGAGGGAGTCATGCAAGGGAGTTCAGTGTAACCTATTATTATACTTGTCACCACTGCCCGTACACAAACTTCAATTGTCTCTGCTCTAAAGAGCAAGGAGTAGTTGGCATTTTCACTGTTTACAAAAGACAATTTCCTGTCCTCCCTCAGATAACCTCATTCCCCCTGGTAACTTATCTTTGCAGTTCCCATCCCCATCACGGCCTAGTTCTGGAGAACAGAGGCACCCAAAGTCACTCTCTCTCTTGGGCCAAAAGCAGCCCACGCTCTCCTAAAATGTGGAGTGCAGCTACCAACCAAAGCAGAGCACAGATCTCAACAGCTTGGAGGGGAAGATTTGGCCAAAGGTACCAGGGAAGTCCCTCTTCTTAGCAAAAATACCAAGGGATCTCTAATGTCCAGGCAGAACTTTATTTTTAAAATCTCCTTTGAAAGACCCATCCCCAGTGAACAGCACTCGACGTCTCTACCTCAGAAAGATAAAAAGCTCCTGGTGGTTTCATGGACTCTGAAGGAGTGATCCTCCCCTACCTTGCACCTAGTGTAGTCATTATACTCCCCCTCCCCCCGCACAGGTGTAAAAGTGTCCCTGCTCTGACTTGCTTCGAGATCCACAGATTAAAGTTGCTGAAGTGCAAAGAGTTATTAATATTTTTAAAGCCGGAAAACTGACTGAAAACCAGAAGTGGACTCTGATCGGAAACTCCGCAGGGGAACATCATGTACAAAGCCTGCCCTTCCCCTTCACTTCACAGGTATACTTAATTCTGCCTTCCTTCCCATTCAACCTATGCAAGAGGTGGAGAAGTTACACATTTCAGGCACGGATAAAAGGGGGAGGGGACCCAGCATGTCAAAAACAGCCAAGGCAGCAGATCTCTGAAAGGCAGCCAAGGTCACAGAGACTTCTGATGAGCTGGAAAACGTATGGACTTTCGTTGCTCAGGCTAAAGCTGTTGGCATGTCATAACTGACCATGAAGTGGAAGACTGTAAGGGAAGGACGGACTAGGGCACGAGAGAAGCTGCGTGCCACTGCTGTTAAGACAGACATATGTTTGCTCACTGCCGCCCTGTTGCTTTTTAGTTTGCAGAGCTCTTACTCTGGATGTCTGCACAATGCTCCATGGACTTCTTTCTTCCCCACTGAGAGAGGGGCAGCTTTAACATGTGAACTCTGCATTCTGCCGTTAATGCCGATGGCAGCCATGTGTAAACACATTCCATGAAAAGTAAATAGTTACGCATATTAAAAATAAATAGTCACATGACTCTATTATAATAAACGCTGCTCTGAACCAGCACTGAGTTATTCTGGGCCTGATTGTCACACCCTTTCGCAGGTATGAATAGCTGCACAGAAATCAATGGGACTCGCATGGGGTAAGGTAGTACTCAATGTACAGGTGGCAGAATCTGGTCCGTAGTCCTTATCATTCAAGCTATAAAAGATTTATATAGGAAAGAGTGATGAGGACTAAACTGGGTCACAGAAACTGACCTCCCCTCTCGCCCCTAGTGGTGGTCCCCATGCTATTACTCTTCTGTGGATACAAGAAAGCGGCAGGCTCCAGGGCTCTCACTCCAATCATCGGATTCACTCAAAACTCTTCCCGCAATAAGCCGCCAGAAAAGAAAATAGTTCTGGTCCCAGCAGCGTGTAGCTGGGACACGTTTCCACACTGCCAGAGGGGCAGGGGGCTGTGTGCGCATTGTGTTTCACACACCGTGATGGACTGTTTACCCTACACATGTCATTAAAGGGTTAATATGGGCAGGAGAGGCCAGTTAACCAGCCTGCTTGCATCCACAGGGATGGCCAGGCTTAATTAGAAATAGCCCATCTGGGGAGGGGAGTTCCCCCACCCCAATAAAGAGCTGGGTGAGCCACTTGGCGGGGAGAGGGATAGATCAGTGGTTTGAGCATTGGCCTGCTAAACCCAGGGTTGTGAGTTCAATCCTTGAGGGGGCCATTTAGGGAATCTGGGGCAAAAATCTGTCTGGGGATTGGTCCTGCTTTGAGCAGGGGGTTGGACTAGATGACCTCCTGAGGTCCCTTCCAATCCTGATATTCTATGATTCTATGAGAGACCCAGAGGGAGGGAGGTGGAGCAGCCTGGAAAAGGGCTGTGGAGAGAAAAGCAGACAGGCTTCTGCAGGGGTCAGCTGGAAGCCTGCCTGGAGAACAGAGACCCTCCGGAGCTACAGCCTGCTGAACCCCTGAGTGAGGGGAGGAGTGTGCCAGTCTCTAGGCTGATCAAAGTACAGAAGCCGGTGGTTAGAAAGTGTAGTGCAGCAAAGACACACCTGCAATGAGATGGCAGCCCGCTGAGCCCAACCAGGCTGAAGGCTTGGTCCTGTGTATATTTCTGCTGCACTTTGGTAAAGGACTCTGTGGCCCTTGAAGGGACAGTGTTCTGCAAAGTGCTCTGCCTGGAGGGCCAGGGAACGCTAATGGCCACAGTTGGCTAAAGGACAGGGGAGGAAACCGAGGCAAAGGTGCTGCAATGCCACATCTGGCCAGGAGGCAGCATACTGGAGCAGCATTCACATATGCACACTTCCTCTCTCTCTCTCTGCTCCAAGTACAATTATTGTGGCTTGACGCCAACCAGGCAGAAGCTGGGCATGGGCTCCTGGTGATGGGAACTTCGCCCTGGAGAAGGTAGCAGTGCTACGACATATCCGTTCAGCCACAGGGTAGGCCAATTGACACCAAAAGTGAGTGACACTGACCGGGGAAGGGGTGACCGGGGCACCTGGGAGATGCCCTGATTAAGCATATCTTCTGAGAAGCCTCCAGTGGAATGGGGGGGGGCTTAGGGGCTCCCCAAATATACGACAGATTCTCTCTCCACCTGGGCAGGAGGCTGGGCAGGAGGGGACAGCAGTAATGCACATACTCGCTCTCCCGTGGGGTACAGCTGCTCCATGTAGCACTGGACAACCCAAACTGCCTCCTGCCCCACCCCCACCCCACCCCATGGGAATGAATTAAGAACATGGAGCAAAATTCATCCTCAGAGTAATTCAATGGATTTACACCAGAGAGGGAAGTGGCTCACCGGGGTTCGTCCCAAAGAGATGATAGTGCCACTTGAAGCAGGTGGGGCTGATTCTTTAGGAAGCTCTAGTACAGTCGTTCTCAAACTTTTGTACTGGTGACCGCTTTCACATAGCAAGCCTATGAGTGCGACCCCCCTTATAAATTAAAAACACGTTTTTATATATTTAACACCATTATAAATGCTGGAGGCGAAGCGGGGTTTGGGGTGCAGGCTGGCAGCTCGCGACCCCCCCATGTAATAACCTCACGACCCCCTGAGGGGTCCCGCCCCCAGATTGAGAACCCCTTCTCTAGTAGCTGGAAAGCTATCAGTCCATGATTCGAAGACACTGGCTGCACAAAGCAAACCCCAGAGTGGCTACGTTCAATACACTCCTTTGGTTGGTTGGTTTTATACAGTCTCCAGCTGGCAATCTCCCCAAAGAGGCCAAGGACTGAACTGACATGGAGTCTGAATTACCCCCTCAGATCTAGAGATCAGGACTGCGGCATGGGAGCAGACATGGGGTTAACCTGCACGGCTGCTGCCCGTCAACTGCACCCTTCGGTTGATGAAAGGGAGGACTTCAGTTCCTAGGTCTGCCTATGCAACCCCTTTCCCTGGCATTGAAAGAAATGCACTTAAAAACGATGACAGAAAATGGTAGCTACTGGAAAGCACAGTTGGATTATTATGCACTCCAGGAGGATGACGTTACACTCCTCCTCCTTTGTCAGCCACAAATGTGGGACTGAAGGAGACGGGAGAAGGAGTTGGAGACAGAGTTAAAAATGGACTCTCCTCTTCCTGATGGAGATGTTGTTCTCAATATTATCAGAAGGGAGCGCAGGAGGAAGACAGGTCTCCAACCGCCTAACAGTTCTCTATTCTACTTGTGTACCCAGCAGAGTAACTCATTAGTTAATTATCTGTATGGCTCTTTGGAGATGAAAAACACTATATATAAAGTGCTAGATATTATCGTAATTTGCCATGTATTAGTACATTCCTGAAATATTTTGCTTCTATACATTTTTAATTGGCTAACAAGTCACACTTGTGAAGTTATAACCTCTCAATCAGCCAATCAGATTCTGCCTATCATAACACCCTTTGATATTATATTTCACACCTGGGGGATGATAGCAATGATTACACAGTTAGCCACACCTGTATTTAAAAGCCATCCTCAATCATCCCGAGGTGAAGTGATCATTAAAACTTAACTCTCACACACAAGAACAAATGCAAAGGTTCTCCCCCCACACCACCACTTTGTTAAGTAGCATTTAGTCAGGTCAGTGACACGGCATTCTGGGTTGTGTAGTTTAAATTGCCTGACTCAGCAGAACCAGATGGCATAGTACATGGGTTCTCAGTCTGGGAGTTGTAACTACAAGACATCAGGCACATGACCAGCTGGATCAGAGGGGATCCTGGCTACATCCAGGCTACGTGGAGGGAAGAGGAAATCCTGGTATGAAAAAGAGGGTCATGGTATGGAAAGAGTTTAGAACCACTGGTTTACATACTGGCATATGTAGCAAGTAGCCCACCTACCTTTCAGAGGTAGTGATTAATTTGGGTTAAACTCTGGGTTAAATAATGCAAGAACAATTTTAGGGGGGTTGGGTTTTTTTTTTTTTATTATTAATATTTTTTGTAAATGAAAAATATTTATGAGGTGGTGGGAGGATGTTCTATGACGGTGCTGATAATTACTTTCTCCAAGGAGCTAAAACAAATGAGAAACCATTTCGAACCCCAATAAACTGACTTGATTCCTTCTTTGCATCTCCAGTGTGTCCTGGGGACTGTTGCTTCATTCAGAGCTGACACACATTTTTTCAAGAGTATTTCGAGCAGTAGGAGTTATAGAATTTCTCTTGTTGGGTGGTCTCTTTACATGCCCAGGGGCCTTTGATTTGCCTTATATACGGTAGAGAGCATTGAACATTTGCTGTTCAGAATTGTCAGTAAATACTACATCAGCAGCAAAAAATAATACAGCACCTAACTATACCTATATAGAGTTTTTCATTTTTAGATCTCAAAGCACTTAACAGAGGTGGTCAAGAATTATCATCTCCAATTTTCAAATGGCGAAATCGAGGCACAGAGAGGTTAAGTGACTTGCCCAAGGTAACCCAGCAGGCTAACAACACAGCCAGAAATAGAACCCAGGTCTCCTGAGTCTAAGGCTAGTGCTCTATCCACTAGGTGACAATGCTTCCCCTAGAAGGCAGCTCAGGTAAGCCTGTGGCCAGCCAAGTGGGGCAATTTCCAAGAATCTGCAGGAAGGTCAGCCCTAAAAACAGCCCTTTGCTATACAGCCTTCTGCTGATAAATCATAGGATCAAATTCAGCCTGGTTCAGTAGCCACCAAATTGTCACCACACGGTGGCCGTCTGATGGCCGTTCTCAAAAGAGCACAGTGGTTCTCACTTCAGAGTTGAGGTACGTTGGATGGGAGGCGTGGGGAGCCTTGTACACATACTGAGAGGCTCTAACCGCTCCGCAGGGCAATAGAAGCTTTCAGTTTCCACTGCTACCAATGCAGCACTACATTTACACACAAGGTGTTTTGAAAAAGAAATAAACTCTGGTTCTGACATCGACTAAGATGCCTTCTAGCAACCTGTTTTATTGCAACCATTACTAACATTGCTGTCCTGATGCTGTAAACACTGTAGGTGTTCTACATGCTGTATTTTGATATTTAAAAGACTGTTGGATAACACCAAGAAAAATAGCCCGTGCTTCAGCATCATGGTAATGAGTGCAGGATATAGATACATTTGGGTATATGCAATAAGTCAAGCACATGGGCTGCAATGAGTTACTTCAGTCATAGAACTCTGCCGGTATTCTTTCACCTGAACATGTTACATTACCAATGGCCCTGATCCTAAATCCAATGACTTCAATGGGTATGAGGATCCGATCCTATCTGTTTTTATAGCCCGTTCATCACTGTGGTGCCTGGTATTATGCAAGTTATTTTCCCTTTACATCTTTGCAGATACACAGTCACGCACCAAACTAATTTGTTAATAAAATAATAAATCATATGTCATCAATGCACACTATAAGCTACAGGCTCTAATGGGGCAGCCTGCAGCGGCTATACAATCAGCCTTGCCCATTTTATACCTCTGCAAAGGGGGTGGGTATGATACGATTAGGACACTCAGGTAATGCCCTCTGCTAATTCCCAGGCAAATGTGAGCTGCCCAAAGCGAGGGTGAAGTGAAGGTGGAGCCACTGTTCTGTGCCCACTCCATGCTGACCAGAAAGGCTTGCTGGATACAGAAGGAAGTGCACACACCTCCTGTTTAAAGGGTGGTGGGGCTACAACCGCAGTGCCCACTCACTGGGAGTCCCAAGAGAAACCGTGCCCGTATGTGCCAGAATTCCTCCTGGTGGGTCCCACCAGCATGGCCCTTCCACACTCCCCAGCGTGGACCAGGGCTTAGAGAATAAATATGCAGAGAAGATCAGATCAACAAGCTAATGTGACATTCATTGCCATGCCAGCCATCAGGAAGCCACATTCCAAACCTGTTGCTGTGTTCTATATTTCAACCTCCAGCCTGACGTCAGGTGGATGTATTGCATAGGCAAAGCTATCAGCTCAGAGTGACTCATGCTGCTAATGCAGCTCTCCCTATTGGAAGATCTGGATAGGAAACAGTGTTTCGCATATAAAATGATGGCCTTATTACTTTCCTCCAGTTGTGGGATGCACCCAAAGTAGGGAGCCAGAGAGAGGAATAGGAGTTTTCCTTTAGGGAGGCTGGTGTCAGAGCATAGGTTCCGTAGAGATCGTTGACAGGAAGAAAAGAAACGAGTGCATGTTTTCTAGCTCATCTGCCCCATGTCCCAGCCTGCCACCTAGATACACAGGAAGAAGTCATGTGGTAGCTGTGTGATATGGGGAAAGCCTTGCAGTGGAACATTAAAAAAAAGGGGGAGGGCAAACAGGTTGAATTGTAGCCTCCCGGGGCCTTCTGCTGCTTAGAAGGCGTTGTGAGGAATTCATTGTTAGTCACCTCAGGACAAATCCATGTCATGCTGCACCTTCCATGCCAAGAAGATGTTTTAAATGCTGGAGCAATCCCTGCCCCGTGAAGATTAACAATAGAAGGAAAAGCTCCCCCACCCACAGGCACTGATACACATGCACAGATTGATCATGGATTGTTAAATGCTGCTGGGTCTCCCCTGATGCAGAGAAACCATGACAAACTGATGACTCTAAAAGGCTAAACACTCAGGCACTCCGCTCAGATTAAGCTGTTCCCCACTCACATCTGCCAAGGTCTTGCTCTCCCACTGTGGAAGGCACTTGCTGCTCCCCACAGGAAAGGCCTTCCATAAAGACGAACCCCTCCCCCCCTCCCCAGTCTGGAGAGAAGTCTGAGACAATCATAGTGGGGTGGGCAGTGGAGAGATGGGGAACCTTAAATGACACCTCATGCATCATTACTCCCTCTCACAACCCACTACACATTTAGACTCACCGAGACTAACATGGGTGGGTCTTATTTGTAACCTCAATCCCAGGAACAGCAGAAGTCTATATTCACTGACAGGTGGTTAAATATATATTAAAAAAAAACAAAAAACTCAAGCTGTCCATCTACAGTCAGATTAGTCCCTTTCTCAATGGAATGAAATCAGATGTCACCTATCTACCACATCTAAGAGCTTTCTATGCCATCACTGTCATATCGAAACACCTAGTAACACACTGTGCTCTTTGCTGTTGCATCTGCACACATGGTGAGCACAGCAGAGCAAGACTACAGAGTCCTCGGCTAAAGTCATTTGCCAACCTACCCCCACAGTGGTATTTCTGGAGCCAAAACAATGACTACTGGGCTGAAGGCAAAGAGTTGACAGCAGGAGGTTGGTGAACTCTTTTGGGGACAGATATCTCTGTCTTACCCTGCTCCTCACAAACACATACAATCCTGTATTCCCAGCTCCTAGGTGGTGCTTTCAGATCTGAGGACAGCCCTAGAGTGGGAATGAATGACAGTGCCAAACCCACAGACCTAGAGAGCACATGATTCAGAGAGATACCTATTTCTGCACCACTGGGCTTTGAAGTCGAACCTGGAACCATCTTAGGTTTCAGACTCAGAACTGCAGAGGCCACACCAGAACCAGACGGATCTGACAAGTCTGATGTATAGGATCTGCAACTGCTAACGATGGCCATCTTCTCCCTCACCTTTTTCTTTGGACCGACACAGCCGGAACCAATGACATGATCCTCGGTTCCTTTAGAAGCTAGATGGACAGATGGTGCTTTTGACACCTTGATAGCTTTCACAGGAGGATCCGACAAAACAGGAACAGGACCCGGAACCAATGAAGACCCCCAATCTCCTGGATCCTTTAGGCACCTTAGCCTTGCTAGATGAAGCAACCAAAGGTGAAACATGCCTCTTAATCTTCACTTCCAACAATCACCCAGAACCTAACGGTTTAGCAGCAACAACTTCTTTAAGCAGGAGCACCTGCAGTCTATCTGACATTCCTTACACACTCCGGGGGTGAAGGCACGGCAAATAGAACACTTAGAAGGAGAGTGGCCTTCCACGAGGCATTTAAGGTACCTAACAGTCATCCGATGCTGGGAAGACAGCAGGACATGAAGCGCATCTCTTCAAATCCCAGCTTCTTCTTTGGTTCTGCCATTACATAGAATTGAACCTACAAACGATGATAGCTAACTATAACTACTTTAAACTACACTAGAAAAAAGCCATCCAGGTGCACTGAATAGGAGAAAACCCCAGATCCGAGAGAGAGGAGCAGTGCACTTCCATCTGGTTTAGCAGCTGGAAGGAACTGAGGCTGGAGAGGGTGCAGCGCCCCCTTATATAGTCTCACCCTCAGAACGTACAGAAATGCTAAGGGAAGAGGCAAGAGGT
Source organism: Emys orbicularis (assembly GCF_028017835.1). Taxonomy (NCBI): domain Eukaryota; kingdom Metazoa; phylum Chordata; order Testudines; family Emydidae; genus Emys; species Emys orbicularis. Next base: position 7,561,484 of record NC_088684.1, on the reverse strand, counting down.
GGGTGAGCACACCCTGTAAAAGGCACTGCTTGTATAATGTTCTACTGTTAGGTTGCTCCACAAGGCGCAAAACCCACAAGTGGAAAAATGCTGAGCCACTCGAAGAACTGTTGGCTTTATCAGTTCAACTGGGCAGAGGTGTCTGAAAGTGACATTTTCAGCAAGATTTCTCCTTTAAAATGGGATGTGGGTGGGTACTTTGAGGCCAAAATGTAGGCTTTGTAGGTTCAATAGAAAGATTTCCATGACTTTTTTTTTTCTTAATGAAGTCTGAAACTCAGAAAGGGAAAATGACTAGCCAAGAATTGACCCTATTCTGTCTATTGCCACTTTCCCTGTTGAGTGAAATATCACACTGATCAGCTATAAAAAAGTAACTTAGATTTTAAAAAACCATTTGTCTAAAACCACCCAAATCTAACTTAATAAACTACATAAGGTTTCCTCTCACTCCCAGTGAAAACCAGACTGTTAACCAGACAGTATCTCTAACATACAACACTGCCTCGCTAATTCAGACTAATGACTAAGGGCCTGATCCAAAGCCCATTGAACTCAATGGAAAGACACCTGTTGACTTCAGCAGGCCCCGTCCAGTGAAGCACTTAAGATCATGAGTTGTCCCATTGTCTTCACATGACTCAAGTTACTCACATGTGTTTCCAAGATAAGGGCCTTAGTTCTGCACTCTCCTACTATCTTCCTTAAATCTGGGTGAAGAGTGGCTGACTTTGGATTGGTGACTGGATCTATGGCAGTATCTAACCTGAAATTAAAAACCTGCAGCTGGCCCCTGCCAGCTGACTGAGGCTCGCAGGGCTCAGGCTGCAGGGCTGTTTAACTGCAGTGGAGATGTCTGGGCTCAGGCTGGAGCCTGAGGTCTAGGACTATGTCAGGCGGGAGGTTCTCAGAGTTTGAGCTGCAAACTAAGTCGGAAAGTCTACACCACAATTAAACAGACACAGCCCAAGCCCCAAAAGATGGCATGGGAGAGCCATGGGTGTCTAACGGCAGTGTAGACATACCCTATGCGTACAGTGCCCAGCACATCTATGGCACTACAGTAAGATACAGCAAATAAACAGTAATAAATAATAATAATATATTGTGTACAAATTACCCCGCTACCCCGATATAACGCGGCCCGATATAACACAAATTCGGATATAACGCGGTAAAGCAGCGCTCTGGGAGGGCGGGGCTGCGCACTCAGGCAGATCAAAGCCAGTTCGATATAACGTGGTTTCACCTATAACGTGTAAGATTTTTTGGCTCCCGAGGACAGCGTTATATCGGGGTAGAGGTGTGGATTAGAGAAATTAGGTTCTTTTGCAACCCTTCTATTCAGAATACATTATGTTATAAAAAGACAGGCACCTTTTTATATTTTTAATTATAATAAATAATATTCTTCTGAAATCAATCCTACTCTTCATTTTATCCAGAAATTATTTGGAGCTCAGATACTGTGTCTTCCAGGTGTCTCTGCACATTTACAATCATCTCATAATGTGCTAAGAGTAGACTTTTAAATACAATATGGATTTTTTTTTTTTTTTTTGGAAAAATGATTTATTTTTTCTATTTTTTTTCCAGGAAATCTCTTGGTTTCAGTTCAACAACCCTGCTTCTAGGAAAACGAGAGGGGGTACGGGAATACCTAGTTGTATCTCATTCATCCTAAATCTCTCCCTTTTTTCATGGCAAACCCTCCATCCCATTCCACCCAGCCCACATTTCAACTTCTCTTCAACCTCCACCAATAATGCCACAATGCCATGTACATCTTCTACTCCCCTCTCTTTGCTTTCTCCCATACTATCTTTATGGAATATCCTCCCCATTCCAGTTTACCAAGCCACCATTTTCTGCTGGTCCAATGTCTCAGTGCCAATTCTGGTGGCTTATGTCCAGCTGATTTCAGTCCTAAGACTTTGCAGGCAGACAGATATCACCGGGATGGATGTGGTATTAAAAACCTAAAAGAATGCTGCACACTGAAGTCCCTCACTCAAGACTTCTTTCTTCTACAATGCCCCCAACAAGGGATGTAAGGACTTATTACATTTAAAAAACAAGCACCTAACTGTTCCATCCTCCAAGGTTTCTTAGGCATCCTGTCTCCTCTGTGTCCATCATTTAGGGCCAATTCCTGCAAATACTTACTGACACAGGGGCAGATTCTGACTCATATTGAGTAGCACCTTACTCCATATATAGCTCCACTGATTTCAGTAGAACCATTCATGGACTAAAGGTCCTATTCACTGTGAGCAAAGTTATCACAATCTGACCTGGATGTAGTGCCACTGACTTCAATGGGATTACTCAAGGTATTATTTGCTATGCAAGAGAGGAAGTGTTTGTAGAAGTGAAACTAGCTCTTTGGGGCAGGGACTGGGTACTTGTTCGGCGTGTACAGCACCAAACACACTATCAATGCTTAATAAAAAGGTATAACCACAATTGACTCCCATCCAAATGCGATATATTTTCTCAGCATGCCTCTTCCAAAAAAAACCCCACAAAAACCAAACATAAATGTACAGACAGTATAAAACAATGAACCAGATGAACACTGAATCTATACACGAAAAGCCATGTTTACGGTTTCATGCTATTACACGGCAATAAATTATATTGCTCAGAGGTGCTTGTCATTAACACTGCAAAACAATGGAAAAGAAAAAATTGGGCCACGGAGGTGCATTTTACATTAATTCTACCCATCTGCACAGGAATAATTTCCTTTTGCTGATCAGGCGCAGCGGCTCACGCATAAACCAAATCCCACCCCTTCCCACCTCAGAGGCCCACTGGATGCAGCCAGGGAAGCTGCTCTGGAAGCAGCTCCAAGTGTTGCTTTATATCTGTATTACTAGGATGGGGAGATTGGCAAGATTGCTCAATTAATCTAAAGAAAATGTATCATTTCAGATAAATGAGAGAAGAGTATATTGTAATGAAATTGGCTCTGGCTTTCCAAGGGCTGTAGGATTACTCCGTGCTGTGACATCTGTATTGTTACCTATCAGCTCTGTGTTCTTGGGGAACCAGGGCGCAGTACCTAGCCTGTCTGACTCACGGAAGACCTTCCCCCCACCCCCCGCCTCTGCTTGAAACAAAGCCAATTGGAAGAAAGACTTACAAAAAGGTGGTGGGAGACACACCTAAACCCTCCGGACAAGGGTGACAGGATTAAGGAAACTTCCCTAGCCTCATTTGCATCAAAGAGGGGACAGGGAGGCATCTCCAGTAGCATTCAGAATGGAGAACAAAGATTCCAAGTTAATGTGTGTGTTCCTCTGATTCTGGGGCTGGAAGAACCCAACCCTGGGGAACTTAGGTCCTGCAGGATAGCTCCATTGAACACAAGTGACACAAGCAGTACATTGATAGAATTACAGGAACCCCCCAGAAGAGTAACCCTAATAAATGCGTGTTCCCCAAAGTAACGGGCAAATCTGATAATAGTATTTAGAAACATTTTCACAGACAAATATAATGTATTTTGCTACAACTGAAATACAGTTGTTGCTGATGAATGAGTACATCTTTTTGGTTTTTCCACTGTATTTCTACCCACTAACCATTAACAATTATACACACACACAGAGTGAGAGACAGATACATGAAAATACATGACAAATACAGTCCATCTTTTGGCTTCTCCCATAGTTTCACCTTCAGAACATGTGTGACATTCTTGATTAGGCCACAGACACTAAGAGCACCCATTTAATCAATGAACCTGCAGTCCTGAAATGCATTATCCCCCCAGTGCATACAGCTAACATATGAAATCAGCACACACGCATTACTAAACCCTTTCAAGCACAGAGATCACAGTTGCGTGTTTGATAAGAGCTTGGATAGTTCTCTGTGACAATGTGTCCCTCTGTACCCCATCAACAGCATGGTGCCTAGAGATGTCCTGAATCATTTCAAAGGATGCTCCCTGATTTGGGAGAAGTGCCAAGCAACGCTTTGTCTGGCTTGTGTGGAGGCCCAGAAGATCATTATTGTCATGACCCAACAAGTCGTCCTGAGAGTAAGAGCAACAAATTACGCAAACTAGTTTCCCATTGAGTGGACCGATCCCTTTGCAACTCCATTTGGCAAATGTTTTTGTTATCCATACAAACCCCACCCAAGTCAAGTCACAGGCCTAGTAGTCATCATTCAGTACAGTCACTTACAAGTTTTCTGCTCTCATATTTTCTTCTCTCTTTTTCCTATTCTTTCGTCCCTGTAAGTAGAAAACCTTTATGGCAAGTGTAATGCTAAAGGCAGCACTATACTGGCAAAACAGATGCTCTTTTTTAATTGTTCATCTCCCAGGCATAATTGGTTGAGGTTAGACAGATATAAAACAGACAAGAGTAGGAAAAAGGAACCTTTCCCAGCTCATGTGGGAAAAGAATCCCCACCTAGATTTGGAAATAAATTTAATTATTTTTCTAGATTCAGTTAAGTTCACTTTTTTAACGATCCAATTAATATGTTTTGGCCCATAATCAAGATAAAAATAGGTAACCTTTACCCCCGTCATCCTGCTCCCTTGTTTTTGGCAGCTTGTTAGTTACTTGGTCACTCAGGCATAGCTAAGGAGGAAAGTGTGACATTCGAAGCGCTGCTGATGCCACGTTAGAAAACTTGGAAAAAACATCTCTATTTGGATTCTACTTCTATTTGGAAATTATCTTGTCACTACATGCTCTGTTTTCTGCGTATTTCCCCACCTTCTCCTGTCCCATTACATAGGGCCATTTGCATGAAAACAGGACCTTTGTTACACAGTTCATCTGCTCCTGCTTTGGTCTAGTTCATCATAATCATGCATGGATTAAAGACTGATCCAAGGAGTACAACTTCAGTCCCTGAGCTGGGTGGGCACTTAGGCCAACAGAGTTGCCAAACCAAAGGCTAGGGTCCACAAGCAGAAAGATGGGAAAGAGAGAGAGGGGAAGAAGGGACTTGGTGAGGATGGAGGCTGCCGGGTTTGGACTAAAGGTTCATCTGGGCAAGTACCTGTAAGACAGCAGAAAGAAAGATACATCTTTGGAATGGGACAAATTCTAGTGGTTTCAGGCCTTGGTTAGCCTGAGGCTTGGACTGTGCTACAAAGTTAAAGTCAATGTTTTACATGATACATGGCTGTTCGTTGTGTTATTGTTAAGTCAAATAAAAGACTGAAATAGCTCTATATGTTACAGCTGGCATGGCCTTGTCACCTAGGAATGTGAAAAAAAAAATCACACCCCCTAGGCAACATAACTATTCCAGCAAAACCACCAGTATAGTCAAAGCTATGCTAACAGAAAAGTGTTTCTGTCGACGTAATTCAGGTTGTTTGGGAGGTAGTGTAGCTACGCCGGCAGAAGAAATCCTTGTGCCAGTTTATGCTGCATCTACACTAGGGGGCCTCTGCTGACTTAACTATACCGACTAAGGCTCTAGCGTAGACAAGCGCTTAATCAGCCACTGTTCAGAATCATCTTCACAACAAAAAGCAACAGAGGGTCCTGTGGCACCTTTAAGACCAACATAAGTATTGGAGCATAAGCTTTCGTGGGTGAATGCCCACTTCATCAGATGCAAGAGCTATCTTCACAACAGTCAATTATGACGTGACACAGAAAATTATGTCTTCTGTTAGGGAATAATCAGTGGGCATGGGTGAACTTCTAAGACCCAAATATCCTGAAATCATAGATATTAGAGATGTAGGAGAACTAATTAAAATTACAGAGTCCACCCTCTCCTAGCCAGTGCAGGAGTATTTTCTATAGCAGGGTGGGCAAACTACGGCCCATAGGCCGCATCCAGCCCGTCAAAACTTTTAATCCAGCCCTCGAGCTCCCGCCAGGGAGTGGGATTGGGGGCTTGCCCCACTCCTGCGCTCCAGCCAGGGAGCAGGGTCGGGGGCTTTCCGCACGGCTCCCAGAAGCAGCGGCATGCCCCACTCTGGTTCCTATGTGTAGGGTCAGCTAGGGAGCTCCGCACACTGACCCCGCCCCCAAGCACCCCCCCCATTGGCCAGGAACTGTGGCCAATAGGAGCTGCAGAGGCAGCCCCTGTGGGCAGGGCAGCACACAGAGCCTCCTGGCCAAGCCTCCCCATAGGAGCCGGAGAGGGGACATGCCACTGCTTCCGGGAGCTGCTTGAGATAAGCGCTGCCTGGATCCTGCATCCCTGCCCCCCTCCCGGCGCCCCAACCCCCTGCCCCAGCTTTCATCCCCCTCCCACCCTCTGAACCCCTCAGTCCCAGCCCATAGCACCCTCCTGCACCCCAAACCCCTCATCCCCAGCCCCACCCCAGAGCCCGCTCCCCCATCTGGAGCCCTCATCCCCACCCCCCCCCACACACCCCCCAACCCTCAATTTTGTGAGCATTCGTGGCCCGCCATACAATTTCTATAGCCAGATGTGGCCCTCAGGCCAAAAAGTTTGCCCACCCCTGCTCTATAGAATGTTTTAATGTGTTTTATGTATACATTTTTGAAGCTGATATCCCTGCTAATAAAGCCTCTGGTCTGCCCTGCCTGAGGATTGGGGCCCTGGACTGTGCTCGGTACCCCAGGTCTGAGAGCCTGGGTTCCCAGACTATACCTGGCTTTACCCTACCTGAGGGTTGGGCTTTAGACTGTTGGTGCCCTGCCCCGTCTGAGCGCTTGGGCCCCTGGACCACTCACTGCTCGACCCCGCTGGAGGCATTGAGCCCCGAGACTGCTAACTTCCTCCTTGTCTAAGACTGTTATTCCAGGGGCGTGACAGCCACTAGGCGTGGCCTCCTTCAGAGATTGATGGCGAGGAAGGGCCACGCGGGTCTACACGTTTACAGAACTCATTTTATAAACCTCAGTTTTAGGAGCTTCCAGTAACTGTCGACTCCTAGAATTCAATACAATTTTCTCAACTTCAAAAAGTGTATTAGTACGGCAATGTATATAAGTGATGTTGAAGAGTGGCCACTATACCTGCCTTTGGGGGTGGGAGAGACGGGGAGAAAGAGAAAAAAAAGGACAAGTTAGAGTACGTGTGTATAAGAGACTGATACCAAGTTTTCAAACCTGATCAGATAGTAAATGGTGGGATTGTTCTCCAGATTTCCCATATCTAAATTCAATTAGAAACACAAAGACAGAACAAGGATGATTGCCAAATGGAGCGCCAAATGCACAGATAAAGAAAAACTGGTTTCACACTGAGGCCGTGGCTACACTCAGGACTTCCCAGCGCTGCCGTGGCAGCGCTGTGAAGCGCGAGTGTAGTCGTGCCACCAGCGCTGCGAGAGCTCTCTCGCAGTGCTGCAGGCTTTGATTACACTGATGCTTTACAGCGCTGTACTCGCTGCGCTCGGGGGGGGGGGGGGGCGTTTTCACACCCCTGAGCACAGCAAGTTGCAGCGCTGTACAGCGCCAGTGTAGCCAAGGCCTAATGTTTTAAGTTTTGTGAAGAAAAAGAATCCTATTTCTGTAAAATTCATTAATTCATATCTTTATAAACAGATCAAAATTGAAACGTCACAAGCAGCTAGATTGGGGCGGGCAAACTTTTTGGCCTCAGGGCCGCATCGGGTTTCCAAAATCGTATGGAGGGCTGGTTAGCGGAGGCTGTGCCTCCCCAAACAGCCAGGCGTGGCCCAGCCCCCGCCCCCTATCCGACCCCTCCTGCTTCTCGCCCCCGACAGCCCCCCCAGGACTCCTGCCCCATCTAACTCCCCTGTCCCCTGATCGCCCCCAGAACCCCCGCCCCTGACTGCCCCCCACCCCATCCAACCACTCATTCCTGACTGCCCCCCCCCGGGAACCCTGCCCCATCCAACCACCCCTTCTCCCTGACCACCCCCGGAACCTCCCCCGGACTGCCCCCCGCCACCCCATCCAACCCCCCCTCTCATTCCTGACTGCCCCCCAGGACCCCTGCCCCATCCAACCCCCCCTCTCATTCCTGACCGCCCCCGGAACCCCCGCCCCTGACTGCCCCCCACTGCCCCATCCAACCCCCCCTCTCCTTCCTGACTGCCCCCCCGGGACCCCTGCCCCCATTCCCCGCCCTCTGACCGCCCCGACCCCGTCCACACACACCCCGACCACCACCCCGAACTCCCCTGCCCTCTATCCAACCCCCCCTGCTCCCCGCCCCCTTACTGTGCTGCCTGGAGCACCGGTGGCTGGCAGCACTACAGCCGCGCCGCCCAGAGCACCAGGACAGGCAGCTGCGCCGCCCAGCGGGAGCCAGTCATGCCACTGCGCAGCACAGAGCACCGGGTCAAGCTGGGCTCTGCAGCTGCGCTGCCTCAGGAGCTCGCAGCCCCGCCGGCCAGAGCATTGCGCCGGCGGCGGAGCAAGCTGAGGCTGTGGGGGAGGGGGAACAACAGGGAGAGGCCGGGGGTAGCCTCCCAGGCCAGGAGCTCAGGGGCCGGGCAGGAGAGTCCCGCGGGCTGGATGTGGCCCGCGGGCCATAGTTGCCCACCTCTGAGCTAGATGAAGGGACCGGGATCTAGGATTCCTGGGCTTATTACCAGATTTGTGAATAATTCACTAAGTAACCACGGATAATTTACTTAACCTCCCTGGGCCTCAATTTACTCATCTTTAAAATGGAGATAATATTAGCATCTGTACTTTCCTCACTGGGGATTTAATTAATGTTCACCTGTACAGCATTTTCAGATCCTTCAATGGATAAGGGCAAAATGTTATTCACATTCCACAATATCATTACCAAAAATGAATTGAGAAAAATACCCATTAAAAATGTCAATTTCCTTTTTAAGCCTCTAACTGAGATTTATAATTGAAGTGCAAACTGACCTTTACATACTGTACAGTATGGCTAAAATGTTGCTAAAATATATAATTCTAGTGGGGACAGCAGGTGAACTCACTACTCTCTGTACTGCAATTATCTTAGCTTTGATTTATAGTCTTCAAATAAAGCAGCACATCTGGATTTTCTCTCTGCATTCTAGTTGCACATCATCCAAGAGGGTTTAGGGGACTATCAGCGCTACAATCTAAATCTCTTGTCAGCCTGCTACTGAGACTATCCATTGGGCAAAGAATTGACTTGTTTAGGTCCTCTCCCTTCCCAAGTTGTCTCATTAACCAGTATTAATCCATGCTCAACTCCATTTGCAGCCTATTCGCTCAGATGCTAAAGTGTTCCAAATCTTTCTTTAACTTATTGAAGAAAGGGACTGCCATTGTTGTCTATGCACTCTAACGTTGTTTTATTGATTACCCTGATATTCTGTATCATCGTCAGAAACTTTTACAGTCCGACACCTGTGATGAAATACACCAGGCATCTGTATTATTTGACAATTATACTGAAATGAGCAGTTTTCAATCCACTTCAACATTATTCTTCCCCCATTGTGATTCAAGTGGTCTGAGAGAGGGTGGCACAGTCTAGTGGCCTGAGTACATGTCAGAGGCTCAGGAACTATTGAGTTCTACTCCATGTTTTGAAAGTGACTTGCTATTTTACATTGAGGAAGATATAATATCACTGTGTTTCAAAATAGTGGCACTGCCAACCCCAAGTGATCGAAAATCATGCATCAGGCCTCCCCAAAATCATGAGACTGTCTTAAAATCAGGAGATTAAAAAAAAAGGGGAGGGGGGAGCTCTATTTATTTGCCTTGTGGCTTTTGAGCCTTTGGGTTACACTGTGGTCCAGCTTTTCTCCACAACCACAAGAGTTTAGAAACTTAGTAGTTTTTTTATCAAATAGTTTCAACGGTTAGTAAATTTAGCAAAAAAAAAAAAAAAGAAAACCAGTGCAGAAAAAGGATATAGCAAAGTAATACTCTCATGGACATACCTAATTCTTTTGTGGTTTGAGTTGCCTCAAAAGTTAATATATGCAGATAAATGTGCATATATTAACAAGTAACAAGGTTAACCAAGAATAGGGTACCGACCTAAGGGATAAATAACAGTCTTCTGTAGAATAAATCCATGAAGCCACTTGCCAAATTCCCAAAGTTGTGACATCAGTAAACAGGTGGATAACAGACAAGTAAATGCAGTGATTCTAAAAAGGTGCCTTGGCTTCTCTCCTTCTGTCTTCCTATTTTTTTTGTCCAGCATTATGCAGATGTCCTCCACTGTGCTCCTTCCCTACAGTTTTCAGAGTAACAGCCCTGTTAGTCTGTATCCGCAAAAAGAACAGGAGTACTTGTGGCACCTTACAGACTAACGAATTTATTTGAGCATAAGCTTTCGAAAGCTTATGCTCAAATAAATTTGTTAGTCTGTAAGGTGCCACAAGTACTCCTGTTCTTCTTCCCTACAGTGTATTCTTAAATTATTTGTCTAGTTTAGTTTTAAGTTACTCACGTGATGTTGTTTCCGCCAGTTCTCTTAGGAGACTCCTCCATGGTTTAAAAGACCGCACGTCAGCCTTGACTAAGTTTTGTTTTGCTTAAAATCAACCCATTATTCTGCAGGTATAACCTACAGCTTCCTTCCCTTCCTTTGTTGCCGTCCTTTAGCTAGACAATGGTTCTCACCATGTAGAGTTTTAAAAGTGGAACATGTATGGACTCCTCTATTACACGAAGGACTAACTTGTAGGAACCACAGTATTATTATGAAGCTAGACCAGGGGTCGGCAACCTTTCAGAAGTGGTGTGCCGAGTCTTCATTTATTCACACTAATTTAAGGTTTCGCGTGCCAGTAATACATTTTAATGTTTTTAGAAGGTCTCTTTCTATAAGTCTATAATATATAACTAAACTATTGTTGTATGTAAAGTAAATAAGGTTTTTAAAATGTTTAAGAAGCTTCATTTAAAAAGCAGAGCCCCCCCTGGACCGGTGGCCAGGACCCGGGCAGTGTGAGTGCCACTGAAAATCAGCTCGCGTGCCGCCTCCGGCACGCGTGCCATAGGTTGCCTACCCCTGAGCTAGACTGATTACTTCACCAAAGAACCACACAGCACACCATCCCACTATCGTACAAAGTAGACCTTACAAAAAAAAAAAAAAGGCTTGCCTAATTATATCCGCATATGTTCCAGAGAACATTAATTGCTTCCATAGACATGCTGCAAAAATGCCACAGCCCAACAATCAACATCAAAGGATCAGAAGAAATGCCAGGCTAGTTGAAGGGAAGAAGCTCCTGGCTTTAGGGTCGACGTAAATCTCGGAAAATAAAGGAGACCTCACATAGAGCCAATGTAAGTATTTCACTAAACATTAGCATGTTTGGATTAACATGTCAGCCCCTTAAGGACTTGACTGCAAAGGGAATGCCTGGCCCTGACAGCAACATATCCTGTGTGTGTATACATGAAATATTAAGTAATCGTCTTCCCACAAGCCCCTTTCCATTCTATCGATGAACTGCATTGTGCAATGTGCAACCACAGGGACTACGGTTTACAAGGACCCGAGACATTTCTTTAAAGAGTTTTTGACCTAGGGATGTTTACAAAACTGTGCCTAAGAATCCAAAGGCTTGTCACTCCAGTTAGCATTTCATAATGCAGCATTTTCCAAGCTTTATGCCTGTGGACATTCTACATCAGACTACAAAACTATTGTCTATTGCTGGCAATGCTAACAGATGGTGAAAGTCAGTTTGCTCTCTTTCCGTACAGGAGGTCGATGGAGAAGTGATTAAAAGTTTTAAAGCCATTTTTCAAAGTGCTGCTGAACTCTTTAACCTACTGAAATATCGTTTCATGATATCAAGTTATAACTATGTAAGAAATAAAGCAAAACAACAAAAATATCAGTTTTCTGTTCATGGAAGCAGAGAGAAGACTTGAATATTATTGAAATGGTGAGATCAGAATGGGTACTAAATAAATTAAACAATCTGAAGAAATACATAAGAATAAAATTATAACAATCAATCAATCTACATTGTACATTTCACTAAAAGATTTCAAAGTACATTTACAAAGGTGGGAAAGTATAATCTCTATTTTACACAGACCAAAAATGAGACTCGGAGAAGTTAAGGCTATCATTTCTAAACTTCAAATACGTAGCTTGATTTTTAGCTATGCTGGGAACCTGCAAGTTCTACTGACGCTAGGGATATGTAGGTTTTAATTTTAGGAAACACAATTGGAAGAAAACTAGCCCAAGGACATACAGCATGTCAGTGGCTGAAATAGGAACAAGATCCAGATCTCTCAATCCCCAGTCCAGTGTTCTAACTACTGACTCTCAGCTCTCATCTTTAATTCAGCCACGGTGCTCCTCCCCAGCTAATTAATCCTAAATTGGGCCTGGCGCAGCTTCCAGGTGCGAACAGGAGCACTAATTACGTTCCGGCTTCAATGAACCCTTTCACTGCCAGTGTGGGGTAAACACCTCATAACAGTCTCCCTGGCAGGCTGATGTCTTTGTTTGTTTTTAATGGCAGCTGTTTGAAGCCACCTGGGGGGGGGGGGGTGGAATGCTAAGAGAAGTCTCAGGGAAGCGGATTAATGGCCAGAGGACAGATGAAGTGGTCAAAGGTGTGTGATAAACTTATTTATCTGAAGTTCCGCAGTTTATCACATGCTGCTGCAATTTATCATATCGATGTCACATTTCTGGTGTTTTAGGATTCTAAAGGATAAGAGATGTCACATAAATATAAGACATATTTATTAATGAGGCAAGGGTATTATAGTTAAATGTAAATGGTGCAGTCTGGTAACCCTGTTTTACTGTCAAACCAATAAGATTTTTCATGTCAGAAATTGATGGCAGTAGTGATAAATAAAGGACAGATAAAGTTAATCCAGCTGCTTTGAGTTGAACAGAGAAGGTATTACTTTGAAGGGTTTAACATATTAATGGAATCAAAATGACACTTCAAAATATTTATGGAAATCTTTTTTAAAGCTTATACATGAAGAATAACAAACCCCTATAAAATATTATTAAAATCCTAGCCGCAATTAAACATGCTGACACTTAAAAGCGTCTGTCTCATTTACTTAAAAATCTTCTTTCAGGAAATTATGACTCTAAAATACCTCTCTACTTTTCACTTTAAAAAAAAAAAGAATTTGAATTTCTTAGGAATAAAAAACATTTTAATGGAGGATATTTTTAAAGCCAAAACCTTCAAGTTATAAAATTTAAAGTTAATATAAAGAATAGTCAGGCTTTTTTTTCCCCAATGATTTGAAGGTAATATAAAAGCATATAGGGCATAAGCAGTACTGAACACTACAAATCTAGTAATAAGAGCATATGGGGATCAGCCAGTCTAAATGCTGCAGATCTAGTAATAAGAAAAAAACATCCTCCGGGCAAGGGGTGTTTATCCATTTGCATAATGAGTGCCATTTTCATCCTGTATCCTACCCTTAAACCTGATAGAAAGAGCTCCAGGATCTCAACAGTGGAGAGGTGTAGCAGAAGATGGGTTTCTCCTACCTTTTCAACTAGCTTGTTCAAGAAAACGAGGTTGGATACTAGGAGTAAATTCGCTAGATCTGTACAGTCCAGTGGTGTCTTACTGAGTACTGCCCAAACCATTGAATATTTTGGAATTGATGGCATGTGTCCTTCTACAAAGGTGTCAGTAAGCATCTCTGTCAAGAGGGGACCCCAGTGATCTCAAGTGTCTTTAACTAATACATTTACAGGTTCTAAGAAGGGACCATTGTGATTATATAGTCTGACTTCCTGTACAACACGAGCCATAGAACTTCTCCAAAATAATACCTAGAGCATCTCTTCAAGAAAAACATCCAATCTTGATCTAAAAATTATCAGTGATCGAGAATCCACCATGACCATGAAATGGTTCCAATGGTTAATTACTCTCACTGTCAAAAATTTACATCTTATTTTAGATCTGAATTTGTCTGGCTTTAACTTCCAGCCACTGGATCATGTCATACCTTTCTCAGCTAGAGAGAAGAACTCATTATTAAAATACGTGTTTCCCATGTAGGTAATTATAGACTGTAATCAAGTCACTCGTTAACCTCCTCTTTGTTGAGCTTTACAGATTGAGCTCCTTGAGTCTATCACTATAAGGCATGTTGTCTAACCCTTTAATCATTCTTGTGGCTCTTCTCTGCACCTTCTCCAATTTATCAATATCCATCTTGAATTGTGGACACCAGAACTGGACTCAGTACTCCAGCAGCAAAGGCACCAGTGCCAAGTACAGAGATTAAATAACCTCTACTCCTACTCCAGATTCAGGGGCATGAAGAATTTTCAGTTAGACGACTTTTTTTCTTTCTGAATATTTAATAAACAAAACATGAGGGGCCTGGGCTTGAGTTGAATGTGGTGATTCAGATTTCTGGTAGTGTATCAAGTGTTTCTCATTATGCAGGTAGGCCTCAAACTGGGAGTGAGATGTTTCTTTTTCTGGGAGCATTGTATGGTTCTTTTTCAGGGAAGAGAGTATCCCACATTTGGGTAACCTTTTCCACAAAATATGTTGGCAATTCTTCACAGCATGTGATGCTGGCTTTCGGGGTAGTGGGAAGGCAAACAATTGATGAAGTAATTAACCTTCCTGAAAAGTTCTACTGGTTACTTAGCGATTTCAATAACCAATGAGATATATGATCTTTTCCTTTCTATCACGGCTGCTGAATAACAGTGTGGTGAGCCATAAATGTCTTGGCACAGTATGCACCCCAAGGGAGAACAGGTGCTTAGCAGGGATACAGCATGGCTGAAAGCCGAGTACCACAAGCAATCCAAAAGCTCTGCTTTCCCCTTCACTTGGGAAAAGAACCATTGCCCTTGTCGCATGCCAGAGCTGTTCAGCTAAATTCATTATTCTCAAAGTATTTTGGACTTTATTTTCAGCTTACTTTATTTTCAGTACTTACATCAGGGCCATTACACAAATCTTAACAAAAGCATTGTACTTATATACCTTCAAAAAACCTATGTTAAAAGAACATTAAGATTGCAAAGTGAAGCACCCAAAAGTTAAGAAATGCTCGGATTAAGGTTGCCTGTGCATATGCATCATGACAGTCTAATTACATGATCATATACCATTTTTTTCTACCAAACACCGGGCCTCATTCAATGCACAGAATAGGCAGTATTCCTTTGATGGGTAACTACTGAATATTCCATTTGATACTCCTCATTCAATGTGTGGTCCCCTTGCATTATTTACTGCACCACAACCAAACTCAGCGCTTGACTACAGAATTATTAATTTCCGCATGGGCTTTTCACTGATGCTCTCATGGTAGTTTACAAACATTATTCAATATATCTTCACAACACCACTGTGAGAACAGGTGGTATTATTGTGCCCATTTTACAGATGAGGAACAGAGACTAAGGCCCAGAAAAGTCACACATCTAATGTCGGGCAACCAGAAAATAAGGAACACACAATTCACAGCCAGCTGTGAACATTTTGGTTTAAGTGACTGGCCCAACCTCACACAGAAACTGTGTGGCAGAGGCAGAAATAGATTTCAGTTCTTCAGGGCAGCATTCAACTGCCTTAACCATGAGACCTTCCTTTCTCTCCCTGCATCCTCTGGATCATTCACTACACGCCTTCCAACTATTGCAACAAATGAGGCAGAGGTCCTACCGACAACAGCCTTCTTCACTACACAACCCTGATTTACACCCAGAGCACGTCCATCTTGTGCACTGAATGAGGCAAGGGGTCCTGTGGAAGAAACAACATGTGATCAAGTAATTAAAGATTGTATCATCATCATGCATATACAAAAGGGGACCGAATTAAGGTTACAAAAGCACCCTTGATTATGGCCTTTTGAGTGCTTAACGATGCAACCTTAACATTCTTTTAACATAGGAAAGTACATCCCCAAACTAAGTTTTTTCAAGCTTACGAAGTTTTAAAGCTTCAAAATTGGGGGAAAAAAAACCCACCAAATATTTAACTCTGTGGAACCACATTGTCCCCCACATGGATCATCAGCAGGGTTGGGATCTTTAAATCCACAGCACAGTCCTCTAACCCTTGAGTTAATAAAGCAACTGATAGCATTAGAAAGTTGTTATCTTTTATGTAGACCTGCCACTAGAGGGGGATGGAGGAATACACATTGCCAGGACCACTGAATTATGTGCACTCCAGCCCTGGACACTGGTGACCCTTTGTGACAGAATGAGTATGTCTGTAAATAAAATAATATTTAATAGCCAAAGAGCTTGAGGGGGTGTGATTCAGATTTAGCAAAACTCCATCAAACCAGGTGAAACTGCCCTACTCAATGAACAAGTGAACAAACCATTTTACTTCTGAGGCAGGCTAGTCTTTGAAATACAACCTCTGGGGTATGTTGTTAATCTTTCAAAAGGCAGCTATTAAATGTCTTTGTATCCTCAATGGGCCATCTCTTAGGCCTTGACTAGACAAACCCAGAGAGAAAGCAGCATTTCCCTTACCTTACCCCACTTCATTGTACATGAAGGTAATTCAGAAAAATTGTTTGCAGAGTGGAGGTGTTGCTCTTGATTAGGATGGGAAGCCTGGCTGGACACAAAATTGCCGCAGGGTGTGGCAAGATCTCTGACTGCATGAAAGACAGCTGAGATTCACTTTCTCTCAGAACAGGATGGGGTAGGAACTGAAGTCAGACACAGATTGCTTTTTGGAATACTTAAGGACTGTGTTTTCCCTCCGTAACTTTCAATGAGAATGTCTGGCCTGGTTTAGCTTATGCCAACTATAAATCTAGGTATGTTACGCAAGTCATTTTTTAACTCCATTTATTTTGTTTTAAAATAATCTTGTTCTTACGAAGCAATCTGCTGTTGTGTGTGGAGAAGGTTCACCCTGCACCCCTCAAGAGAGGGGTTCCGGGTGGCAAAGAGGTTCTGGAACTTAAACCCCACCACTCAGATCTTGGACAATAAGATGGGGCAAAGGCCTTCACGCCCAGTGAAGCATGTTGCAAACAGCTGTGGCAGACAAACAACTGGGCTGATGCCAACAGGACCCAGGAAGAGACAAGAGTTGGCAGTGACTATGCTGGATCTAGAGACCTATCTTGCAGGGCCTTTCATCACACACAAATACAAAGGAACCTATTTATTGTGAAGTCCCCTCTCCCCCGCCCACACACACACCAATTTCACTCTAATCAGAGAGATGTAGACACAAAATATGAAACCAGAATGTGCAGCAATTTTATTATCTCAATAAAATTCTACTCAAATGTTGTCTTCACGGTAGCGCTAAAAGTAATAAACTTACCAAATGTCCACTCATTGCTCCCTGAACATTTTCTGGGTTAGAGGATACTCAAGGAGAAATGTGTGACAGTCTCAGAACAAGGGGGGTTGGGTGCTGAGGAGGGGGAAGAGATTAAACCGTAACTGTTTGCTGCAGAGGTAGCACACACAGCTCAGAGGTCTCTTCTGAACAATTAACAAGGAGCAGCACCTGAGGAACAGCTGACTATACTACATTTCTCAGGTAAAACACCACCTGCCATGACTAATGCACTAGGTAACGCTATCTCAGAATGGCAACTACAGTGCTGAACTGTTCAGTGCATCCAGGAGGCAAGGTAGCTATGCCGACATACAGCCTAGGGCATTAGCTACATCTAGAAAGTACAACTACCATGTTGCTAAATGCAGCAGTTACATTCAGGTAAACACACCTGCTTTGTGCTGGATGTTTCAGACACACCTGTACGTTCTGTGTGGGTGAAACATCAACAAAAAGTAGCAGCTCGGTGGTGAACAATCAGCAAGGACACTGCGGGCTTGAAAAATTACTTCTGTCCCATTCTCCTGTTCCAGAGGGTGTTGGCTGCACTATAGGATCTTGGAGGGGTAAAGTAGGGAGAAAGAAGGGGGAATCTTGGGTTCCATCTTTAAAAGGAGAAAATGTAACTGGGAATAAGAGCATAGGTGCTGAGTTTTTCTTCTGCCCCGAGGCCCCACCCTCATACTGCCTCTTCCTACCCCTGCTCCACCACCTGCCCCGAGGCCCTGCCCTCACTCCGCCTCTTCCCACCCTGCTCCGTCCCCTCCCCGAGGCTCCCGCCCACTCACTGCTCTCCGCTGTCCTCCACGCCTCTCCCCCAGCACCCAGCAGCTGTTTGGTGGCACCTGATCATCTAATTGGGAGCGCTGCCCAACAGCTGATTGGGGGGTGCCGTCAAACAGCTGTGGCTGGTGAGTGCTGAGCACCCACTACTTTTTTTCCATGGGTGCTCCAGCCCCGGAGCACCCATGGAGTCGGCGCCTATGAATAAGAGCGACATTCTGCCATGAGATGTACGTCTCATGAGCTACATTCATAAAAAGGAGGATAGAATTGATTTCTAGGTCTGCTGTCCATTATAAAAGAAGCATTTTAATAGTAAATTGCACCACACTTAGAAAAGCCATTTTAGTGTGTATACAATGAAAATGTGTGTGTGTTAGCATTAGAGAGAGAGAGAGAGACACTACCCAAATCTGCTAGAAGTGAGATGTAACATACTATTTTGTGTCATTTGATGTGTTCTGACCCATGCCAGTTTTGACACCATAATAAGCTGTTTTTTGCTATAAATTTATGTCTTCCCATTACCCCCTCTTCTCTCCTCTTCGCTTGACTGTTCTTGGCAAGGAAAACCTACTTCAGCTTCCAATTCTGGCCATCACATTCACATTAAAAAAATAATTAACCAGTCGTTTTCCTTTATCCACTCACCATCCTTCTCAAACCAGCACAAGGGAAGTTTTGTAAAATCAATACACTTCCTACCAACATTAATCATAAATGTGAAGTAACAAAAAGGAGTTGTGCAAAAAGTGGTCCAGCTTTATAAGGGGGGAGGGGGAGAGAAAATAGATGGGAATGATATGGAACGAGAGAGACAGAGATCCCCAGCAATACAAAATAGACTCACAGTCCATCTCGCAGCTCTTGCGTATCATTCGATGTCCCAAGAGATCGAAGGGTTCTTTCCAAGGAAGTCACTGTCAACACAAGAAAGAAAGAAAAGAGAAAGAAATGACACCACATTTCAGACAAAAGTATTTATATGTTTAAATGGGGTTTCTTTCAAACCCGTTCACTAATAACTAACCTATGGACAAATAAAAACACAGAGCACAGCAAGAGCTGAAGGTCGGACAATACTAACTCCATCAGAGGACATTAATAATGTGGAATAATCCTTTTGCATCTTGAATGTGTATTATACATATGTGTTATTTGTGTAGACCATAACTGTACAAAAAGATTTACAACAACTCAGATAAACTAAAGAAAATCTCTCCCCCATAGACCTTACAATTGAACAACACAAGCCCAAGAGTGCCCTTTGGTCATTTTCTGTGGTACATTTTCTAAAAAGATTCAGAGGAGGTACAGAAGAATGCTCGGTTTAAATTAATGATCTAAGGATAAGGAGTGGCATGAAAGGAGCAAAATATGTAATAGAGGAAGGAGAAGACGGAACAGTCTATTATAAATGAATTAAAAGGAAGGAGGCCATGCAAGAGGTTAAGCTGGAATAGAGTTCTGGGGCATATGGAAGGCAAGGCTAATCTAAATTTTATGTGGATAATGAAGAGCCAGTGGAGACAGTCCAGCAAAGAGATATAGTGAGAGAGTAGCAGGAAAGGAAAATGATCTTGGCAACCTTGAATGAGCTCTGCTCCACACTCCAGAAGAACAAGGTCACTGACACTATGTCCCGTGACCCCCTCAAGGTCACTGTCACTATGTCCCGTGGGGAAATTACGCCCCCTGTCTCCCAAATATGGCAACCAGTTCAACTCCAAGCGTGTCTGACCACTGTTAAGCATCTACCCCAACTGTACAGCCTGAAAGACTGTTGGTATCCAAGTAAATGTCCTTTTCATCCTGAATTCGAGATGCAGATTTGAAATCCTAAAATAAGACACCCCACAAAGGTCACATGGGTTGCATAGTCAATTGGCGGCCACATTAAAGAGTCTTTATTCTTTTTAATAATTAAGAACAAAAAGGTAAATCTCACATTCATGGTGTCATCAGATTTGTCTAGTGGATCCCAGAGCAGCACCGAGGTAGTGTAAAAATGGAGCAGACTGCAGCCACCTCCTTCTTTAATACAGTGATATAGCCTCTGGATCCTACAGCTCCCACATGCAACTGTCCATCTTCATCGGAGCAGCTTTCCATTGAGAGAGAGAGAGATGACTGCTTGCTGGGATCCCGAGTCTCTGCAAACCTCACACCCTTGTATTAGAGACAAGGGTGGCTGCAGCTGCGTGCTGATCTCCACGAGTAACGCTTTGTCCATCCTTATACTACAGACATTCATTTTTCCCCACTCCTAGACAGTGTGCATTAATTCTCATCAACCTGCACTTTGTTAGGACCACAGGAACTGCTATACCAGAACAGATCAAAAAATCAGTTTCTCCTTCTCCGACACTGGCCAATGCCAAATGCTTCAGAAGAAGGTGTAACCCCCCAGTAATTACCTAACCGAGGTTTTGTTTACGGTTGGCTTGCCTTAGTATGCAACTCCCGAGGGGCTAAGAAACAAAATTGCTGCTTTCCACTCACCCATGCTCTTGCTCATCTCCTCCCCCGAGTCTCATTCCATCCCATTCTGTTCCAAACTAGAGGCCAGTCACAATAAGGAATAAGGAAGTGTTATTTATCCCATCACATAACACAAGAACCAGGAGACACCCAATGAAATGAATAAGCAGCAGGTTTAAAACAAACAAAAGGAAGTTCTTCCTCACACAACACACAGTCAACCTGTGGAGATAATTGTCAGGAGATGCTGTAAAGGCCAGAACTATAACTGGCTTCAAAAAAGAATTAGATAATTTCATGAAGGATAAGTCCACCAATGGCTGTTAGCCAAAATGGTCAGGGATGCAACCCCATGCTCTGGGTGTCCCTAGCCTCTGTTTGCCAGAAGCTGGGAGTGGACGATAGGGAATGGATCACTTGATTCTGTTTTGTTCATTCCCTTTGAAGCACCTGGCACTGGCCACTGTCAGAAGACAGGATACTGGGCTAGATGGACCATTGGTCTGAACCAGTATGGCTGTTCTTATGTTCTTATGTTTATGAGGGGTGCTGGAGGCACCAATGCAGGACTGGCCTGGAGCAATGGGCCTGAGCTTACATGTAGCTAAGCATCCTTACTTCCCATGAGAATTGAGGGGATCCTGCACCTGGCAGGATCGGGACCTGTAAAAAGGCTTCAATCAGGCCAGAGATCACCATGCAGTGGCAAATTACAGTAGGTACAGCCCTGGAAGTTAAGAGCAGGCTGACCCCCATAATGAGCACCCTGGGCTCTAAGGCAGTTAGCAAGAACAGTTTAAACTCTCATCCAAGGCCTCATCCTCTTGCATCTTGACTGTTGCAACCTCCTCCTTCTGGCCTCAAAAAATCCCATCATGCCCCACTCATATCCATTCAAAATGCTGCAGCAAAGTTCATTTTCCTGGTTCTTTGCCTCAACCATGTCAACAACAAAAAACACATCACGTTATCGCTGAGAGGTAGGGGGTAAGGTCCTCCTTCACAAGTTAAGCCCCGCCCCACTTCATTGTGCGGTTTAGTCTCCCAAGCTGCAGCTGCTGCCAGTGAACACATCTTCAGAACTTTGCCAACCCAGAATGTTCTAGATCTTACAGGTACAGTTACCACAGTTGCAAGAGGCAACTCATGAGGCTCTTGCTGGGAAGGGGAGATACTGAATGACTTCATTATATTTTAAAAGCTGAGTTCCAGCTTCCATTCTAATCTTCCTGTTTCAGTTGTTCAGGACTTCCTCACACAAATTCCATGTTTTGTCTCAGCCGAAGGGAGTGATTTTTTTTTAAACTTTGAGCCAAAGAGGTGCTTTCGAATTTTGCAACTGGGAAAAACAAACAAACAAAGCTACCTTTCCATATGTCCCCATTGGAATGGTTGCAGCTAGAAACTTGGCTTGTTTTGCACTCCACAACGACTTAAGATTTATGAAAATCAGTCCAGCAGATTTTTAAAGCTAACAATGAGACTCTTGTAAATCAACAACATAAGTTGGCTCTTATTACTTATGTTATTTAATCTATGCCACAAAATACAGAAGATACAGAAAAGTGACTCAGTTAAATCCAGAAGAAAAAATTCTCCTTTTGAATGTTTGATGTCTGAACCTCAATGTTGAATCAACAGTAGATGTATTTATTTTTCCGTCTTGCATTTAACATATCAAGTATGTAAGCACTGTAGGATCTTTCACAATGAAAGACACTAAATAAATACAGGCTATTATTATAATTTATCTCTTGGATTTTCTCAAGACATTCTCAATGGTACAAACATATATACATCACCGGTTGCTCTAGTACCTTAAGTCATGAAAAAGAACAGATAACTGGTATGGGCTCATCACCTAACTGTGGAAATGGAAGCCAGGAAATCCTAAATGCTAATCCTTGTTCTGACATTGACTCCATCTGTGACCTTATCCAAGCCACTTAATCATTCTGTGGTTTAGTTTTGCTAACAGTAAGGCAGGAGTAATATTTACCTCTCTCATAGGATTAATTCATTCATTTTTAACATACCTTGACAGTGAAAACTGCTACATAAGCAATAAGAATTACCCATTTCAGGAACCTGGGTGGTGTGACAAACTGCATTGCCACCCTGAGATACTGGGGTGGGGATGGTCAAAAAAAATTCCATCACAGCTGGTTCTTAATGGAAAACTGGGCTTTTGACTAAAGATTTTTTTTTTTTCATGAGAAGTGTCTGCTTTCCATGGAAAATTTCAACTTTTCATCAAAAAGCAGAACACCCAAAAATCAAAAGGTTTTTTGGTTCATTACCAAACGTTTCAATTCCAAAAAGCCACACAAGGTGCCCCAAGGGAGTTGCAGTTCCCAGGTTTTCTGACCCCCATCTTCCCAATGAGCTAGCTTCCCCAGCCAGACTACATGTCCCATGATGTGCTGTGGCCATGGAACTTTCGCTATGCACAAAGGGGGGGAGGGATAGCTCAGTGGTTTGAGCATTGGCCTGCTAAACCCAGGGTTGTGAGTTCAATCCTTGAGGGGGCCACTTAGGGATCTGGGGCAAAATCAGTACTTGGTCCTGCTAGTGAAGGCAGGGGGCTGGACTCGATGACCTTTCAAGGTCCCTTCCAGTTCTAGGAGATGGGATATCTCCATTTAAACAAAAAAACAAGACACCTGAACTACAAGTCCCATGAGGCACCACAGTGGCATTTCCTTTTTTTTTTTTTTTTTTTTTTTTGGTTTTCAATCAAAAGCTTTGGTTGATTTTTTTCAAGTTTTGATTTTTCACTACAAATCAACATTTTTTAAATTTTCAATTTCAACATAATTTTCTATGAAAAAATTCTGACCAGCTCTAACAAAATGGAGAGAAAGAAGAAAGCTTGCACATGAAAGGAGAGGGGAATATTAGTTGCATTCTCCATAAAATCCCTGCCGGCTGGCTGGAAATACCCAAGAATAGAACAAAGTCTGCTTAGTCCTCGTTATGTTTCCCAAAACCCAAACAACCAATAAAGCCTTTTAATTTAATTAGAATGATTTTAATTACAGGAGGAGAAAGAGTATCAACAAAATAGTGAAGTGAGAGGGTCCTTGTTTACAAATTTCATCCATCCACCCCACTTCATTCTTTGATTCAATCTCCCACCAACACCAGCTACTTCTAATGACAAGTCTGCTGGGCTCTGAATCCATAACGTTCCAGTTCCTAAAGGCCCAGTAAACATTCACAGT
Source organism: Emys orbicularis (assembly GCF_028017835.1). Classification (NCBI taxonomy): domain Eukaryota; kingdom Metazoa; phylum Chordata; order Testudines; family Emydidae; genus Emys; species Emys orbicularis. Next base: position 7,537,778 of record NC_088684.1, on the reverse strand, counting down.
CATCACAGTTCGTAAAGCTCCACATACCCAAGTTCCTGAAACACAGTTCAGAAATCCCCAAAGATTCATGCTGCAATATGACCCTTTTAAAGTTGCCACGGTCAATGGGATCTTGAGTTATCCATATAAGTGCCAGGCACAGGCTGGAGCAGCTGTAATAATTAATGCATCCAAGTTTCAGAGACGAGTTATATATTGGAGAAGTAAAGACGTGAAACTCAGTGGGGTCTCAGCCAGTTGTCCCTTTTTTGCCCTCTCCCCCCCCCCCCCCCATACACACACCTTTTACCTCCCATGTATTTTTCCAACTTGCACACTAGGGATGAGATAGTCAAAACTACCTAGGGGATTTGGATGCCTGATGCAGTCTGTGACAAATTGACTCACCAGCCAGTGTGCTGTCTTGGACCTGGGTGAGGCGTTATTGTTTTGGGTTATTTCTCTCTGTAACCCCATCAACCGGCCATTCAGATTTTGTGGTGGTCCCCTTTGTCTTGTGACTTGGCCCTCCGGCCAAGTCACATTTTGTCTCACAGCTTTTTTGGTAAATCAGAGTTCAACTCAACAATAGTCCCAAGACAGGTCATCAGCCTCGGTCTAGGCCCAACAGTCCTCCTGGCCCTTGAGTTTGGGATCTTTACACAAGCCTCTTCAGTGAGGTTGTAGGGAAACCCATTCCCTCACTCTTTCCTGTGTTCGAGCGCAGAGACCTGCAGCAAGCAGTTAAGGTCTGTCTCACTGGATCTCTTGATTCTTCCCTGGGCTACTTCCTACTCTGACCTGCCTTCTCAGGGGGCTCACATTGTTGGCTGGGTCCCAGGTCCCAATATGACAAAGGAAAGAGAACTATCCTAGCAGAGATAAAGACTGGAACCAGCCCTTCTGTCCCACAGTTTCCGTAAGGGTCCATCAGTCATCTGTACTACTGCTCCAGAGCCGCAGGAAATCTAAGGCACCTTGGCTCTCTGTTGTGCTACGCTCTGGGAGCTGAGGATGAGAGGTCTATCCATCGCCTAAGGCTGGGGCCTTCAGAACTGAGTTTCTCCTCCTCCAAGTCTGGCATGCTTCACAGGAACAGTGGGGTGTGGCAGCCTGAGTCCACAGCTGCTCTTTAACCCCTTCCTGTGTAGCGAGGGGTTTATATACCCCCAAGTTGTCCTTTGATTTGGCTGTAAACCAGGGTCACCTCCCCACCTTCGCTCATCTTCTTTGGGCTTCCCTAGGTTGAAATTAAAAGGTGCTCAATAGTAACAGGATCACCTGGGTATCTTGGCCAACACTTCCTCATCTCTACAAAACAGGATCTAGTATCCACAGCGGTGTATGGACAATTTGAGAACACAAACAGCTGCCGCCTTTGTCTATACATTCACCTCAGTGCCAGCATCTCACTCAATGCTTCGTAAAGCACTTGGAGATGCAATATGATGAGAGCCCCGAAGTTGTTACACTTTAGCTAATAATTATTTTTTGTGTGATGTACAGAGTGGTCCAAAGGATAAATTGAGGGTTTTCACTAATGTCCGTTAGCTTCTCTAACAGCAGAGTTTAACCTTTCTAGAGGTCTCCCACACATGATAATTTCCTCCTGGGTTTTTTTATATCCACATTCTTAACAAATCAATCTAAAGTGCAATCTATATATCGCCCATTTCCAAGATGAAACATGACAGCTTCTAAAAATATTTCAAGGCCAATTAGACCTTCAGAGAAGAACTCAATGCAGCAGCAAAACACAGTATGGTACTTGCTATAATGAACTCATCAGATAACAGAATGAGTCAAGGCGGCCTGCGCATTCTCAAATATACTCAATTGATGAGACTGGATTACTGTTATGTATATAATTCAAGCAGGGAAGAAGTCACTCATCATGATGATGATATGTTTTTGACTTCTGCAGAGAAAACCATGACAATTCAGAGTGAAGGCTACCCCCTTAATGTCTTCGCACTGCCAAACTAGGGAGATCTATGGAAGACAGACTGATCTGATATTCCATGGGTTCTGTGTAACAGCAGCATAGATCTTTAATATTGTGCTCTTTAGAGCAAAGAAGTTTCTTTGAGACAAGTAATATGTCAACACCAGGTGCAGAGCCATGGAAAGGCCAATTTTTGACCCAATACAGCGGTGTTGCTTTTAAAGTGTCACAGGCTCTTTGCTCAGTGCAAGAGCATTTGGGCTGGTGACCCAGAAGTCATTTCTAACTTTAGCATCAGTAGTGTAGTGGACGGTAAATGTGGGTAAATGGAGTTTACCCACTCCTCATTTGGGGAATATGAAGTTTAGTCTTGTACCACTACGCCACTGATTAGCATATGCGATATTTAAACACAGTGGGACAGATCCCTAGTGGGCGTAAATCAGCAGAGCTCCACTGACGTCACAGGGACTGCGCTGATTTGTGTAAGTTCAGGATCTGACTCAGAATATCCATATATTCTCTTGGAAGCGTTAAAAGCAATTGGTCCCAAAATGGCAACCAAAATTTTACAGCATCTCAGGGACAATGCAGAATCCTTTGCTCAGCCCCTCAGATCAAAGAAATGGGATGCACACTGCATGTGACGTCATTAATAAGCAAGTAACAGGAATCTAAAATAGAAGAGCCCTATTAGAGCATTCAGATTTCCCAACTGGCCAGTGCAGGATTGCTCCCTCCAGTGCATTCTTAAGTGATTAGTCCTTCAGACATGATCTACTGAACCAATTCCTTTTATTGGTGGTGTTTATTTTTATTTATTTATAAGGCATTTACCAGGTGGCAGCTAAGTGCTGCTCAATAAAAAAAAAAAGAACACAAACCCCTTTATAAAAAGGTAACTACAAAAGTCACCAATCAGCTAAATGCCATCCATAACCTTGGAATTTAAAAAAAACAATCTGGCACAAGCACAAAACCCAATAGCTATCAGGCAAACCTCCCTACCCACAAAGAGGACAGTTCCTAAACATCAAGAGGAATGAGGAAAGCAGACACAAAAACACAGGGAAGGGGCCCAAAACATGGCTTCAAAAACCTAGGCCACCTAAACAAGCCAAATGTTTACTCTAGTGCTACATATTTCTTAGACACCTAGCATCATAATTTCTAAGCAGTGAGATAGCAAACTAGCAGAATATAAATTGCATCGTGTGCTACAGCTATGATTCAAAATCCTCTAACTCTACAGGAGCGAGTGATGCAATAGGGAGACAATGTTGCCTTGTGGATAAAACACAGAGCTGGCACTAAGAAGACCTGCCTATTCGTGGCCCTGCCACTAGCCTGCTGGGTAACCTTGGGCAAGTCACTGTCCTGCTCTGTGCCTCAGTTTCCCCATCTGTAAAGTAATACTGACCTCCTTTGTAAATCACTTTGAAATCTATGGATGAAAACACTACATGTTATTCACTACATGTTATTCTAACAGGTTGAGTGCCACTAATTTATCCACAGATCCCCTTCCAGCTTTTTGTTGCATCATTTTACCTAATTTTTGCTGTTTTACCAACCTCATGCCGGGACTTTTTCCCCTTGCTGGTCACACCGATCTTTGTAACAGCCTGCCTTCCCCAGTGGTGGGAGTGCCAGTGCATAATCTCAGTAAGAGCAGCTGATCACAGAAGGCAAAAATAACTGCAACAACATCAGTGACCAGTACAGCATCAATAAGCTATTTTATAGATATCTCCTCATTCCAAAGGATACCCAAGTGCTTTAAAAGCATTATAAATTCATAGATTTTAGGGCCAGAATGAACTATTCCGATCATCCAGTCCATCCTCCTGAGGAACACAGGCCATAGAATTTCATCTTGCAGTTCCTGTATCAAGACTATAACTTGCAGTTGAACTAGAGCTACATTTTACAGAGACATCAAATCTTGATTTAAAAGACTCCAAGTGGTGCCGAATCCATCAGACCTCTCAGCAAGCTGTTCTAATGGTTGGTCACCCTCATTTTTAAAGTTTGATTTGGTCTAGCTTCAACTTCCAAATAACTGGATCTTGTTCTGCTTTTGTCTGCTAGATTAATGAGCCTTGTACTATCCGATATCTTCTCCCCTCGTAGGTATTTGTAAATCATGATCAAGTCACCTCTTGAATTTCTCAATAAGTTAATGAATAGAGGCCTTTTGTATCTTTCCAGTCCTCAATTCTTGAGGCTGTTCTCTGAACCCTCTCCAGTTTTACACCATGTTTTATAAAGTATTGGCATCATTATTCCAGAAGAGGAATAAAGAAATCATTTCAGACAGCACTGAGATGCAGACACTTGTGATAGAGAACACAACGTCACACAACAACAGTTCGGAACAAGAAGTGAAGAGTACTCTAAATACTTAAAAGTTCAGGCAGAATTTAGTAGTTACATACAAAATGAAATTGGACAAGGATATTTGCGATAAATCCTGATCTCTTTTGAGAAGTGTCACAGATTCTTAAATGACCATAAGCAGCCAGAAACTGCAGTCTATATTCAATCTGCAAGACTAACCCTAGGACCATGCTGGGTCACGGTATCAGAACTCTTTCTGAGGAATTTCACTCCTTTCTGCAGCACTTGGCTTTTTCCTGGAAGTATCTCCTCTAAAGCAGCAAGAGTCCCATTGCCACCACAAAGCATCTCAAAGGTTAGCAGTGAAACCATTCTTTCTTATTGCCATTCAACTTCCTAAGTGCATGATTCCTCCCCCGTCCCCCCGCCCACACATATCACAAATGCTTTGTCTACACTACAAATGCTTTCCTGCTATCACTATACTGGTACACCTATACTGGCAGGGCCCCTGAGCGTTGATATAACATTAGCTGTGCCGACAGAAGCACTTTTCTGTTGGCATATTTGAATCTACAACAGGGGAATTGCCAGCCTAGTTATGTTTCACACCCCTGATTGGCACCGCTATGCCAATAAAACTTAGTAGTGTAGACCTGGCCAAAGTGAAATTGCTGAAATGTCCGTTCTATAGCAGGGACTTCCATAACTTTGAGCCACCAAGAGCCACAGTGGCAGCTTGCCAGAAGCCCAAGAGCATGCTACACAAGCTCTTTGCACACTTTTTGCCATCAACAAATTCAGGCTGGAAATCAGAAGAGGATTTCTAACCCTCAGAGGGTTGAGGTTCTGGAACAGGAGTTGTGGAGGAAAACAACGTAATTAGTATTAAGAAAGCGCTTGACAAATCTATGAGTGTGACTGCATGACAAGGTTGCTTGTGATGGTTGGGGGGCAGGGCTTGACAGCCCTGGGTGTCACTTTCAGTTTATATCTTATGTTCCTAACACTCAGGCTTCAGGGTTTCAGCAGGACACTGGCAGGGGTCAGGAAGGGATGTCCCTCCCCTCGCAGTGCATTCTGGGAAGTTTTTGTATCTCCTTCCTCTGAAGCATCAGGGATGGCCACAGATGGTGATAGGACACTGGACGGGGTCGCACTGAGCATTCTCTCTCTCTCAGGTGCTTGGCTGGCTGGTTCTTGCTCATATGCTCAGGGTCTAACTGATCGCCATATGCGGGGTTAGGAAGGAATTTTCCTCCGGATCAGATTAGCAGTGACATTGAGGGGGGTTTCGCCTTCCTCTGCGGCATGTGGTCACTTCCCAGGATTATCTGGGTATATCTCACACAATCATTGTCCTGCCACTGTCGGGTCCTCATACACTGGTGCTCCTCAGTCTCACCTCTACCCCTTGGTCTCTGCCTATGGCACTTAATAGACTGATCTCCTGTGGATCTTATTTCCTTTGTTGTTGGGTTTTGTGTGTGGATGCTGGGTGGTGCTGGTGGCCTGGGATACACAGAAGGCTAGACTAGATGATCTACTGGTCTCTTCTGGCCCGGATCTCTATGACACACTAATTTGCATAACTGTATAATCAGGATAAACTAATTGATCCTCTGTGTTATTAATGAAACTGACTCTTTTTTAAATTATTTCAGTGACAGGTTCAGTATCGTGCAAGTTTTACAGGTGGGGAAACTGAGACTCAGAGAGATTAAAGCCTTGCCTGAGGTCATGCAGCAGGTCTGTAGAAGAGGCAGAATTGAATTCTAGACGTCATGACTCCGAGTTATAGTGACTTAATCCTATTCCTTACCGACTTAAGTTCTTATGACGTGTCAGTCACTGCTGGCACAAGGAAGAGAACCCAGAAGTCCTGACTCGCAGGTCTTCTCTCTATCATTAGAAAGCACCTCTGTGGTGCTCCGTACCTCAGGGGAACACCCAGCACCCTCATGTTCATCTTTATAAAATAATTGTGTGGTATCCAATGCAAACTTTGTCATGTTGGGTGTTTTCGGAAGGCTCATAATGCACTGAGTATGGTTGTTATAGTGATGTTATAGTAATTGTTACAGTCATGTTATAGTAAGGTTATAGGTCAGGGGTAGGCAACCTATGGCACGCGTGCCAAAGGCGGCACGCAAGCTGATTTTCAGTGGCACTCACACTGCCCGGGTCCTGGCCACCAGTCCGGGGGGCTCTGCATTTTAATTTAATTAAGCTTCTTAAACATTTTAAAAACCTTATTTACTTTACATACAATAATAGTTTAGTTATATATTACAGACTTATAGAAAGAGACTTTCTAAAAACATTAAAATGTATTACTGGCACGCGAAACCTTAAATTAGAGTGAATAAATGAAGACTCGGCACACCACTTCTGAAAGGCTGCCGACCCCTGGTATAGGTTATAATTTCATGTATACAGTTATGAGGCTGAAAATCTATCCTCATGGCTTGAAGCAAGCCCATGCAAAAACTCTCCAAGAACAGAGGGGTAGTTAACACCTCGTCAGGGCATGGATGGGACAAACTCAGCCCAGCCTCACAAAAACAATGGACACAGGCTTAGGCAGCAATAAAAGAATCTGTTAGACCCTGGATGGAGTCACCCCCTTCCTTTGGGCAGTTTGGGACTGTGATGAGGTAATGCTCATGTGACTCGGGGGGGGGGGGGGGGGAGAGGGAGGACGGCAAAGCCAAGAGGAAAGAAAGGACATGATAAAAGGGAGAGACATTTTGCCATGCTCGCTCTCTCTGTTCCACCTCCATCTACAGACACCATCAGCACCAAGCGACTGAAGCGCTGATCAAAGGGGGGAGCCTGGCTGAAAGGCAACCAGCCAGCCTGTGGTGAGAAGCATCTAAGTTTGTAAGGACACTGAAAGTCCTAAGATCAGCTTAGAATGCATTTTGCTTTTATATCATTTGACCAAATCTGACTTGTTGTGCTTTGATTTATAATCACTTAAATCTATCTTTGTAGTTAATAAATCTGTTTGTTTAGTCTACCTGAAGCAGTGCGTTTGGTTTGCAATGTGTCAGAGGCTCCCCTTGGGATAACAAGCCTGGTACATATCAATTTCTTTGTTAAATTGACGAACTCATTTAAGCTTGCAGCGTCCAGCGGGCATAACTGGATACTGCAAGACGGAGGTTCCTAGGGCTGTGTCTGGGACCGGAGATATTGGCTAGTGTCATTCGCTTGCAAGTAGCTGGGAGCAGCTTACATGCTGTGCGTGAACAGCCCAGGTGTGGGGGCTCTCACAGCAGAGCAGGGTAAGGCTGGCTCCCAGAGTCAAGGATTGGAGTGACCTAGCAGATCACCGGTCCAGATAACACCAGAGGGGAACGTCGCAACCTCCTTCTGTCATTCACTGTCTTACAGCTGAATCTTACAAGGTGCTACAACCACAACTCCTATTAACTTCAGGGAGTGTTGAAGGTCCTGAGCACCTCTCAAGAGGCACTCAGCACCCTGACCTACGGGGCCCTTAGGAAGCAGTATCCTAAACAGACACATGGGGAATTACCAGGAACAGCATTCCCATTTGATACAGAAGGAAGAATAAAGGAAATAGTAGCTGTTTTGCAAGCTAATATGACAGGCTCTGAACTTTGTAGCATTGCAACACTTCAGAGAAGCAGTGTAGCTTGTTCCACCTTTCTGCCTTCTAATTCCTTATTGTAACAGATGACATAATTAAAAATAGAAAAGGATGCAGTCTCGGCAAGGAGGGGAATATATCTCTGCCTATTTAATGCAACATATGGGGGAATATTTTTACATCTTATAAAGAAATGTGTATTGTACGTGTGCTGGAGCTCATGAGGCACGGCAGTAAAAAAGCATTAATATCTGCTCCCTGACAACAGGGCTTGCTGAATGCTGTATACATGCTTACAAGTCATCAGCAGGACCGCATACAATTGACTAGGAAGCCTTTCATTATACGCACCATTGGAGTTAATTCGGAAGATGTTGGCTGAAGTTTCCTGAAACAATTCCTGGAGTTCGTTGGGATCGATCTGGGTGGCTGCAACAAGACAAGGAGGAGAGCACATATTAATACATCTGGCCAGCGTATCACCGTGCCTTGCTTAGCAAGAGACTAACATCAGAGCAGAGCCTCTGAACCGGCATGCACCAAAGAGAGGGACATTTATCACAGCTTTGTCCCTATACTTTGTTGTGGTTGTTGTATATATTTAACAAACACACAGTTACCTCTGAAAGTTAATGGGTTGAAAGTGAAACACTGGTTCTAACAATATAGGCCCAAATACAACCTCATTGAGGTAAAGGGGAATCCTTCCACTGACATCAACAGGTTATGGAGCAGAGACAGAGCGTTTACAGGGGCAGGTTTTTACGGGCTGCCTTTCTTCATGTGGCCACAATTTGCAGGCACAAACAACTGTAGTGTAGTTTTTCACCCACAATTATGTTGGAGGCAAGTGATTCCATTTAGGCACGTAGGTTGATAGTTTCCGAGCTGTCTAAGGCATTTGGATGCCCACATTCCCATACAAATGACTGGGAATAGGACATGCAACTGCAATGGTGGCTCTGAAAATCTCAGCTCCGATCCCCTGATTGTAGCCACATGTCAGGGAGTTGCACATGCAACACTGGGATTATGTAAATATTTGTATAAGACCCCTTTAGAATCAAGGCCCCATTGTGCTAGGTGCTGTACAAATACGCGGTAAAACTAGGCTCCCGCCCTGATGCATGTATTATTTTATCTGAGACACGACACAACCACGTGCATCCATCCGACTAGTTGAGGCTAGGCTGAAAAATCAGGTCCTTATTCACCAAAGCAGTTTATAAACATAACTAAACCACAACGTTCCTGTCAAGAAGTCAGGCAGGTGCGAGAAAGTAAGAATCCAGCTTGACCCTGAACAAGGGAGCATTTGAAGGAGAGGGAATTAGCAAGGAATTTTTTTATAGAGAGAGTGAGCGTATTTGATAAAGGCAACCAATGAGAAATGAACACAAGGCCTTCCTTACAACGTCACTTTGCAGAACTGGATTACAGATTAACAGGCCTCTTTGTGTATACATACATGGGCTCACACCCACACCCCTAAGAGGTAGGGTGGATGAAGGCCAAATGTGGTGTTGAACCACTCATTTCACGCTCCCCCCCCAAAAAAAATAAAACACTGACCTCCCCGTGCAAGCCCTTCCCCATCTCCTGGCCCCAACAGATTCTCCATCCCAGTCTCCCCAGGTGGGACTTTCATCTTCCTTCTGCTCCCGATTCCGTTTGCCTGCCCCCAAATGCAGCAAGCAGATAGCCAGCTGGCAGCAATCAACTGCGTTGTAGTCCCTGGTGATCTCCCCCTCGCTTACTGGTCTGCCTGAATCCCCTCTGTTATCACCCAGTTACTAAAGAACGTGCCCATATCTGTCCCTGAGCAGAAGGTGGCACTAGCTGGTATGAACCAGAGTTTTCCCATTTCCCACCTTTACATTTATATGAATATCTATCCCTATCCCATCAATGTCCTCACAGCCTCAGTAGCAGGAAAGGACGGGCAGGAGCAAGTTTGAACAGGCATCCCTGTGATTTACTTTAGTTGGCATTTGACTAAGAAGTACATGGTTAATTTTTTTTAATTCCTTCCTCCTAAGTCAATCCCCTCAACTTTTCCATCATATTTTCATTCTAACTTGCAAAAGCCAGGAATTACTGAGCAGAAGTAATCAGGTCACGCTTAACTCTCTCCCCAGAAATTTAGCTCATTCACAGCCTGATCCAGTTCCCATTAAGTCAATGGCAAACATTTTAATAGTGCATTATTAGCCCTTTAGTTCTTTGCTGAGGGCATCAGAACTGTGGGTGACATTACAATGCAGTCCCTGATTCAGGAAGGTTCCTGCACAGGGTTACTCGTGTACTTATAGTTAGGTACATGATTCAGTTCAGTACTGAATCAGGACCCAAGCAAACTGAGACGTACTCAGACAGGCGTGACTGGTAAAAGAGAGCCTAGTCCCCAATGTGAAAACACCGACAGACCCTCAGCTAGAACAGCACTCACTGAAACACAGTTAGTATTCCATTAAATTCCTCAAACAGCCTGGGCCGGAGTGGTTCATGGGCTTCTGTAGAGGGACTGTCCTGCAGGAGTAAATTCAACCAGCAGGAGTTTACAATGATCCATTTAAATCAGGGATGGGCAAACTACGGCCCGCGGGCCACATCTGGCCTGTGGGACTGTCCTGCCCGGCCCCTGAGCTCCTGGCCCGGGAGGCTAGCCCCTGGCCCCTCCCTTGCTGTCCCCCCTCCCCCACAGCCTCAGCTCGACCCGCTGCCGGCGCAATGCTCTGGGCAGCGGGGCTGTGAGCTCCTGGGGCAGCGCAGCTGCAGAGCCCGGCCTGACCCGGTGCTCTGTGCTGCGTGGTGGCGTGGCCAGGCTCCAGCCACCAGTGCTCCAGGCAGCACGGTAAGGGGGCAGGGAGCGGGGGGGGTTGGATAGAGGGTAGGGGAGTTTGGAGTGGTGGTCAGGGGGCGGGGGTGTGGATGGTGGTGGTGGGGAAACAGGGGGTTGAATGGGGGCAGGGGTCCCGGGTGGCAGTCAAGAAGGAGGGGGGTTGGATGGGGCAGCAGGGGGCAGTCCGGGGGAGGTTCCAGGGGTGGTCAGGGGACAGGGAGAAGGGGTGGTTGGATGGGGCAGGGGTCCCCAGGTGGCAGTCAGGAAGGACGGGGGGGTTGGATGGGGCGGCAGAGGGCAGTCAGGGGACAGGGAGAAGGGGTGGTTGGATGGGGCAGGGGTCCCAGAGGGGCCGTCAGGGAACGAGGGGGTTGGATGGAGCAGGAGTCCGGGGGGGCAGATAGGAGGTGGGGGCCGGGCCACGACCCTCTCCCCTAACCGTCCCTCCATACAATTTACGAAACCCGTTGCGGACCTCAGGCCAAACAGTTTGCCCACCCGATTTAAATGCTGAATCCCCCAGAAAGCAGGATTTAGGATGATTCCATCAGATGTGGACGCAACGCATGCCTGCATATTGGAGCTCATGAAATGCAAGAGGGAAGAAACACTTTTGCAGATACCTTATTGATCGACTCAATGTTCTGAAAATTAAGACCAGAGGAAGAGCATAAGGATGGCCCAGTGGTTAGGGTGCTGACTTGGGAGACCTGGCTTCAATTCCCTGCTCTGCTACATACTCCCTGTGTGACCTTTAACAAGTCACTTTTCAATCTGTAAAATGAGGATAATAGCACTGCCCTGCCTCACAGGGGCGAGTTATGAGGATAAATATATTAAAGATTGTAAGATGCTCAGACACTGTGATAATGGGGCCAGAAACATAGTTATAATAGGACTAACGAGACACACATGCCGAACCCTGAGCTATACAATGGAGAAAGGGAACCACCTCTGAACAAAACATCTTTAACATCAGCTAGAAAGCTGCCACAAATTTAATAAGGAGTACACTGTATCGTGAAGTGCTGATCTGTTAAAGAGGCTGATATTTCCTGGCCCCATCTGCAGCCCCACATCTCCTATGTAACACAACTATTTCATTATTTATTTTTGGGGTGCTGCTATTTTAGCTTTAAACCTCTGGTGCAGTTTCGAGTTGCCACACGTGGAGAAGCGATTCTCACCCTGGGACTGTTCAGGAGGAATGCAACAGCGAGAGTAACAAGTACAAGCTCTCTATTGAAAAAAGCAATTTAAAAAGAACACATCCACATTGCCAAGTGAAGTGGGGATTCCACAGCTAAGCTACTTACTGATGCCATAAAAAAGGAAGGGGGAGGGGGGGGAGAACATGAAAGACAGTTGTGGCTAATAAAAATTATATGTTTCAGACTTCATAAAGCTTAGTGTTAAAATATTACGATTTGCCTAGATGAAATATGGGGTTGCCAATATGCAGTAAATATTTTGCATGCCCTGATGCTAATACAGTTCAGTGCCAGGAGTGAGGAAAGGTGAATTGTAATTATAGCTGGTATATTGAAGGCAGCATGGAGTTTTTGGTACAAGTGTTGCAGAAACACATGTGCAAATCAATTCTCCTCCACTTTAGTTTCCATTTTTTTTTTCTTTTCCATTCACTTGTTTGCATCATCCCCTTAGAAGGCATCAAGGAAAAAAAAAAAAAAACACCTCTCTTGCTTCCGCTTTTGCTTCTCGCATTTGGAGAACATCAATTCAATTATTTCTATTTTCTCAACTTTCTAAAGTAGCAGCAGCCAACATGAGTGCTTGGGATCTTTGTTCCATAGTTTCAAACAAGCCTCAGAACGTTTCCCCACAAAACTGCACATGAAACCACATCTGTGTATATGAACCAGGTGTTTCGGCACCCAGCTACCCAATATGAGTGAGCAAAGTGTGTTTGCGTGCAATTTTATGGAACACAGTCCCCTGAAAATGTGATCCGAAGCATTTGTAAAGCCCTGGAAATAGTGAGTGCTTAATAGTTCACTTTGCTGCAGACGGTGGAATGTAAGTCCTAGTTTTGATTGATCACACCAAAATGGTGGGAGGGGTTCTTTTTCAAGTATTTCCAATTATTTGTATGACAATAACACGTACGGGACCCAAATGAGATCAGTGCCCCATTGTGCTAACACTCTTCAGACACGTAGTGAGAGACAGGCCCTGCCCCAAAGAGCTTACCATCTAAACAGACAAGACGGAGAGTTGAAAGAGATACTGGTGAAGTGACTAGTGTGAGGTCAAACAGGGCTGAGAACAGAAACTAAGTGACTCGAGTTCCATTCCAGAGTCATTGCCATTGGATCTCGCTGCCTTTTTTTCCCCTTAATTTTCCCCGTCTTAATAAGGAGATGAAATTTGTTTAAATTTAAGAACTGGATGATGTTCCATGTGAAGATTTAAAGAGAAACCAAAAGCCTTTAAATATATTAAAAAACAAACAAACAAACACCACAGCACCTATATAGCAGCTTTTATATATGGAACAAACGGCACTTTTCAGATAGATTGAATGCAAGGCCCTGTGCAGATATCATCCAAATACATTAACTAACTAATCCTATATGAGGAAGAAAAACATTCTGCTCATTAGCCTCAGCCGCCAGCGCTCTGGCCAGGGAGGCTAGCCCCCGGCCCCTCCCCTGCTGTCCCCCCTCCCCCGCAGCCTCAGCGCTCTGGGCGGTGGGGCTGCGAGCTCCTGCCGGGCAGCGCGAGACGCCGGCCTGCCCCGATGCTCTAGACTGCACGGTGGCATGGCTGGCTACGGCCGGGTGGCGCGGCTGCCAGTCCTGGTGTTCTGAGCGGCATGGTAAGGGGGCAGGGAGCGGGGGGATGATTGGATAAGGGGCAGGGAGTCCCAGGGGGCAGTCAGGGGATAGGGAGCAGGGGGCGACTGGATGGGGCGGAGGTTCTGGGGGGGAGTCATCAGGGGACAGGAAGCAGGGGGGTTGGATAGGGAGTGGGGGGTTGGATAGGGAGTGGGGTCCCGGGGGGGTGGTTAGGGGCAGGGGGTCCCGGGAGGGGGCGGTCAAGGGACAAGGAGCAGGGGGGGTTGGATGGGTCGGGGGTTCTGAAGGGGGCAGTCAGGGGGTGGGAAGTGGGAGGGGGAAGATAGGGGGCAGGGGCCAGGCTGTTTGGGGAGGCACAGCCTTCCCTACCCGCCCCACCATACAGTTTCAGAACCCCGATGTGGCCCTCAGGCCAAAAAGTTTGCCCACACCTGCTGTATAGGATCAAACTCATGAGGCCCCTGGAAGTTGGCCTATGGCTCTGCAAAATGGAGAGGGAAAAGCAGTAGCATATGGTAGGGAGAACAAGAATGGTGGTCTCTGGGAAGCAGGAGGAAATCAGACTAGACCGTGAGGTTAGTTAATGCCATCTGTATTAAGGCGTTCAGACAGTACAGTAAAGAAGGCAGAAAGGTAGGGTAAAATGATATCTAATCTTTTCAGAGTCTACTGTTACAAGGTATTGGAGATATATGCATGGCGGGGCCCCCGACCCAGCGCCCTGGTGGGAAAAGCCCCAGACCCCACTCCCCGGCGGGAGCTTGCAGGCCGGCTTAAAATGGCTTGTGGGCCGGATTCAGCCCGTGGGCCGTACTTTGCCCACCCCTGGTCTAACCCGTTCTTTAAAACCTCTAATGACGGAGACAAAGGCCTGTCAGGACTAGTCTAGTTATTACTTCGTCCTGCCTTGAAAAAAGTCAACAAAAATTGTGTTTGCCCTGCGTCACTTTCATTATAATTACTGCACACAAAGTGTTATTTAGATTGTAAACTGTTGCAGACAGGAGCATCTCTTTGTTCTGTGTTAACGCAGTTCATAACACAATTGGGACCTAATACTTGACTGGGGCTCCTAGATGCTACCATAGTACAAAGAAGAAAAGAAGAAGAAAGGAATACATAGATTATAGATGTAATAAACAAGATGCATCAATGCAAGGATTTTTCCCCAGAATATTACTCTTTTAGCCAGCCTTTGAATACAACAAACTACCAGAGCAGATTTGGATTAAAAGTTTAAACACCCACTAGTGGCTGAAAGGCAGTGCTGTCACATGAGTGTAATTTTAAAGTCATGTGTGTAAAAGAGCTGAAAGTGGCTGAGAACGTAAAAATTGGCCAGTAACAGACCACGAATCCCAGTAATGATTGAAAACAAATGGTTACCGACCTTTCGTAACTGTTGTTCTTTGAGATGTGTTGCTCACGTCCATTCCATTCTAGGTGCGCGCGCTCAGAATGAGTCTGAGGCCCCCTTTTGCTTTCGGGATTAGGAAGTAGTGGGAATAGAGCCCTTTTCCCTTCATATCCCGAGGGACCTGCTCCCCCGCCCCCAGGTGCAGGAGGTCTCAACCTCTTGGACAAGGAGTTGCTCGTGAGAAGGGTCCCTGAAGAGGGACGGGGAGGACGGGGGGTGGGAGTGATGGGTGACCGAAAATTGCAGGGTATAGCCCCGAGATACTACGTCCAACACCCAGCGGTCCGAGGTGACCCACGGCCAGACCAAATGGCAGGTCCGAAGATGGTCGAGGAAAGAACAAGGTGGATCCGGAGAATTGCGGACCGTCGCTTTCGAGCGCACCTTCAAAATGAGCACTTCTGGCCCCCGGGATGCTTTGCCGGGCCGGGCTGCGCGGGTGAGCGGGAGAAGGAAGGGCGGCGATGAAGAATGCTCGTGTCTATCCCTTCTCCTTGCAGACCCCTGACGAGGCTGCCAAGGCCTTCGCGGCGGGAGCGGCCGGAACTGCTTCCGTGCAGACTGCGGCATATGCTTGCCCAGCAAGTGAAGGGAGGGCCAAGTGTCCTTCAATGCATGCAGCCTCGCATCCGTCTGCTCCGAAAAGAGTCCATTCCCATCGAACGGAAGGTCCTGGGTAGAGGTCCGCATCTCTTGGGACAAGCCGGCGGGCTGAAGCCAGGAACTGCGCCTCAAGACCACCACCGAAGCGACCACCCTAACCGCCGAGTCCACTGGGTCCCACGCCATCTGGAGAGAGCACCTAGCCGCCGCAGAGCCCTACTCCGCCAGGGTGACAAATTCCTGGGCTGGACCCTGAGGAAGGGACTCCTCGAACATTAAAATTGTACCTACCCAAGAGAGCCTGATGGTTCACCACCCGGAATTGCAGGCTGGCTGTCGAATAAATCCTTCTCCCAAAAAGGTCCAGTCTTTTGGCCTCTTTATTTTTGGGAGTTGAACTAGTGTTTCGTTGAGACAACCAGCGAGCCTGGAGGCAGGTGGGTATAAAGGTACTCAAACCCTTTGGGATGAAGTACTTCTTTTCAGCCCTTTTGGAGGTGGGAGGGATCAATGATGGAGTTTGCCAGAGGACCTTGGCAATTTTCAGGACCCCGTCATGCACTGTTAGTGCAACACGGGCCAGGGTAGAGGCTGAGAGGACATTGAACAAGGTGTCCGCCTGCTCGACCATCTCCTCCCACTGCTAAGCCCAAGATCTGGGCCACCCAGTGAAGCAGGGCCTGGTGTTCTTTAAAATCGTCTGGCGGACTGGCCCTCAAGGGTCCCACGACCGCCTTGTCCGGGGATGAGGACAACGACTGTACCGCCGGGGAGGCTCCAGGGCATCATCCCCCATGGGGGAGGGGGGTTCAGGGTGGGCACTGTCTCCTCTACCCTGACCTCTGAGCGGGTCTCATGCTCCGAGCCCGGTGCTGCCAGCTATTGCTCCAACGTGGCAGCAGATGAGCGCTGCAAAGTGGGAATCGTCATCACCGGCATGCCCAATGCACTCCAATAAGGCCACTACGCTGGCCACTGGACATGCTGCCAAGGCGGCACTGTAGAAGTCGATGCGGCCTCAGGTGCCCAATTGCGCCGGTGGGGTCATGGCGAGGGGCTGAACTGCCCTTCCGTGCCGGAGTAATCCCCTTCCGGTGACTACGGTGGGGCCGTTGACGCCTATGTCTGCCTGCTGAGCATCGCCGCCGGAGTCTGGTGTTTGGAGTGGGAGGATCGGTGCCACTATCAAGAGGGCGGGGGCTGGGGGGGGGTGGGGGACCGGAACCGCAACGGGGAGTGCTCCCATGGAGCAGGCAACCAGGATCTGCACCAAGAGGATGATCGGCGGGAGGGCAAACGGTGCCAGTAGAATGGAAACCAGCGCCTCACCCTAGGCGATCCGCGTTGAGATAGCATGGACCATGATCACGGTGTCAGTGACCGAGGGTGAGCACTAGAGGATCTGGGCCGCAACGCCGGAGATCGGTGACGCGGAGCTGGAAAGCGCTGCCTTGTTTTGGGGGATCGGCAGCACTCCACTTCCCCCTGAGGGGTCTTAGGGGATGGCTTGCCTTCCTAGGGAGCCTTTACCCACTTCTTGTGGCATGGCGGAGGCCTCTGCTCTCTCAGCACTGGGGGATATTGGAAAGGCGTCGATGCCACCAGAAGTTTGGGTCCCCTACCACTCCCGGGAGTTGGTGGTGGATCCTTTAAGGAGCTAAGGGCCCTGACCAGGGAGGCATGTCCACATGGCTCCAGAGTGGCTGGGTGGCCCGAACTGGGTCCTTTGCCCGATGCCCCATGGCCTTTCTTGTTTGGTGACGGGGAGCAGTGCTTCTTTGTTTTCTTTCTCGGCGCTGGTGAGCAGTGCTGGGTGGAGCCCAGTGCCGGGGGTGCGCTGCGCACTGACGCCGAGGTACTAGGTGAGTCTTGGCAGGACAGTTCGGAAGCCAGACGAAAGCCAGGCTCCATGAGGAGACCACACAAACTAATATCCCGCTCTTTCTGAGTCCTGGGTTGAATTTTTTTACAAATACTACACTTGTCCTTCACATGTGATTCCCCCAGGCACTTGAGGCAGCTGCTGTGGGGGTCACTTACAGGGATAGGCCTGTTTCAGTGCACGCAGGGCTTAAACCCCAGAGACCCGGGCATGCCCCGCCTGGGGCAAAGTCCTCGCTGGGACTCTAACTCCTAACTACACTTAACAACTACTTAACACTAACTACTATAAACAACTATTTACAAGGCTGTAAGGCTCGAAGTCAGAAGAGATGAAACCACTAGCCTTTGCTATGCAAGGAAAGGCGCTCCGACTAACCACCACAGGCGGCAAGAAGGAACTGAGAGGGCTCAGTGCCGGCAGCGCCTGATATACTGACACATGAGCGCAGCACTGAAGAGGGCGCCACAGCCAGCCCTATGGATACCGCTACGGCAAAACTCTCCAACGACCGCGTACGTGGGCATGCGCACACCTAGAATGGAATAGACATGAATCGTAGAATCATAGAATATCAGGGTTGGAAGAGACCTCAGGAGGTCATCTAGTCCACCCCCCTGCTCAAAGCAGGACCAACACCAACTAAATTATCCCAGCCAGGGCTTTGTCAAGCCGGGCCTTAAAAACCTCTAAGGATGGAGATTCCACCACCTCCCTAGGTAACCCATTCCAGTGCTTCACCACCCTCCTAGTGAAATAGTGTTTCCTAATATCCAACCTAGAGAGCAAGCACTTGAAGAAGAACTGGGAGATATTCTAAACAAAAAGAACTCTCAGCCATGTTTGTACTTTACACCAACATAACAGACATTCTAGGCTTCAGAGTGACATTTGGGGTTATTGTGTGTGCTAGTTCTGTTGCTACGTGGGTGGCTAATTGATTTGTGTGTGTGGTTTATGTTGTGCTGGGAGAGTTGTGGGGATTTGGAGAGTTGGCAAAAGAGCAGTGTGTGCTGCGGTGAGGGGCTGTGTGTGTTTGGGGTTATTGCTGATTGTGTTGTGGTGTAGGTGGTTGTGTTGATTTGTGTCGAGGTGGGTTGTCTTGGGAGATTTGTGTGGGTGGCAGGTGGACACAAAGGTATGGCCCTGGGACCAAGTAATCTACAATCTGTGCAGTCTCCTGCATACAACCAATGAAACTGCTGCATGCAAATTAGTTGCAGAGTAAGAGTACTGATTGGTTGAGTTTCTTCTGCTACCACAATGGTCTAGGACTCTTGGCATGTGGGAGGCTGGGCGCAAGCACTGGAAGCTCCCTGGAAGGGGGGGGCTCCGGCACACAGGCCATGGCCCCGCCTCCTGCACCACCCCAAGGCCCCACCACCGCTTGATCTCTTCCCCGCTCTGCCCTGAGGCCCCACCCCCCACTCCACCTCTTCCCCTAAGGCTCCCCCGCTAGCGGCTCACTGCCCTCTGCCACCTCCCCCGAGGACCCGCGCCCAATGCTTGCACCTCTCTGTCCCCCGCCCCCCAGAGAACCACGGGCAAGGGGGCGGGGAAAGACGGAGCGAGGGTGGGGCCTCAGGGGGAAGAGCGGAAGGGGGCAGGGCCATGGGGGAAGAGACTGAGCAGGAGCGCGGGTGGGGCCATGCTCCGGACGCCGGTGGCTCCCCCACTTCTCGGGAGCTCCTGGCGGTGGCGCTCCACAGGTGGCAGGCCAGTGTGCCTCCAAAGGGAGGTGCGCCGCAGCCCGCATTTCTTGCCCCATTTGGGGAGCCTTAGCCTCCCCAAGCCTCTTATACCCGCCGTCCATGCCCACAACCATGCTTGTAGCTTCTTCAATTGCTTTCCACTGACACCATAGACATAATAGGCTTCACAGTGACACACACTGACATTCCCGGAACCTTATAATATAGATAACATGCCCGTATGGTATAGGATACAACCCAGGAAGGGAGCAACATTTCCCATGAATGAAGTGTGTGGGGCGGGTGGTTTTTAGGATGTCATCCACTTGTACTGAACTCAAATCACAGCTTAGAGATGGAGAAGACTTTTTAGGGTATCAAGGCCACACTCTGGTCAAAATAAAGAATGTCCTTGGGTGCTTTGTCCAGTCCAATTTCAAAATGACTCAGTGTTCCCCACGTCAAAAAGCTTGCCTTGAAATTCAGCACATGTAAACAAATCAGAACTGAGCTTTAGGAACACAGTTCTGCATACCAACAAGAAATGGCTTATGAATAAAAAAAGGAAACATTAATATAAATACATTTTCAGATTGTAATCAAGGTTCAATCAGACCTGCCGTGTGGTTATTTTTAATTAACTTGTTTTTATTCTCTTTTGTTTCCTTCTTTAGCATACGTGCTAATAAGCTGCTGTTCAAGAAGAGCACAGCAACCTGTGCTAGGTGCATGACTAATTCGATAATCATGCCATTTCTGTATTTCTACAGTTTGTCCTTAACTTTTAGAAGGGCATGGATACTGCCAGGGACGTAGTGCAAGTTTATACCATTCCCATCTCACCTCATCGGTGGGGAGTAATGGTTGGAGCAGAAGGCTAGGAATGAAGACACCTATGTTCTCTTCCCAGCTCTGCCAATGACACCATATGTGCCCTTCCACAAATCACTTTACCTCTTGGCGTCTCAATGTACCACACAATAAAATGGATAATTTTATGTGTGTTCTAGGGAACCATTATCATTGCATCTAATGTAACATTATTCAGTAGATGGACCATGCTCTGAGTTCTCTTCAGATTTATACATGGGTAGGGTAGTTAGACTATACTGCTCATTTCAAGGAGCATCTTGTCTATAACTAGGCTCCTAGAGGAATATTACCAAAAAGGAATCTTGCACTGAGCTCTGAAGGAAAGAAGATATAGATTCATAGATTCCAAGGCGAGAAAGAAACATTGTGATGATCTAGTCTGACCTCCTGTACAACACAGGCCACGAAACTTCTCCAAAATAATTCCTAGTGCATATTATTTAGAAAAACATCCAATCATGATTTTACAATTCTCCATAATGAAGAATCCACCACAACCCTTGGTAAATTGGTCCAATGGTTAATTACTCCCACTGTTAAAAATTTGTTTCTTATTTCTGGTCTGAATTTCTCTAGCTTCAACTTTCAGCCATTGGATTGTTTTATACCTTTCTCTGCTAGACTGAGGAGCCCATTATTAAATATTTGTTCCCCATGTAGCTACTTCCAGACTATCATCAAGTCACCCCTTACCCTTCACTTTAAGCTAAATAGATCAAGCTTCTTGAGTTTATCACGATAAGGCATGTTTCTAATCCTTTAATCATTCCCATGACTTTTCATGGACCCCTCTCCAATTTATCAACATCCTTCTTGAATTGTGGACACCTGAACTGGACACAGGATTCCAGCAGTGGTTGCACCAGTGCCAAATACAGAGGTAAAATAACCTCTCTGCTCCTACTGGAGATTCCCATAATGAGTGTTCTGAAAAATAAGTAGCCCTAGCTACTTGTAGTATTGTGGTAGGAATTAAGCAACTTCTAATTTTGGTAACATGGAATTTTGGTTTCAGCTGGGTAGTTTTATAATTAAGAATGTTCCTACTTTTTAAATCAACGAGGAGGAAAATATTAAAGGTTTTGCATAATTCTGATTTATTACCAAGACACAGTTTAAGAGGTTTTAAAACACAAACGATTTGAATCATTTTTACTTGTAGTGGATTAGGAGAGTTTTAAGACAATTCATTTTTTGACTGAAATAAATCAGCCAAATCGAAAATGCACATTTCACTTACAAAATGTCCATATCTACTCCCATCACCCACCCTCGCAACACGGAATGCCTAATCCACGTTTCATTCTTTGTGCTGTAAAGAACTAACAGAAAGATGCATTAGGGTGGTTTCAACCTGCCTTTTATAGGAACATTCAAGTAGCTTAGGCAGTGGAAAAAGGGAGATTTAAAATGTTCCCCACCATATTTTCATGATTGTATATATTTAACTTCACTAAAAAATAGGTTTTATAGTTTGCACCAAAATAGTCCCAGAAGTGTCTGCAACCCAAATATTATAGCACAGCAGCAATGCAGAAAAAACGTACATGAAACTGACCAACCTACAGTCATAGTCCAAACTAAAGGAAATGCAAAATGTAAACAGGCACCAAAAACGGTGGCAAGTGATTATGTGTTTAAGCTTTAATAATCTAAACATTTATTGGCAACATAAATTAAGAAACATTGTTGTTGTTTTTATTTTAAAAGGCATTTATTAATTAATATCTAGGTTTCATTGATGCACTCATCATTGGAATGCCTTTAAAATGCCCTTTTAATAATCTACATTACTAACGGCAACACGAAAAAATGATTTGTTTCCTTATTTTGGCATTGCCCATGTGATAAACAGGAAGTGATATCATAGAGAAATCAGCCCACCGAACAGAAAGAAAGAAATCCTTAAATCTTTTGTTACAAGGCAAGATGGATTCCAATGAGAATCACCAATGTTGCTGGGTATTTTTTTTTTCTGTCTCTAAATTATGAATGTCTTCAACAAAATCTTAAAGTATCATCTTGATAACCAAAAAGTGTATTGGATAAAAGGTTAGTCATAAAAATGAGTGAAAAGTGTGTGACCCCAGCAGATAAAATACATCATTCATGAGATTACCTTCCCCAGCACTGCGTTGGAGGGCTTCCAGTGTTACGATGAGTCACGAGCGAACGGGAAAGATAATGACTGTGTGACAAGCAAGGATGCCTCGATAGCGGTGACAGTCAGATTGAGATGAACAACAGTGTGGGAGATGGGAGAGCTCTCCTCAGAACTCCAAAATCTGGCAGCCAATAAAATACACTTCAGTGGTTTTTCTAGCAAATGCAAGACTGCAGAGGAGGCAAGAGTCTG
Organism: Emys orbicularis; assembly: GCF_028017835.1. Taxonomy (NCBI): domain Eukaryota; kingdom Metazoa; phylum Chordata; order Testudines; family Emydidae; genus Emys; species Emys orbicularis. Next base: position 7,515,412 of record NC_088684.1, on the reverse strand, counting down.
CAGTTGTACCCACCATGTACTGTGATTATGTCAGCACCCACCTGGTAAGTAGGAGTAAGACAGGACTGTACGTGGATGGGATATCTCCAAGGCAAATCTGTGCTGCATGCAGGGAAGTGATGTTTTGACTCCAGTAGGGGACACTCTTGTCCCTATGACAATTCTAGACGTGAAGTTACGGAGTGCTGCACTGCTGAAGGTGTGGTTTTTTTGACAGGGTATGAAACCAAGTTCCCAACCACTGTGTGATCATCCCAGATCTGACAACGCTTTCTGTAACAGAAGGACTGAAGCCACGTATCTTGGCCAGATAAGTTGGGTAATTCAATCTGGCCTGCCTAGTAGCTCTGGTGGTTTCTTTGAAAGTTGCATAGAGGGTGTTTCATTCTCCGGGTGTCACAGAAGGATGGTGCAGGAGAAATGGATTGAAATGTTGTGCATATAAATCAGCAAAAGCTACAGACACACACTCACACAGAGTGGAGAAGGCGATGCCACAGCAAAGCAAGCTGACAACTGGCATTTTAGCAGACTATGCTGTCAGTCAGAATCATAAACAAAGGTATTTTACAAGGGTACAGCATCGCAAGTCCTTGCAACAGATTCAAAGAAAAACATGTTTAGGATGATGATACAGACTAACACGGCTACCGCTCTGAAACATGTTTAGGACGGCAGCTGCTAAGGTGACAGAGGCCACCTGGCTAGAAATGGTCAGCCAACAGGCCAATAAAAAAGGAATGGACAGAGAAATGGAGTTTTCCTTCAGTAAGCTCCTCTTCCCAGAAGTCTTTTCCAATATTTATAAGGAGCAGGGTGTGACGCTGGCCACTTCTCTTGCTATTAGCATAGACTGTAGAAGAGTGTATTGGGTGTTTAAACTTCATGAAAATGAATGGGTTGTTACTTATATTGTTCTCATTTGCCTGTTCCTGTATAATGCAATAGCAAACATTTACACTGTGTATAGTCCTGTAAATAAATAACACATTTGTGATGGGGCGGCTGCCCCTCACTGGTATGTAAGGAGTTAAAGCCACCCTGGGGAGGCCTCGCGGGAGGCAGCCCCCTGCAGTATCTGCAATCCAAACACTGCAACAATGTGATGCTGGTGAGAACTAGGAAGTTAAACTGACAAGACACTGAAGACTGGCGTCATCGTCCAAGCTGAGTGACTTGCAAACAACAAACAGTGCAGATGGTGAAAGGCAAATTATGTATTAAAAATTCTCTCTGTTCCAAGGATCCTGAGGGCTGATTTGGAGAGGTGCTCAGCACCCCCAATTCCCACTGAAGTTAATTGGAGCTCTGTGTACTCAGTACCTTTGAAAACCAAGCCAATTTAAGGCTTTCGGGAAACAAATGAAAGGAAATTTGCATTTTTGGGAGGGGAGGGGGGATTGTTTGCAGTTTAAAATATACCAGATGTGATTCTGAACTGGCATCTGTCCTACACCGGTGTAACTTGACTTCAGTGGAGTTACTCCAGATTTACACTGGTGGAACTGAGAGCCGAATCAGGTCTCCTGCTTTTTACCTGGCAGCCTTCGTTCAAATGCCATTGGAAACTGCTTTGGTTATTTTCTGACCCTCTCTTTGTAATGGGAATGCTGAGTCTGGAATAGAATATGCCTCTCTGACCCAGTTTAGAAGGCAGGATAGTACTACACGGTTGTTTTTGCACAAGCACACCCTCGCACCTCTTCTCTATGCAACTGTTAGCAAGACAAATGAATAGGTTAGCAGCAGGGGGATAGCAAGAAACGTCTCTGAAATCCAGTCTACGTCAGGACCATAATAATATAATACAATGTTCTAGCAGAAGAAGCAGGACGGCTGCCAAATTTCTGCTCTCCCACACTCCCGCTCACTGATATTTCATCAACTGGCTTTTAAAAGGCTAGGGAGAAGCCGCCAGAGATCTTATCCTTGTGTTCGGGGCTGTGGGGGGTAAGTGGGAGTCAGAGATGATCATTCGAGGGGGATTGGTCACTCAGTGCCCTTAAGAGAAGGCGGGGCTGTCATTTCATGCCTTTCCTCTCCACGCAGCCCCACCACTCCACCTTCCTTTCTTTCCCTCCCCCATCCTCCTACTGAACGCTCTTCCCACCCACCCTGTGTAAAGTCAGCAACATCTGCCTCAGAAATCTCCTCACGAAGCATCTTAGGAAGCATGTGAGATGCACCAGCTCCCCCACCCTTCCAAAGAAATTCCCCTTTCCTCTGCCAGGGCAGGTTACGGACACAGCAGCCCTGAAATTCGTGTGCACGGGCTAGCCACATATGTGCATTTCAGTGCGACTGCGTGTCACCTGGAGCAATCCGCCAGAACGCCGCCTCAGCCAGTGCACGCTGCTGCACAAAGCTCAGACTTCCCCCTTTCCACTAACCCATTCACTCTACTCCCTAGGCAGGGTGTTTGCCACGGGGAGCAGGAGCAGTTCCCCCCCACCCCCGCCCTCCTTATCTTGGTTTGTCCTCCCCCCCCCACCCCCCGACTTTTCATCAGTCAATATGCAACATTATGTCTTCCACCTTCCACCCCCACCTTTGGGCCTGGTCATTAGGAAAACAATAATTGCCTTTTTTTTTTCTCATTCGTGATGCTGTTTGGGACAGAGATGGTTCTATATGCTGACCCCTCGCACACATTTTCTTCTGAAACAATGCCACTGTCCCCAAGGGAGAATAGGACATACAACTAGAGCAGTGGTTCCCAAACTTTAACAACCCGTGAACCCCTTTCACTAAAATGTCAAGTCTCATGAACCCCCTCCTAAAAATGAATATTTCCAGGGATTTTCTCCCTTACCTCGGCATATATTATAAAAGCAGTGATCTTGGAAATATAAAATTTGTTTTTATGACATGCGTATTACACACTATTAATTAATCATTATTTATCATTACAGTATTTTTATTACATTTGGAAAACGGCACCACTCTTCCAAGGGAGGGAGAGCTCAGTGGTTTGAGCATTGGCCTACTAAACCCAGGGTTGTGAGTTCAATCCTTGAGGGGGCCATTTAGGGATCTGGGGCAAAAATTGGGGATTGGTCCTGCTTTGAGCAGGGGGGTGGACTAGATGACCTCCCAAGGTCCCTTCCAACCCTGATATTCTAAGATCTCACTTTTGTAGCCTGTATCACTTTTGATTAAGCCTGTTATAAGACAAGGCTCCTATCAGAGGTGCCAGTAGAAAAAAGGGCCATGGGGCCACTTGAAAAAAAGGGGAGGGACCCATGGGCGGGGAGGGCGCCGACGCGGGGGCGGCACATGACCCTCATCGCCCCCCCACCCGTACTGGCGCCTCTGGCTCCTATGTTTCATCAAGGAGTATCAGATGTGAAACAGCAGGAAGGTATTTGAGAAGCCAACTCAAAGAGTTCCTCCTACACAAGCATTCAGGCCTTGAGCAGTCCAGGCAAACAGCGCACATTACAACAAAGCTTAAACTTGTTCTTCATAATAATTTAAAAACACTAGCAGCCTATTTAATTTTAAAAACAGCAAAAAATATCCACCTCCCTTTCCATTTCATATAAGGGGTCTTGAAGTTTAAATCTCCTCAGTGTGACAGAGATGCTTGCTTTGATCTGCTTAGCTCTTGGAAGTCCCCAAGGCTTCAGGCTGTTGGCCCAGGGTCCCTATGGACAGTTCTGTCCGCCATTAGGGATTTTTCCCCCCCCGAGAACCCCCGTTCACGAACCCCAGTTTGGGAACCACTGAACTAGAGTGACCGGATCAGTATGTTCTCTGGTCTACAAAGCCAGCACTGATTCTTTCCCAGCTGCCAACAACAGAAAAGAAAATCCCAGCAGCTTACACCCAGGGAAGATGGTTCTATGCAGAGCAGCTCTGGGTGCAACACATTTGATCCACTCACTACGATATCAGATCCAGCTGCCTCCACTCACTCCCATCTGCTTTCCTCCCAAACCCCAGGACTGCTCTTTCACAAAGCAAGCACACCCCTCGAGCAACCCAAAGCAGCTGGGCTTAGAAGAGGAGCTTCAGCCAAGCAGGCACTGCAGCCTTCCTACATAGTATCTGTCTGCAGTACTTCTCGGGCCAAGGAAGGGAGAGGGTGAGAAGGTATCTTCATTTTTGCCAGGAGGAGCTGTCTCTTTCCAAGAGCAGGCCAGGTCCCAGTGTTTGAGCAGGGCAGATTTCCATTCCAAATACATTTAGGAAAATACATCTCGGAGGCTCCAGGTAGCTTTGCCATAAAATTAACAATACAATCAACATCAAACAGTTAAACCACCTGTTACGCCCTACACCGAAACCAGAAAACAATTGAGCAGAGGGTCACCCCCACCACCACAATCGCTATCCCTTATCATGCCTCTCTGCCCCCCAGAAGCTTTGTGGGGAGGGCAGTTAGGAGCCCTATGACAGTCAGTGGGGGTTGGGTGCCAGACTCCCTTTAATGATACAGCTCTCCTCTGCAAAGCGCTTGGAGAGCTGCTGATGAAAAGTGTGATGTACGAGCGAGGCGGTATCACCATCATGCTCATCACTGTCGTTCTGGTGAAAATCTACACCAGGCTAAACAGATGCAACGTTCCCTAGAGATCAACAAATCCAGGCTATTTTGGACCACGGTGGGAGAGCACGATACAAATCTGAAGGCCCCCATGGTAACACTCGGCAGGCAATCCCATCTCTTCCATGCCAATGGACACCCAGCTCGAGTGTCAAGCAAATAAGAATTCTCTCCAATGGGCAGATATGGGGAAAAATCGACCCCTTAAACTCCACATTCTTCTAAGCAGTCAGCGAAGATCCCAGAGCACTGGTGTTAGGTGCTGCCCATGAGATTCGCTGTTTACTGATGTGGGCTGCCACATTCTGCCACGTGTCACTCAAAGTACAGCACAATGCAGAAAACTAAGCGCAAGGCAATGGAGGCATGAGTTCTGGTAGCAAATCTGTGCCAGAAAGTCAGACAACTGTCTTCTGCTTAAGGGGGGGGGAAAGAAAACTGTCTAGAAGCTGCTACTTTATGGTCAGCTCCTGGGGATCCAATAATATCTTCTCCTCCCCATTGTGAAATCTAACAAATGAGGAGCTCACATCCTCGGGTCAAATCACATCTTCTGGTCACTTCCCTCAACCTGCCAACTTCCTTTTAGTCTTACCCAGACTTCAGCCAGCTCATGTTCATTCACATCCCACTCCTTACGCAATGCTGGGCTAAGCGTTCCACACCACTGGCTGGGTCATGAGATACAGACACAGAGCTGGGGGTCATCCGCATTTATTTTTAGTTCCTTTCCAGAGCAGCCCAATTAACTATCACCATTAGTGAGTTTCAACTGTCGATTTTAGCTCTTAAAAGTCAGCCCCCCACACACAGTATCTTTGGTAATTAGAACACACAAAATGACTGAGACAGTTTGTAAGTAAAAAATGACTCATCTTTACATGTGATCTCTCTACAAAAGGTCCCTACATCCCCTTGGGAAAGCCTCTACTTTAACATTGTTACTAAGTATCTAGTTTCTCTAAGGGCATGGCTACACTTGCAGATGTAGAGCGCTGTGAGTTAAACCCGCCTTCGGAGAGCGCAGTAGGGAAAGCGCTGCAGTCTGTCCACACTGCCAGCTTCAAGCGCACTGGCGTGGCCACATTTGCGGCACTTGCAGCAGCATTGGGAGCGGTGCATTATGGGCAGCTATCCCAGCATGCAAGTGACTGCAACATGCTTTTCAAATGGGGGGGGGGGGTGGAGTGTGACAGGGAGTGTGTTGTGTATATGTGGGGGGAGAGAGAGTGGGTTTTTGGGGTGCTGAGAGTGTGTCAGCACGCTGTCTTGTAAGTTCAGACCCCCCCCCACCCCCCACCGCCTCTCTCTCACTCACTCAAAGCAAACGGTAAATGTTTGCTTTTCTCGGAGCTGATAAGCAGCCGGCTTCTCCGAAAGGGAGCTTTGAAAGGGCATTTCCGCATTCCTGCAGCCGATTTCACAACAGTGACAAGAGTGGCCACTTGCCTTAACGGGATTATGGGACATTTCCGGAGGCTGATCAGAGCGCAGTAACACAACACCTCGTTCACACTGACGCTGGGGCGCTCCAGCGGGGGCGCAGCAAACGTTATTCCACTCGCCGAGGTGGAGTACCAGCAGCACTGTGACCGCGGAGTCAGAGTGCTCTACGTGCCTTGCCAGTGTGGACGGGGAGTGAGCTAGGGCACCCGGGGTTGCTTTATTGCACTGTAACTCGCAAGTGTAGCCAAGGCCTCTGACATGTGAGAAACCAGGAGTCCTGAATCCTAGTCCGCAGCACCTAACACCTAAACAACATACTCTGCTGCTATCCAAACTAGGGCTTTGATCTAGCAAAGCTGGACTTTAAGCACAAAACAGTGCATATGCCTACGGTTAAAACACATGCTTAAATGCTTTCCTCTGTTGTAGCCTAAGACTTTGTCTACACTGGCACTTTCGACGTTAAAACTTTTGTCGCTCAGGGGAGAGAAAAAAACACACCCCTGAATGACAAAAGTTTTAATGATGAAAAGCGCCGGTGTGGACAGCGCTTCGTCAGCGGGAAGCTACCGTCCCTGGTCGGAGGTGGTTTTAGTTTGTTGCCGGGACAGCTCTCTCCCGGCAATAAAGAGCGGCTACATAATGCACCTTACAACAGTGTGGCTGCAGCGGCACAGCCATGCCGTTTTAAGGTGTGAAGTGTGTGAAAAAATGCTGCGAAGTATCATTGCTTGCAGCCCCTACTGTTAAGCCCACGTGACACGTCCCAGGGGGTACATAAGCATTGTTTGTAAGGGCTGGCAGTGACACCTGGGAGCGAGCGCTCAGCCCAGGTCTGACTAAAGCGATGAAGTCTACAATACGTTCTTCTACAGTGTATACAGAACACCACAAACACTGCAGCTGAGCTGTAGCTTTTCATATCGCCAACTTCTGTTGGGCAGTGTCCAAGCATGAGAGACTGACATAGGAGCCACTGAGACAAAGAAGATACATGATTCTGGGATCCCCAGCTGTGGGGGGGGGGGGTGGTACCCCAAAGTTCATGACAATCCATCCCCCCCACAGGGAATCACCCAGGAGAAGGGGCTGTAGCTGCAATGTCACTGGTGCTGCAAAGATGGAGTTGGCAGGGCTGTGAAATCGTGTTCTGCTACCATCCCACGTAAGAGTCTTGCATTACATTCGCTGGGGGAACACACACATGCACAGACCCTGAGATTAACGGTACCCTTGGAAGGCAGAGGTTACCCAAGACAAAGTGTCAGCAAATGCACTGTCAGTGCAGTAAGGCGTGTGGGGGAGGGGAGAAACGTGGTTTTGGATTTGAGCCCGAACAGTTATTTCTCATTACTGCTGTTTTCCAGTTGCTGACAGAGAACTGGAAACAGGAGTCAGAAAGAATGACAGATACACACAGAGGAAACAAATCCTGAGTATGACACGGCAAATAGCTTCTTCAAGGGGGATCAGAAAGACGAGGAGTTTTTATCTTGATTCACAGATACACTGCAGATACACTTCCTTTTTGCACATACCCACTTCCACCACACTCGTGCCCCTTTCCTTGCCTGAGGAGGTTGTGAAGGCTAGGACTATAACAGCGTTTAAAAGAGAACTGGATACATTCCTGGAGGTTAAGTCCATTCATGGCTATTAGCCAGGATGGGTAAGGAATGGTGTGCCTAGCCTCTGTTTGTCAGAGGGTGGAGATGGATGGCAGGAGAGAGATCACTTGATCATTGCCTGTTAGGTTCACTCCCTCTAGGGCACCTGGCATTGGCCACTGTTGGTAGACAGGATACTGGGCTGGATGGACCTTTGGTCTGACCCAGTACGGCCGTTCTTATGTTCTCCTTTCTTCCCCAAACAAATCCTCCACTTCAGCGTAGCTAAGGGGAAACTTTTCAGAGGACTGCGACATCAAGGACTAAAATCACAGTCCTTGCAAAAAGACTAGCTGAGCAATCGCAAGATCACAACACGTGGCGGCACAGCTCCACACCAGGTGGCTTCAGAGGGGCCTGCACTTCAGTGGTAGGTCAAATGCCCCCTACGTGCACTGGGCCTGAATTCACTGTAGTTGTTAGGAGGTGTTGGGGGCTCAGAACCACTCAGGGTCAGGTTCTCACTTTGTGTAACCAGTGTGGTTAGAGAAGGGCCATCCCCACCCAGGCACTGTTTCTCTTCTTAGGTTGAAATGTTCGCATCTGCTTCACTGCAATACGGAGCCAGCATTCCCAGCAGCAACTCCGGGGCTGACAGCTCAGTGCAGAACCCGCCTGCGACACTTGAAGCTGCCTCGTAAAACCTTTGTGAATCATCTCTCTTTGGTTAAACGGTTCCATGGAGAGTTAAGGGGGAAATCTTCACTCGGCCCTGCCAAAACAGCTACAGAGACAGTCAGCGGCTCACTTTCCCTAGATTAGTGGATGGTTCCCCCCCCCGTAACAGCAGCTTTCTATGAAGGATTGTAAAAAGGTCAGCATCAAGGCTGGTAGGTCTGATAGAAAATATACATACCAGCACACTGCTCCCACTGTGTCCCACCCATGATTCCAACCCCCTCCTGCGAAGCTGAGTGATGACTGGCATGCCACTACTTAATGCCGGAAAATGACAGGTCTATTGATGCACCTTAGTCTTATCTGCGGTAGCTCAGCTACTGTAGTATGGGAGCCCCACAAAGATCAATCTGTGCCCATCAATACTAGTCTTGCAAGCGGTTCTGCTGATAAACCTAAGCCCTCACATCCGTCTCCTCCTTGTTATTGTAGCATAGGGATCTCACACAGCTCTGCACGGTACCTCAGACTCAACAAATGAAATCCCTTTTAGTCCAGTTCTGGATGCCTATCATGGCTTTGCAACAGTACCTCCCATCCTGACGTACAGGAGGTCCTCCGCTAGTCCAGTGCCTAGCTTCTTCTGTGCATGATTTGCAGTCTTTGCCAGCTATGTAACAGATTTGTGATGTTTGCAGACAGTCATTCAGGTGGGACTGTCACATTCATTTTGGCTCCTGCCCCAGAAAAGGAGTTCAACCCAGGTGTCAGTGATAAAGGCCAGCCGCATTCTCAACCTGGTAGTGACCTTCTTGTCTTTCTGACCAATTCAATCCCGGGCTGGGAATCTGCGAATTTCCTGAAATGGCTGGACTTGATATGGGACGATATGCAGATCTCTGCCAACTGCTGCAATTCATGATTCAAAAAACCCTGCTGCAGGTCACTCCCCTCCCCTCTTCCAGGTGGAGAGAAGTATTTTGTAATAAACCAAAGCTCTTTTCCCGGTCTTTTAGTATGACTCCGAGTGCAAAGAGCATGCAGTTCCTGAGGTTTCCAAGGACAGATGTCAGGACAGAAGCGCAGAAGAAATGATGGACTGCAATTCTCTCTGAAGATTCAACAGGATGGAATGAGAGTTTCCTGGAAACAGTGAGCTTTTTTGGGTGTGTGTGGTGACCGAGGAGCCAAGCTCCCTTCCCTCCCGGCCATTTATGAATCAGGCAAGGAGGCGGACCACGAACTTGACCAAATCCAGGGGCATCCACGACAGTTCAGATGCGTGAAGCTGAACATCAATGTGGTTAATCAAAGGGAACTAAGCAGATGGATTAGACTTCAAACCGGGTATATGGGGGCATCTTGACGTCCAAATCCCCTGGGTCTGTGTGTCTTCCGAAGGCAGGCCCACATCCAAGTCTGTCTTCACCGCCTGGAGACAAACAGCTTGATTGTCTACGGTGCTGAACACCCACAGCTCCATGGATGTCATTCCGTACTTATGGAAACCAGACCGATATAAAACGAGCGCCCAATGAACAGTACACAACTCACTCACTGGGGTTTTGTATCAGGTTTGGATATTCCAATGGCTAAAGCAGCTGAAGGGCATGGGGGAAAGAAGAATGGAGGTTGGTAATGGAAATATTGATAAACAGCAGCTATTCCACACCAGAGGTGGATGCATTTCAGTTGTCAGAAGGAAAGCAGACTGGATTCTAAATCCTCTGCTACAGTCATTTAACCAGACTACCATGGAGAAATGATTCTCGAGGAGGACTGAGAGCCAGAACTGTTGGGTTCTTGTCCAGACGCCACACAAACTCACTTTGTGACCTCAAGCAAGTCACCGAATCTCTCTCTAGGTCTCAGTTCCCCTACCTGGTCAGTGGGAATAACTGTTTTCCCTACCTTAGGAAAGCACTTCAAATCCCAGGGGGAAAGCACTGAATATAACTGCCAAGTACTATTGCACTTTATGAGAAGTGTGTGGGAAATCAAGGTGAAATTCTGTGGTCCGTGTTGCACAGGTGGGTTAGACTGCATGAGCATAATGGTTCCTTCTGGCCTTAAAAATCTATGAACCTAAGGGATGAAAGACACCCTATGAAATTTAATATACTGTCACTTACTATTATGACCAGAGTCAGGCAAAGAATAATTTCCTACCCATTCTTTTCACATCTAGCACTACACAGCTATACATACAGGCACACAATTAGCAAAAAGTGACCGAAGAGATGAACAAAGGAACTTCGAATGTTCCAATAACTTTTTTAGCTACAAATATTGCATGGGCGGAAAACAATTTTTGTTTAAAAATGTCTCTCTATACCCAGGCTATGAATATCATTAAAATCATGTTCTAAGTGAGCCAGGGTTAAGAACAGGGATTTCTACTCTGTTGTCTTAAAAAAAGATCAAAAGTATAGGAAGGATGAAAGGCAGAGCTCCCATGCCCTAGAGGCTATAGAGTAATTGGAAGTTGACAGCACTTAACCTGCTTTTAAATCAAAGACTATCGATGCATAGAGATCTGAATTTCATCTTGGTGCCTTTTTTTAAGATCTCTTGGTTAATTCAACCAAAACGCTAATAAGATCAGGCTATCCTGAAGCAGGCATTTACAGTACAGTATAATCCTCAAGATAAATATCCATAAGTAAGTCCCAACTGATTGTTACAGGTATTATCCTGCACTCAGTGACTAAAGTGTGGATGTTAATGTTACATTAAGAGACAGGAGTACGGAATATTTTGGATCCCTCAGGACAGAAAGGCATTTTTTTCTTTTCTCTACATGTTGTGCACATAGAATTATTAACAACTGGAATGGTGCAATTCATCTGAGATATCAACGTGTTTTGCATAACTTCATTGAAGCCTCAGAACTTGGATACACTCCACTTCAAACAGGAATTATTCCTGGCCTGTGTTATGCAGAAGGTCAGACCACAGTGGTCCCTTCTGGCTTTGGAATCGATGACCCTAAACCATCCTGTCACATAAGGAAGCGCTGTTATCCCTCTTCTGCAGATGGGGAAACTGAGGTACAGAGTGTTTATATAACCTGACCAAGTCTGCACAGCAAGTCTGTAACAGTGATGGGAATGGAACCAGGGACTCCTAATACTCAGATGCCCTTTGGATCATGCCCTTAAAGAGGTGGCTTTTGTAATAATGTTTCAGTGGGCACAGGTGTGGTGACAACTCCAAAGCCCCAGGATAAGGATGCTCAGACTTTGCAAAACCAAGGACTGCACTGATCAATACACCAAGAACCTAAGGGACAATTATACACTACAATACGTATATCTATAACCAGCAATTGCTAATAACAGATCTCCCTATTCTCCCATTGATATGCAAGTTCAAAACACCAATAGGAGCATTTGTCTGTGCGTGGGTCGATCTGTCTCTCTGTGTGTGGGTTTGGACAGACTATTCTCCAAATGGCCAGTAAAAGTTATGCTAAATAAATTCTGAAAAATCTAAATAGAGGCTAAACAAAGAACAGCTATTGTTGAAATTATTATACACTAGTGAGACAAGAAAACCCAATTTATTAATAGAGGGAACACCAGAGAAAAAATATGCTAGTGTACATTAAGAAATCAGTCTTATCTGCCTTGCATGCATAAGTTATAAAGTCCTTGTTGATAATATTAGAAAATAACCCTTAGGGACTCGCTGGTTCTAAGGCTGTTAATGAGAGACAGAATGTTTCAGCTCTCGGTTCCCAGCTGAAATCCAACCCAGGTCAGAAGTTACCTTATGGTTTTGATGTGATCTACTGTATGCAAAGTGAGTATAGCGGTTGGAGCCAAGTTCCCAGTAGACAGCATAGGTACTGGAACTAGGGATGCTACCGCACTCCCTGGCTTAAAGTGGTTTCCATCAGATACAGGGTTTACAGTTTGGTTCAATGGCTCTCAGCACCCCCACTATACACATTGTTCCAACGCCACTGATAGACAGGGATCCACGCCACCAGTGCCACTTATTGGGGCCCTTTTATGGCTGACAACAGAGTGGGCATGGACACAACCTTCCCCCCTTCCCATAAAGAGAGTCCCATCTAGGTATGGGTTGAGCAGGGCAGGGTGGCATCAGGGAATCTTCAATGTCCAGGACTCCTGTTCCAGTAGCACTCCCCACCACTCACCCCACATGCACAGAGAACACAATCCGGTTTGTCAGTGCTGCTGCCCTGGCATAAAAGTTTGGTGATGGACAAATCTCTTTAGGGCAGGTCCACACTGGGGCGGGGGATTGATCTAGGAAACGCAACTTCAGCTACGAGAATAGCGTAGCTGAAGTCGACGTTTCCTAGATCGAATTAAGTTTACTTACTGCGGGTCCACGCGGCGCAGGCAAGCTCCCCCGTCGACAGCGCTTCCTCCTCTCGGCGAGCAGGAGTTCCGCAGTCGACGGGGGAGCGCTTCTGGGATCGATCTATCGCGTCCAGATGAGACGCGATAAATCGATCCCAGAAGATCGATCTCTACCCGCCGAATTGGGCGGGTAGTGTGGACCAGCCCTTAAAGTAAAAACCAGCCTAACCCCAATATATTGCCAGGGTTAGCCCATTTTGGCTAAAAAGTTTGTCTTATTTCACCACATTGTGTAATTTTCAGGGATGTGTGTGAGGGAAACAAACCACCGCAAGAAGCACAGCCCAAAAGAAACTGTGCAGCACCTGAACCAAGCTATTTGCTCACTGAGATTTTAAGCCCTATGTTTAGCCACATTTCTGCTGTAGCTTCTCCTTGCTCTGAAAGAAGATTGCTTTGGCAGCACAGCTGATACTGTAAATGATGCGCAGTTAGCGTTGCTGGACTAAATGACATTACATTGGGCAAGCAGAACTCCGACTATAGGATGAAAGACAACTAAACACAGAGAGACAGGCACAGATAGACATATAATAGTAATTTAATTCCTACGTATTCGATTTGGCAATACTTGCATTACAGTCAAGTCAATAAAGCAACTTTGAACAGAGTTTAATTTGATGTGACAGACACATCAATCTGTCTGAGAAGCTGCCTCAGGGTCCAACAGCACCATGCAAAGAGGAAAAGAAAAGATTAACATTCTGGCTATTATCTTTTCAGTGCTACGGAGACTGCTAAGGCAAGAGGTCATTCATTGTCTAGCTAGGATGGGCAAACTTGTTCCCTGGTAAACACAGCCAATAGGCTTTCCCCTCTTAGGGATATAGGGAAATCCCACAGCAGTTGCAATGCATTATGTCCTGCAGCTCGCATACAAAGATACTGACTGTTTCACAGTAATCTGTGACCCTGCACCAGGCATGGTTGCCCAGGTGCCCATACGACTGAGTTTGGGAGCTAAGATCGAGGGAAGTGATTATTCCCCTCTATTCAGCACTGGTGACGCCACACCTGGAGTATTGTGTCCAGTTTTGGGCCCCACACTACAGAAGGGATGTGGACAAATTGGAGAGAGTCCAGCGGAGGGCAAGGAAAATGATTAGGGGGCTGGGGCACATGACTTACGAGGAGCGGCTGAGGGAACTGAGTTTATTTAGTCTGCAGAAGAGAAGAGTGAGGGGGGATTTGATAGCAGCCTTCAACTACCTGAAGGGGGGTTCCAAAGAGGATGCAGCTTGGCTGTTCTCAGTGGTAGCAGATGACAGAACAAGGAGCAATGGTCTCAAGTTGCAGTGGGGGAGGTCTAGGTTGGCTATTAGGAAACACTATTTCACGAGGAGGGTGATGAAGCACTGGAATGGGTTACCTAGGGAGGTGGTGGAATCTCCGTCCTTAGAGGTTTTTAAGGCCCGGATTGACAAAGCCCTGGATGGGATGATTTAGTTGGGGTTGGTCCTGCTTTGAGCAGGGGGTTGGACTAGATGACCTCCTGAGGTCTCTTCCAACCTAATATTCTATGATTCTAAGCCAACATGGGATATTTTTGGTTAGGCAATCAGGTCTAGAAAGATCGGATAGTAGCCTTCCTGATGAGAAATTACACAGCACCCACTGTCTCACTGGTGGTCACTCAAAGCTGCGACTAGAAGGGAATTATATGTCGCCAGGAGGAGCTTAAAATTAATACCATTAGAAGACAGTGTTCCACATTCCTCAACTGCAGCAGAGGCAGCTGAGATCCGGGGAAGGACAATTGTCCCGGATGCTTGTAGTCAGACACATTAATAATAATAAAATACTCTCATGTACATGCATGCTTACCTTTCTTTGAAAAGGGCTTGACAAATGACTATATACACACAGGTATACATAACGTGAGGGGGTTTACAACCCCACATGGACCCGGAAAGGGTTATCAAACTGCTGTAAACTCGATCAGCCTCACCCGCCACGGATGCCAATCATGAAGGAAAGGGCTAAAAAGAGGAGAGCCCGCAGCTGGCGGCTGGCTGGGAAGGAGAGCAGACCTACAGCTCTCATTTGGGGAGCCAGGAGCTGAGTGAGATTGCTCCCTGTCAGAGTCTCCCAAGAAGGAAAGCAGTCCCTGACACGGGACTGTGTGGATCTCCCGCCGGTGACTGAATAAGGCTGTGACAGGGGGTGTCTCACCAGAAGGGAAGAGCTGAGAGTTCAGGCTACCGGGCAGATGAACAAATAACCCCAGAGAAGCAGAAAATTAACCCAGCTGGGACAGATTCCTTTATTTTGTGTTTGTTTTGGACTGTTACTTTGGTCTCTGCGACCCTGGAAGGGAGTTGAACTCATGCAGCGATCCGATTGGAGGTCTGAGCCATGTCAGTCAGCAGAGTGGGCTGGAAATTCCATTGGGGGAAACTGAGGCACTGCTGCTGCAGCACTGTGCTCTGCAATGAGGCACACAGGGGCTGGTGATGCCGCAACTATACATCACACTAACCACTTCACCCACCGGTGAAGTGCACCCTCCTCTGGGGTGAGACACACCATCTCTTTAACAGTGCCCAGCAGCACAGCACATCAGTTTACAAAAGGAGGTGAAGAATAGCGTGTATCCAATTAAGCCTGCAGAAAAATTATAGGCCAGCAGAATATAGTTACCCAAACCAGAATATGGCCATGACACCAAGGTTATACACCTCTACCCTGATATAATTCAGTCCTTGGGAGCCAAAAATCCCTACCGCATTATAGCTGAAACCCTGTTATATCGGGGTAGTGGCGGCAGGGCTCCAGCGGTGATTTAAAGAGCCCGGGCTCCAGCCATATGGTGTCTCCACGGATAAAATCCAATGATTGATCCATCAAATAGTTACTTCCACAACACTATAATTAAATGGTAAATGATGCCACACAAACTATGGCAAATGTAGGTAGAGATACCCGAGCTATACTGGAGCATTGCACAAACACAGCTTTGTGCAAACACAATTTTCAATCAGCCAAAAATCACATCGACACACTTTGCATCTGTGGCTCAGGCGGATTAGGGTGTGAAAGGTAATTAATGTATTCTAATCAGACGGCAGTGATAACATACCAAACAAACGGGGCATGTCGATTTCATGTTTTACAGTAACATTTTCTAAGTGTATCTACATGACTAAGCTGATACTTCCTAAATGAATGCTGCAGTGTATAATAATATATGCACTGTATAATGTATGGAGAGAGAGAGAGAGAGAGAATACAAATACAGGACTTGATCCAAACCCACTGAAATAACTGGGAGTTTTTCCATTGATTTCAGTGAGCATTGGATCAAACCCATAGTACCTCAAACACAACAATGACGCGGGGCATAAGAGAACATGGATCTACAGATGCCTCATTATTACAAAAAAGTGACTACAAAATGCACTGCCCGTTACTGAATTGTGTGAATTAGCAGGGAGGTGGATAAAGGATTAAATAAAACCCCACCAATGTATCACCAGAAGTTCTCGGTTCATTTGTCAGCTGCAATTTAGTTGTAATTTCAAAACTACGTATTGTTGTATATAACTTTTACAAAAGAATGTCTCAGAATGGATCCTCACTACAACAGCTGTTATTAAATCCTGGCTAAAAGAAGCACAGAGAGGCCTCCAATTTTCTTGTGCAAATAAAAAGTGGCTGTTCAATAAATTGTTCAAGTTTGAATGTACATATAATTTTACTGACTATATATCGCTTACATTATTATCTTGTGTGTTCCATGCACTTCACAGACATCAATCCATCCTCCTGGCCTCTCAGTGAGACACACAAATATTAGTAGGCCCTGTTTTACAAATAGGGAAACTGAGGCAGGCAAATGCCCATGGTTACAGACTGTCCGTGTCAGAGGCTGGGTTCCAACTCAGGACTTCCTGACTCCCACCCGTGTTCTCAGATCACTAGTTCACGCCTTCTGATTACTGTAATAATTTAATTAAAACAATCATGTATCTGACAAACAATACTGCATGGTCTAACCCAGGGGTGGGCAAACTACAGCCCAGGGGCCACATCCGGTCCTCCAGATGTTTTAATCCGGCCCTCGAGCTCCAGCCGGGGAGCGGAGTCTGGGGCTTGCCCTGCTCTGGCGCTCCAGCCAGGGAGTGGGGTCCGGGGCTTGCCCCGCTCCACGCAGCTCCCAAAAGCAGCGGCACATTGCCCCTCCAGCTCCTATGCGTAGGGGCAGCCAGGGGCTCTGCACGCTGCCCCAAGCGCTGCCCCCACAGCTCCCATTGGCAGGGAACCACGGCCAATGGGAGTTGCAGGGGCAACGCCTGCGGACAGAGCAGCGCACAGAGCCACCTGGCCGCGCCTCCGCTGCTTGAGGTAAGCGCTGCCCAGCGCCTGCACCCCTGATCCCCTACTGCGCCCCAACCCCCTGCCCCAGCCCTGATCCCCCTCCGAACCCCTTAGTCCCAGCCCAGAGCATCCTCCTGCACCCTGGACTCCTCATTTCTGGCCCCACACCAGAGCCCTCACCCCCTCCCGCACCGCAACTCCCAATTTTGTGAGCATTCATGGCCCGCCATACAATTTCCATACCCAGATGTGGCCCTCAGGCCAAAAAGTTTGCCCACCCCCCGGTCTAACCTAATTAAACTACAAACTTCCTTTTGAAAACATGAAATATTTTTTTTTAAGAGACATTTCTGTATCACACTGAGGGGGAGCAAATGGAAGAAAAAGATTGGTGCTACAATTGTTCAAAGAACCAATCAAGCAATCCATTTCACTGATTACATCTCCACGCACCCCCCGAATGACTTTGCTTGCATGCTGAATAAATAAATAAATACATACATATACACACATTTTGCAATGCTTATCTTTGCTTTTTCTCAGCTGCCTCGGCCACTTTGTCTCCTCCCACCAGTCCCATTGTGAGGCAAAATAAGAGTGCTTTTTTTTTTTAAGAAAATGGCAAAATCAAAAGCTCTTTCATTCTGCAAGACCTCTATGTTTCACGGCATATTATTGTCTAACACCATGTTGTTATCTGCTGAGAACAGAAACATAAATTACGACCTTTTCATGCACATTTGGCAATTATGTTCTGTTATGCAAAGCTCTTTTCCCCCCGCCATAAGTATTAGCTCTTTATTTTAGTAGAGGAGATTCCAGGAGAACTTAAGTTAGGGGTGTGAGGAGGTAGGTGAGATGGAGTTTCTGGATAGCATGGTGAATGATGACGGGGGACCCCATTCTGAAGTGAAACTACACATGCAGTGGTTGCCATTAAAAAAATCAACTTTGGCCAAGAGACACCACCACAGCTGTCTCCTATCCCAGTGGTTCTCGACTATTTCCACAATAGGACTCCATGTTACAAAAAAGAAAAAACAATAGGTTCAGGACCCCCAACCTATCCAACCATAAGGAAAGGGAAGATGGAGGCAACCCCCTGAAATCTGTTCATGACCCCAATGTGGGTCATTAAGCCCCAGGTTGAGAACCCATGTTCCATTCCAAGTGTACAGACAAGCTATGGTAGGTGAAATAGTAACTGTTGCCAAATGCTGACTTCTCAGTGTGAACAATTGTATTTAAAATTCATAACTCAAAATAAACTGTTCTGGGAGGAGTGCATGGTTTCCCATGGAGGAACATAAGAATTGCCATACTGGACTGGAACAATGGTATCTCCAATCTGGTATTCTGTATCAGAAAGAGGCCACCTCCAGAGGTGGTTGTAAATGCCCCATGTGGGACAATTATGCAATAAAATGCTTCCTGGGGGCATGGGAGTGGCGTTCCCACCCCCCCAGCCCAAAACAGTTACTGGTTGGTTTAGTCCCTGAAGCATGAGAGTTGTCGCCCCTTTAAAAGTTTTGGTTTAGATAGTGTCACTGAAAATGATATCCTTAAATATTTAATACTTTTTTCTCAAACCTGCTAAGTTCTTTACCTAAAGAATATATTGTGGCAATGAGTTCCAGAGGATTTTTGTGTGGTGGATTAAACATTTCCTTTTTATTTCCCCTACTTAAAATTTGTGAGATTTGTATTGTATTGCAAACAAAGGAACGGGAGCACGGACTCCTGCGTTTTATTCCTGGATCTGCTGGCTGACGGTGTGACTCGGGGAAAGCCATTCATTGTTACGCAGCTCAGTGACCCTATTTATAAAATAAGGATGATAATTGGCCTGCCATGCTTTGATGCTATGAAGGTTAATTCATTAATGTTTGTGAAGCGTCTGAGATGTTTAGTTGAAAGGTGTTAAAGAAGGGCAAAATATTACTATTGATTCCTTATGGAGCAAATTCTGGCTTGAGAAATCCACTTGCATTAAGTACATAACAATAATAAGTACAACCAACTACAGGCTCAATCCTGCAAGGTGCTGAGCACGCTAGCCAAAATCCAGTGAGAGTATTTAAGCATGTGCTTAACTTCAAGGGCCTGTGTAGACTCTCTGAGTTCAGCAGAACCTGAACCAGCATTATATCCAGCTTACAAAGCATGTTGTCTCCAATTCTAGGCAACCTGCCCTCCACACAGAAAAGGACCATGGTAGAGAGAAAAGGAACAGGCAGTAGCTCTGCCGTTCCTTTGCTGTGTGAGGTTAGGCAAGACACTTAACCGTTAATATCTGTTTTGTTTTGAATTTCATTGACCAAGGGGACATTCAATGAAACTGAAAGGAATCAAATACAAAACTGAGACAAGGAAGTATTTTTCCAGTCAATGAACCATTAAGCTGTGGAATTCATTGCCACGGAGGGGGGTGGGAGGGAGTCAAGAAATAACTAAATAAAATTCAAAGAGGGACTGTCTGTTTAAACAGATAAAAAGAATATCTAAAGTCATAACAGTTAATGCAAAAAAAAAAAAAAGAAGGAGAGAGAGTTTTGAAAGACAAAAAAAAAATCTCACAATTCAGGTTTTATCCTCCACCTGCCTACTTTGGCCTTTTTGCACCTTCCTCTGAAACATGTGGTGCTGACCACTGTCGGGGACAGGATATTGAACTAGAAGGACCACAAGTCTGATCCCGTGTGGTAAGTCCTCTGATCGTATGCAACCTTTCTGCCTCAGTTTCCCTATTTGCAAAAAGAGGATAATACTATTTACCAACCTACAGCACAGGGGTGTAGTGAGGATTAAAAGGTAAATCAGACACGAGAGCCCTCAGATGCTGTGGCAATGAGAGCTAGCCCAGCGGCTATAAATAAATACATGAACCGAATGTGCTACACTACATACAAATGATTAGTATTGTGACTGCAGGTGTTGCGGAAGTGAGAGCACTTTAGCAGGAATGAAAGAGGGCTCTGGGAAAAGGAGGGGTGGCGTGCCTACAGGACAATGCAAGCATGCCCCAGCTCACACAGCCTGGGGCCAGCCTTGCACACAGCATTTGAGAAAGATATGACACCCCTGTGATGGCATAGGTTTGTATGCATATAAGCAGCGAGAGGATGTACAGTGGATTTTGGAACCACATCTCCATTTCCTCAAAGGCATCAACGTGGCTTCTTGACAGGGAGAACTGTAGCCGTTAGTGCAGCTGTGTGCGCGCCGCCATTTCGAGGAAATATAAGTCAACACGACGGGATCTCTCCTTTCACTTGCAGGATCCTAGAAGACAGGCTTTTCTATGCTGGTGGAAATACGGCGGCATTGCAATGCTGCGCTGCAGCCCCCAAGCAAGCCAAATTCAAACTTATAATGCCCCTGTTTCATTCCCAGCTGCCTCAAAATACTCTGGTTTGTATAATATCATTCCATTAACCTAGCCCTATTGAAAGAGATCACCTCTGAACTGTCTAAGGATTTATACCATAGTGGTACGCATGGTATCTAAGCACCCATCTCATACGCTCAGGATCATGGTACCTGGAACAGCCATCAGCTCCACTTACCAGTTCTCCCACCTGAATCTATTCAGGGGAACAGCACATTTCTTGGGAGACAGAAGTTAGCACCCACAGAGAGATTTATATTTTCAAAGTGCTCTGAAAATACGGGGCCCTAAATTCCTGCTGGAATAACTGCATGGAAGTCAGCAGAGTTACATCAGCAGAGAATCAGCCCCATTAACTAGGAGGTGGGTAAGCATTACTGTTACCCCCATTTTACAGATGGAGAAGCAGACGGGGAGCCTGATTTCAGACGTGCTGAGACAGCCACAGCTCCCACTGAAATTAGGGAATTAGTCTGAGGACAAAGAGAGAGAGAGAGAGAGTGATTATTAGAACTCAGGAGTCCCCAGCCCCATCTCCCAAGCTAATTTCTCTAGGCTTGTATGGAGATAAGAAGTGCCCATAACTGTACATTAGTTTGTACAATGGGGAAACAAACCTCTTCAATACCATCTTTGGTATTTGCCAGCAGATCAAGGGAAGTGATTATTCCCCTCTATTCAGCACTGGTGAGGCCACATCTGGAGTATTGCGTCCAGTTTTGGGCCCCACACTACAGAAGGGATGTGGACAAATTGGAGAGATTCCAGCGGAGGGCAATGGAAATGATTAGGGGGCTGGGGTACATGACTTACAAGGAGAGGCTGAGGGAACTGGGCTTATTTAGTCTGCAGAAGAGAAGAGTGAGGGGGGATTTGATAGCAGCCTTCAACTACCTGAAGAGGGGTTCCAAAGAGGATGCAGCTTGGCTGTTCTCAGTGGTGGCAGATGACAGAACAAGGAGCAATGGTCTCAAGTTGCAGTGGGGGAGGTCTAGGTTGGATATTAGGAAACACTATTTCACTAGGAGGGTGGTGAAGCACTGGAATGGGTTACCTAGGGAGGTGGTGGAATCTCCATCCTTAGAGGTTTTTAAGGCCCAGCTTGACAAAGCCCTGGCTGGGATGATTTAGTTGGGAATTGGTCCTGCTTTGAGCAGGGGATTGGACTAGGTGACCTCCTGAGGTCTCTTCCAACCCTAATCTTCTATGATTCGATGATTATCCTTTTCTCAGTGATGTTTACAGCTTGATGGGAGAAGATGTTGAGTGAATAATGAACGCTGCATTTTTGGTCAACATCCACTCCGATGGCACGACGTACTGTGCTTAATGCTTCGTAAAGTGCTGTGGAACATTCGATTCCTATTTCAAATTATGCCCCGGAGGACTGAAGCCATCATTGTCAGCTTCTGACACAGGCATGTTAAGCTAGCCTCACCCTGACTGAGTGTCGCAGAATATATGGACCTGAAATGTAAAGGGGAACTGAGTCACTAATGAATCAGATCCAGCCATGAGTAGCACGTGGACTAATGCATAGAATGTAGAAGCCTAGCATCTCAGGCACACTTCCTTCCCTACTTATTTGATATATGGTATCTGTCTCAAATGCTACTGTTCAGGTTGGTTTATGAACCCATTTTAGAGATGTTGCCTGGCTGCCAGACCAAAGATAGCTCTTTACAGCACTAATACTGGAGACATATTCTAGATGCTTCAGTCCCAAAATATGACCTACTCTACCTCAAATTGTTAGTCTCCGAATGGAAGCACTCAGCTACTGCAGTTATGAAGGGTAAGTAGACAGGAATTCCCTCTGGAGTTGGTACAGCTAGTTTTGTTTGTTGGTTATTTATGTGTGTTTTGTTTTTTAAATATTCTACCGCTCTCTTACTGGGAGCTTATTAAAATAGAACAGCAATATATGCAAGCCCTACAAAAAACATTTTTTTTCCCTGTTCTCTTTTGGTTCTGTATCATTAATCATTGCTTGCATAATTGTGCTGACATCAGTGATGATGTTCATACACAGGCCAACATGGCTTGGCAGGATGAGCCAGCTAGCCAAGTGCTCACTGTTGAATACTTATTATATGATAGCATTCAGAAGCCCCAACCGGGATGAGGGTCTCATCATGCTGTGTGCAGTACAAATACATATGATTATGCAGTCTCTGCCCTGAAAAGATTACAACTGAATGCTTCTTGGCTAAAGCAAACACATGAGTTTGCCATCCATCACTTCTACTTGTTCTCTCAAAGGGGCCTAATCCTGCAACCTTACTTATGTGAGTAATACCCCTGAAGTCAGTAGGGCTACAGGATTGGTACCGTAATGCGACCGCAGTCAGAAAAAGACAACACCAACTTGATATCATGTTTATTCCTACTCGACAAATGAACCACAAATGTGCTCAGATTACAAGTCAAATGATGTTTTTCTATCTGCCAAGGCAGTAAACACCTAAAGTCTGGCCACCCAATTGTCCTTTCTACCTCTCACGCCTGCATCAGTAATAAGCATTTTGCAATCAGTACTTAGCTGTCAATTCTGATGCTAGCACACACAGCAGAACAGACTGGCTCTCCTACAGCTGGCTTGGCTTCTGCACAGCCAACAAGGGAAAGAACTTGGGTTTGTCCTTGTAATTAGCTAAGCTGAGTCAAAGACTCAAAGGAAGCACCCATGTCGAGTAGCGCCGTTTTTCTTACCACGTTCGGTTTCTTTCCTTCCAAAAGGATGTCAGATAGCAGCTCTCACCCCATTGCCTGTTATCATTTCAATACTGCCAGGGCCTGCTACGTGCTGTTCTGGAAAACTCTGGACTAAGCAAATAAGGTGGCTATTTACAGTCTTAGTGACTTACAATTCTATTCTGTAATATAGGACCTTACACTGACCTCATCGCCGTAGTATCTGAGCGCCTTCCAGAAGTGCAGTAAGCAATGCGACTCCCATGTGCGCTGTGTGGTCCACTCACTCTCTTCTCCTCTCCTCAGGGGGAATTATGTGCACAGGGCCGTGTTTTGGTTTGGTTGGGTTCTTTTATTTTCTTTTCTTTTTTTAAGATGGACATGCGGCTTGGTGCTTATGATTCCTCGCTCTCTCTTTTTTCCCTCCCCAGGAATTCAGCTGATTCCACCCGAAGGGACAGGAACTGCCCAGCACAACAGATGGCATTTTACATTCCAGGAGTGTACTTTTAATAAGCCCTAACCTGTGAGAAGTACTTAGAATCATAGAATATTAGGGTTGGAAGAGACCTCAGGAGGTCATCTAGTCCAACCCCCTGCTCAAAGCAGGACCAACACCAACTAAATCATCCCAGCCAAGGCTTTGTCAAGCCGGGCCTTAAAAACCTCTAAGGATGGAGATTCCACCACTTCCCTAGGTAACCCATTCCAGTGCTTCACCACCCTCCTAGTGAAATAGCAGAGAGGTCCTGCCTATTTTTCCTTCCTTCCTTCCTCCCTCCTCTTCTCACCTTCCAAATCAAAGCAGCACCAACCATGTTACATAACCCTTCGCAAGTGAAGGAAATGCAAGTTACAAGAGTAAGATTCATTGGAAAAAGAAAAAGAAAAAGAAAAAATGCATTAAAATGCTCAGTAAAAAAGCCATGATGGATGCTTCCACAATCCCCATTTTCCAGGCCGCGTGCACTAGTCATTCCATTAGTTTACAACCACTGCTGTTCACATTTCCTTAGTGACTTTCATTTTCATATTTCCTGCGTTCTGGTGTCTCACCCTTTGAGGCAGCTACTTCTTCCTTTTAATACTGCCCTCCAACAGAATAGTCTCCAATGTCTTGGCCAGTTCCATTGTAAAACTCTCAAGTGACGGACTTCTGAAGAGCTCCCAGTTAAAGACGTTTTTTTCTCATGCAATACACAGCATCCCTTCCAAAGTTTTATAGGACATCTAGAAATGCCAAATTTGAACGATGC
This sequence comes from Emys orbicularis, assembly GCF_028017835.1. NCBI lineage: Eukaryota > Metazoa > Chordata > Testudines > Emydidae > Emys > Emys orbicularis. Next base: position 7,491,083 of record NC_088684.1, on the reverse strand, counting down.
CCACTGGAGAATACTGTATTCACTCACCCCAGAGTCTGCTGGCCTTTGTTCTTTATAGACAAAGATGCTCATGCCCCTCCCCACACTTTTTCTTGCTTTAAAAAGCGCATTCTTCTGTATAACTGCTATCATTGTTTCCCTATGCATAACAACAGTGCCTTATTCCACTTGTCATGTGATACCTGAGTTCGAGTCTGTGACTTTTTTCGAGCCTGCGACTGTTTGCTCATCACCGTGACTAGTGTCTGCAATCGTGGTTTGTTATTCTACAGAATCCAGGAAGGTGAAGCAGGAAACGAGGCAGGAGGCAATTAAGATGAAAGGAAAAAATTGGTTGGACATCAGGAAGCATTTCCAAATAGCAAGAACTATTAGACTCTGAATTAGTCACCTAGGGAAACAGTTGAAGCCCCATGATGTGAGGACATTTAAAACAGCTCTGGACAACGCAATGGAGAACATACAGTAGAGAACTATCTTGCATTCATCCCCAGAGGAATAAGCTGCAAGTGCCTTATTTGTTCTTTGTGTCTCTAGGATATACTCACGTTAGAGAAGGCCCACCTTGGATGGACGGAAACCCACGTTGTTTTCCTGAACGTCCGGATTCTTTTTGTCAAGTACATGCAACATTCAGTGCCTCGCCAGGGCCCCTAAGGCTGCATCCTGCTTTATGAACTACTCAGACTTTAATTACCTTTAAACTTTGGAATGTCTCAACTCTTCCCCTGACAGATTTACTGACTAATAAAAACAGCATATGTTCATCTGACTATTAAAACTGACATGAGTGAGTGTGCCCCTCACAAACAGCCCCCAGGCTCCTGTACAAGCCACCTACCCCTACGATCTGTGTGCTATTTCCAAGCGCCTCTCTTTGGGGAAATGGAGACAGAAGAGCAATACCCTAGATACTGGCAGCAGAAGACAGATTAGCTGTAACAAGTTGGCAGTGTTTGCCTGAGACACTCCACCCAGATAGCATGTGCTAAATCCTGTGGAGAAAGGGTTAAATGGATTAGACTCACTGAGGCAGGTGGCTTTTTATCCCACCTGAATACAAGGAAAATGAGAGTGGCTCTCTGAGGGACAGGACCTAGGGTGTGGGCTGAACAGTTCTGAGATGGATCCCTGGGAGCAGCCATGCCTGTGGAGGAGGTTTGAGTTAAATCTCATTGTGTTACTCGGCATGTCTTAGTTAATAAAGTCAAACCCCATGAAGGGTAACGATTTGGATTTTACATTGTGCGTAGACGGTGTTTGCACAGCAGCTCGGGAGAGGCACCTGCTCACAAGTGGACAGAAAGAAAAATATAGGCCATAGAGTGGCAGAACTGTATGTACAATTGCTGTTCCTACTGACTGATTCATGTAGCAAGAACCTGTAATTACTATAACCTAGGACTACAAATCAGTAAGTATAGCTGAAAGCTCTGTCACTCACCTCCAGAGGAACCTGCTAATGGCAAACACAGATCCCGTGTCATTTGCAACTCCGGAGGCAAGTTCTCCTCTAGGTCGTGAACAACCTGGGAGCCCATCAGTCAAACTCTCCCTGCCCAGTTGCCAGAGAAACTGAAGGTGCATGAAGTCCTCAGCACCATAAATTCAGCTAAGACATTAAAAACCCATTAGAGATGGATAATGAAATTAAGAAGAGAAGCAGCTACAGGACCCACTCTTTGCTGAGGGAGTCCCACTAGTGCTCAACAATGTGTCTAGCTGAGCACTGACAAAGAACAAATTGCATGTTTGAGACAGGAGGGGAAACAAGAAGGCAACATGGTTCTGCTTGGCAGAGATGTGTAATAGATTCTGTCCACAGAGAGGTCTCCAGATCGGACGCTTTCAAATCACAAGAGGATGACAAAGGAGAGCAGTGCTAAGCACACAAAGGATAATCTATGGCAGGGTGTTTATGACAATGCATCACATCTGGGGCCAGTGGAATTAAAGTGATCCAAAACTCTGCAGCAGGCAGCTACATCCCAATTCCTGCCCATCACTTTGGCCTCTGACACCAAAAAATTCCCAGACTCCTCCACTCAGAACCAGGTACGCTTTCTCCTATCAACTGGCACCAGTGTGTGAACGTTTATTTTGTTACTGTCACAGAGAGACGACAACAACCTCAACACAGATCTCAAATTGAACAGCACCATGTACTGTGAGTAAAGCATCATAAATACCGCGGGGGAAACAGAGGCAGAGTTTTTAAAGTGACTTGCTGTGGGCCAGAGCATCACAGCTGGGGTTTCACCTCTGGAGTTCCTGGCTCCTACTCCTATGCTCTAACCACCAGACAGGGGGTGTGCGCATTTCCGTCCCCCTCTCCATCTATGGAGGGGAAGATAGGCGTTTCCCATTCAAAGGCTTCTTGCCACCCCGGTGAGTTTGATTTACAGGTCACTACAACAGTCCATGCAAAGGATCCAAAGTAGTATCCCAAATAAAAATATTTTTGGAGATAGAGTGAGGACAACCTCTGCTACCTGTTCAAAGGGCATCTGGGCTTCCACCCACAATGACTGATCCTTGGGCATGACAATCACAAGTAGGGGTGCATCATACACCCTTGCTAAGCTACAACAAGCACCAACTCTTTCGCAGCACATGAATTACTGTATCCACTGGGTATCGAGTGAAATCTATCATAAGTGACCATTTAAGGACAAGAGAAAAAAACAAAAACACGCTGCCCCTAGTAGATGTGGTTCTTTAAAGATCAAACAGAACGGAGCTGAATACCTTGGAGACAATTCAAGGTCTATGAGTTGCCCATTGAAGATGGTCCTTACTCTTCACTGCAGGTTTCATTGTATTTTTAAATTGCTTTCGGTTGTACTCATTCTGTGTGTCTAGACAGAGACTTGGGTTTAAACATCTCATTCTCCCCTGTGTTCCCAAGTGCCTGTGTCGTGCAGCAAACGAACCATCCTAAAGTCATTTTACTAAAAAAAACCACTCTGTGCAGCTGTGGCTTGTGAATGCCACTTAGAGGATAACAACTGGCATCCAAACAGCAACTTTCTCCAAAGATCCCAAAGCACTCAAGAGGGCTCTCCAACCTATGGGCAAGATTCTACCCTCAGTTACATTGTGTAAATCTGAGACCATCCCCTTCACACACGCACCTCAAATTACAAATAGGATTACTTCAGATTGACACCAGTGTAAAAGAGTAGGATATGGTCCTATATGCTCTTTTCAGGAACTGTTTCACCCACTATTGAAACACAACCACCTCTGGCAAGGAATGTGGCAGCTGTTTAACATGCAGATTACTGCACCCAGCTAAAATGACAGGGGGCTTTAACATTCATGAAGTATCCCGAACCCAAGACACGGAGTATGGTCTCCACAAGGCCAAGAAAGGAGACATTTACTTTTTTCCCCTGTTCCAAGTACAGGAGCAAACGGGGGAGTGGGAGGAGAGGGAAACATGCTTTTTAAAGTAATTTGCGACCAACTTCTCCGTTCTTTACTTCAAAATCGCAAGCCAAGCTATATCAATGTGCATGCAAGCAATGAGGTGTACGCTGAGGGCTTTACTCAGACAAACTCTCATTGAGTTTAGTCTTTCCAAGGAGATACTCCAGCTGCCATAGGAGTTTGCCTGGGCAAAACTTAGTACAAGCTGCAGAAGGACCAAAGGACCTGATGTTCTACAAAGCATCATCATCATTAAGTTATTTTGGCCATGTCTTTGTCAGCCTCTCATCCCCAGCTTTACACCCTCCTCCAACCACTCTTCCTTTGTCTACAGTACGGTTGGAACTCGAGAACCACGGCCAGTTGGGCAAAACCTACATCAAGCTACACTAACAGCCCCGAAGATACACAGCTCATCCTGACACACACCGTGAGAGTGATGCATAATAAACTCCCATGGCAAGCGGACTGTGCTAAGACCACAAAATGGAGTGGGGCTCTCATTGGGTTTAAGTTTAGCAGACGGCATAAAAGAAAGCGTGATAATAACAGAAACCACACAGAGCAGATTCTCACCAGAGTCACAAAAAAGCAGATGGAGAATTCGTCTGTATTCTACCTATTTATCAAGACACATCCATGGCCCTGTTCACCGTTCACCTTATTCGTACGAGTCTCACAACGAGTAATTGATTTATTGCCACATAGGTAGGGAAGTATCATCTCCATTTCACAGATGGGGAACCGAGGTGCCAAGAGAGGAAGTTACTTGCCTAACGTCACACAGGGAATCTGGGGAATGAACCCAGCTCTCCTCTGTACCAGCCCCGTGCCTTCATCCCAAGAGTATCCATCCTCTCAGTAAGGGTCGAACCCAGGAACACAGCTTACGTAGCAGGCTGGACACACTGCAAATCTGGGGCTGGGGGGGAAGGGAAGGTGACAGAAACGTTCCGCCTCACGCTGTGAAGTGCCTGCGTAGCTGCTCCCTAGCGGCTATTTCTGTCCAATGTGGCTCCACCATGGGGGCCAATAAGGAGGACTGGAGAGACACCCTGGCCTGCTCCCTGCCATCCCAGAAGAGAGACACCCTGCTCCCTGCGATGCTCCCTGCCATCGCAGAGACCTCATGCTCCTCAATACGCAAGGGGTAAGCACCCCACATGTAGCTCCCCAATGCACAATGCCCTTGAGAGTTGGAACCACATCAGTTCCACCTCCAAGGGACCTCTGCAGATAACATAACAGTGCTTTGTACTAAGGGGTTTGGTTAGCCACTCGCTCCCCTTCCCCCCATTTCCTTTTCTTTACACACACAAACACACACACCGCAATAATGCAGAACCCTCTACAATCCTCCCAGTAAGTGCGCCAGTGGGCCTCATAAGCTTCCAGGAAATAAATCTCAGCTAAAGACACAAAGGAAAAGAAACCCGGCAGCCTGCTTCATTATTCATTGACAAGCCCTGCAATGAGATCACAACTACTTTCATAAAAACAGATGTCTTCTTTTATTTTATTTGCCCCATCCCTAACCTGTTTGTATTTATACAAATGCAGCTTTATGGATATTTACTCTCTCGTCATAACAACAATACTCTGCCCTTCTAAAGCACATTTCATAAGAGCACCGCAAAGTAGCTTTACAAAACATTATTTCACCACACAACACCTGCGTGAGGCAAAGCAAATAGGTGTATAGGAAGCAGACCAGTGGTCGATCCGCTCCGGTATCCTGACAGTGGCCACCAACACATGTCTGGAGGAAGGTGCAAGAAACTCTAAGTGTGCAGCCCTAGGACAATCATCCCCGCAGAGAACAATCCCTTCTAACTCCTAAAGAAGAAGGATGTATATTCTGGATATTTTTGTTATTCATATTTATGTCTGATCTGTTTCAATCCTGCTAAAATCTGGGCCTCACTTACATCTTGTGACAATGGGTTCCCCAGGCTCATTGAACGCTGAAAGGACCCCCACTGCCAGTTACAGAATACCCTACCTAATAGGGATGTTTATTCCTAAACTGCATCAGTTATGCCCTGAATCATGGAAGCTTTTTATACATACCTACACATAATTTATAATCTATCAAATGTAACCGTGGATACCGATTTCAATTACAACACAGAAAACAAAGAGTACAGTGCTCACTATTTATTTATTTTTGATTACAAGTATTTGCACTGTAAAATAACAAAAGAAATATTATTTTCCAGTTCACCTAACACAAGTACTGTAGTGCAATCTCTCTATCATGAAAGTTTAACTTGCAAATGTAGAATTATGTACAAAAAATTGCATTAAAAAACAAAACAATGTAAAATTTGAGAGCCTGCAAGTTCACTCAGTCCTACTTCTTGTTCAGCCAATCGCTCAGACAAACAAGTTTGTTTACATTTTAGGAGATAATGCTGCCCGCTTCTTGTTTACAATGTCACCTGAAAGTGAGAACAGGTGTTCTCATGGCACTGTTGTAGCTGGCATAACAAGATATTGATATGCCAGATGCGCTAAAGATTCATATGTCCCTTCATGCTTCAACCACCATTCCAGGGGACATGCGTCCATGCTGATGACAGGTTCTGCTCAATAACAATCCAAAGCACTGTGGACCGAAGCATGTTCATTTTTATTATCCGAGTCAGATGCCACCAGCAGAAGGTTGATTTTCTTTTTTGGTGGTTCAGGTTCTCTAGTTTCCGCATCAGAGTGTTGCTCTTTTAAGAGTTCTGAAAGCATGCTCCACATCTCGTCCCTCTCAGATTTTGGATGGCACTTCAGATTCTTAAACCTTGGGTCAAGCGCTGTAGCTATCTTTAGAAATCACACATTGGTACCTTCTTTGTGTTTTGTCAAATCTGCAGTGAAAGTGTTCTTAACATATTGGGTCATCATCCGAGACTACTATAACATGAAATATATGGCAGAATGTGGGTAAAATAGAGCTGGAGACATACAATTCTCCACCAAGGAGTTCAGTCACAAATTTAATGAACACTTTTTTTTTTTAAATGAGCGTCATCAGCATGGAAGCATGTCCTCTGGAATTGGGGCATACAAATGTTTAGCATATCTGGCATGTAAATATCTTGCAACGCTGGCTACAACAGTGCCTTGAGAACACCTGTTCTCACTTTCTGGTGACATTGTAAATAAGAAGGGGGCCGCATTATCTCCCATAAATGTAAACAAACGTGTTTGTCTTAGCGATTGGCTGAATGAGAAGTAGAACTGAGTGGACTTGGAGGCTCTGAAGTTTTACATTGTTTTGGTTGTGAGTGCAGTTATGTAACGAAAAAAAAATCTACATTTGTAAGTTGAACTTTCACAACAAAGAGATTGCACTACAGTACTTTCATGAGATAAACAAAAGAAATAGTATTTTTCAGTTTATCATTTTTACAGTGCAAATGTTTGTAATAAAAATATTATACACTTTGTATTCTGTATTGTAACTGAAATCAATATATATGAAAATGTTGAAAAACATCCAAAATATTTAATACATTTCAATTGGTATTCTATTCTTTAACAGTGCAATTTAAACTGTGATTAATCGTGGTTAATTTTTTTAATCACTGTGATGCATGGCTAGAAAGGGTTAAACATTCTGCAAAATAAATAACCCTCAAAAGACAGGTGGGGAGATAATGTCTGTGTTTTTGTGTATTTACATATGTATGAGTAGGGTGGACAATGTAATCAACAGTCCTGTCTGTGCTGTATTCTGATAATTCAGAGGTCAAAAGAGTATCCTGTCATTTAAATGAATTGTAAACAAGGGCTATCTCGGTATTCATCTCTCTTTGAAATGTACTGTCAATGGTGGAGGAACAAGCAAATTGCCTTATGTTAATTCTATCGCTAAGTACAGGTGATGGACCTCCTTCAAAGTCATCCCAATGACCTTTTGAACTCCAACGTGTCAAAGAGGACATGAAATTGCATCAAAGATCCTTGGTCCTGATTCTGTTATCAAGGAACTGCTTAGGCTTCATCAGGGGCAGTTTGAGTTGCAAGACTGAGGTCCCAGCTATGCTGGGACGCCCTGAATAGGAGATTTGGACATTGGACTATAACCTATGAACTATTTCTGAAAGAACTCTTTGCAAGTACAAAGCTCACCATCTCTGCTACGAATCTGAACCTCAATGAACTGAACTCATGTCTGTATGTATATTGATCTTTTAACCATACTCTCTCTCTCTTTTGTTTTTTAATAAATTTTAGTTTAGTTAATAAGAATTGGCTGCAGCATGTATTTGGATAAGATCTGGAATATTCAATAACCTGGGAAGTAATGTGGCTGATGAAATAAGATTTACAGAAATCATCACATTTGACTTAGGTACCTGGGTGGAGGCCTGAGGCTGGATCACTTTAAGGGAACTGTGTTGTCTGGACTTCTGAGCAAACAGTAAAGTAATAAAGAAGCTGTTTTATGCTGGCTTGGTAAATCTAAGTATTGGAATACCCACCAGTTTTGGGGGGGATTGTCTGCCACATTCTTTGCAGTTCAACCTAATTGAGGGACTGCAGCTGGCCCCACTGGGATCCCGGTCAGAAGTGCGATTAACTTTTTTGAGTTCATTGCGTGCGTTAACTGCGATTTATCGACAGCCCTAGTAAAAAAGTATAACCGTATATACTCGATCATAAGCCGACCCCCCCCGCAGATGGATAAGTAAAAATGGATTTTTTTTTATGACCCGTTCATAAGCCAACCCTATAATTCAGGGGTCAAAAACGTTGGCTCCCGGGCCATCAGGATAAGCTGCTGGCGGGCCGAGATGGTTTGTTTACCTCGAGCGTCTGCAGGCACGGAGGTAAACCTAAGTAAACAAAGTGTCCTGGCGTGCCAGCGGCTTACCTTGATGGGCCGGGACAGCAACTGGTGGGGACATTTTTTGGGGGGGAGAAGCTGGGGGTCAGGGGAGTAACCCCTGTGACCACCCCCCACATGACCCCACCCCTAGCCCGGGACCCCCACACTCTCCCCATCCCATCCCTTCCCACCTTATCTGGGGAGGGCCAGGGGAGGATGTCTCTGGCCTGGCTGGAGCTGCTCCGTCAGGCTGGGAGGCGCGGCTGCAGCCTGCTCCGGTGGGCCAGACCAGGCGGCGCGGCCGCAGCCTGCTCCAGCAGCACAGCCACAACCTGCTCTGGGGGGCAGGGCTGAGCGGCGCGGCTGCAGCCTGCCACCCCGGAGCTGCAGCTGCTTCGGAGGCTGGGGGGAGAGCAGCGTGGCCAGAAGCGGAGAGACTCTGGCCCCGCCTCTTCCCTTCTGGCTCTGCTGCCTCTCCTTGCTCCCTCTGTTTGGGGGGCGGGGGGCTGTGTCCCACCTCTCCCTCTCTATACCCGTTCATAAGCCAACCCCCTTCTCTGGTACTTCCCTTTTTTACAAAAAAAAAAAATCGGCTTATGAACGAGTATATACAGCATATGCTAAGTATTATATCTACTTTATGGGGGAGAAATGACAGACAGACAGCTAAAGAGTAAGTTATGCCTCCCTGCAACAGGTGCAGCAGAGAGCCATTCTACACAGTACGCGGTTCAGGTAGGGCCCATCTCAGGCTGTGCTAGAGACTGCTAGGGAAACAGTCATGCCTGAAGCACTGATTCACCCCAGAGTTGGCTTTTCTGGGCAAGGCACCCAGGACATACCAAGACAACTGCAGTAATGGAAGCACTTGCTTCACCTTGTTTAAAGACCCCTTCTGCCCCCCAGCAGAGCCAAGGAGGTCCATAACACCTCCTGACAGAACTCAGACAGGCTGCCACTTCCACATGCTCAGTTTTACGGCAGACACAACAGAGCCTTTGAATGACGTGCGCAAGGTTTCCAAGTGAGCAGGCTGTAGAGCTGGGAGCAGAACCCAAGCGACCTGGCTCCCATTCCTGTTTTTAGCCACGAGACAGCACTGTCCCCGTTTCCAGTTGAGGATGGCTGTGTTCCCATAGCAGGTGACGAAGTGAGAAGACAGAGCAAGAGTCACTGATGGTGCCCTCAGGTCTATTTAATGTTACTGGGATGGAAAGGAAGGAAAGCACTTGGCTCATAACAAGATCCAAGCTGCAGAATGAGTTCCAAAATGCCATGTATAGCACTGAAGTATGGGTCTATTTCAGGGGTGCTGGAACAATTTTTATAGTGGGGGTGCTGACGATGGAAACCATGCAGGGGCATGCACCAGGGGAGCAAGCAGAGGTGCGCGCGCACCCCCGCCCCCAAAATCGGTGGGGTCAGAGAGCTCCTCCGGCCCTGGGGCCACAGTGGGGGCACAGACGTGCTCCTCCAAAAGCGGTCAAATTTAAATTCCTGCACATGCCCCTGAACCTATGTAGTTGGTGTTTGTTATTACTCCTTCAAGCCACACCTCCAGCCTCCCCAGTTCCAGCACCAGTGCCCTATTCATTATCCACATTTGTAAAAATAAGGGAAGAGGAGAAGTCCCAGAGTACCAAACGCCTCTGCATTACAGCATGCCACCATCTGGCTTTTAAAAATGGCCACGGTATCCAGTAAAAACATTCTTTTTCCAAGCCAAGAAAACGTTCTATTTTCAGTTCTTCTAAATCCAGCATCGGGACGAGGAGGCCACGTCTCGATCCACAATCTCTGTAACCAATAAAGTTATATATATACACTACATGTAACAGGGTTCTTGAGTCTGACCTCAGTGTTATATTGTTCAGTTGCAACACAGGGGCTTTGGACAAGGCAGCTAGGTTACTATTTCACTGACTTCTATAAATGTTACCATCCTGAAGGTTCTCTAAATATAGTATGCATCTGTATTGACTTTGCCAGTCTTGTATGACAAAAAGCTATGGACTCAACCAGTAGCAGTCATTAAAATATCTCACAACACTTTCCCTTAGAGATTTACCCATGTTGGAATACACCACCACCATGTAACAAATTGTGGTCAGTTTCTCTGTTTCAAATCCCATGGGGACTAGTATGACTACAATCCATAACACCAGGCTGGGACACTAATCCAGTATGAATTCAGAGCAAAGAGCGCCACCTACTCAATCACAGTTTTCCCTTTCTTACAATACATGGGTTTCCTTTGAGGTTACCCATCCAAATCACTGCTTAGTTTATGAGATCTTCCACAATGGCTATTTGACTGCAGATTAACTCGTACAAAACGATCTCTAGCAAATTAATATTCATTTCCGGAACAGGAAATAAATATCACACGAGGTGTCATACAACCTTCTAGCCCTTATGTTAGCCTTCTAGTCACCTTCTTGTCTTAACACCAGGCACACCGTTTCACAGGGCAGTAACAAACTAACCCGTTGCAAGGTGATATCTCCATCTTTCAGACAGATAAAATCAAGGTGCAGAGAGGATATGTGACTTACTCAAGGGCACAGAGCGAGTTAGTTGCACAGCCCAGAACAGGCCTGCAGCACATACCAACATCACATGAGAAGATGCTGTCCAATGCGTCAGGCTCTTGCTCCAGGCAGTCAAGCCTGGTGGGTTGGAGCAGTGGTCGAAGCCAGAGGTAGGATAAGGATCGGGCCAAGGGCTGTGCTGAAACCGGGTCCGGGGACAGGCCATGGGTCAGAACCAAGGTCAGAGCGTACAGACAAACCAAATCAGTATCAGAGTGGGAGTCCTGATGCAGGCCAAAGGTCAAAACTAGGTTGGAGTCAGTCTGAATGTCTGGGGGTCATGGAGGGCTGCAGGGCTGGAGTGGGTCAGTTACAAGGCTGGAACAAGGCTCGGGTAAGGCTGGGACAGGAACAGGAGCCGGATCAAGGGCCGACTGGAAGCCTGGGGAGTCGGTTACACTGAGAGGCAGCAGGAGGGTTCCTGGCTGGGTAGTGTTCTTGCACAGAGTAACCTGAAGCCCAGGTGGGGTCAGTGAAATATCTGTGCCTAGGGGGTCCTCTAACCAGGGCCCTGCCCAGGGACAGGCTGCTGCAGCATGCCTGAGGGCTGGGTCACTGCAGGCTCTGTTGGAGGGGTGAGTCATAGAATATCAGGGCTGGAAGGGACTTCAGGAGGTCATCTAGTCCAACCCCCTGCTCAAAGCAGGACCAATCCCCAACTAAATCATCCCAGCCAGGGCTTTGTCAAGCCGGGCCTTAAAAACCTCTAAGGATGTCACTGTAGCTGAGTTGCTGCAGCCCTCGTCTGGCTGCAGGTTTGCCTGACACAATGACCATCAAAATTAGCACTTCTACAGCACTTTATAAATAATAATTAATCCAACCACATCCATGGGAAATGTCTCCACGTATGTCCTTCTGTAAGTAGATGAGGGGAAATCGAGTTACTGCACTGAAAACATTGTTCGCTTGGATATCCGTGCAAAATGCATTTTGGCCAGGCTTTCAAGGGATGGCAATCATATATTCTTACATGCGGTATAATGCAGGACAATCCATCTGAGCCTACAAGTAATGTTCCCCATCTCAGATCAGAACGCATTCCGAACTTTTCCTAAACCTAAACAATGCGAGTGCCTGTTTCAATGAAGGAAGTGGTTTATTCTGGTTGTCTGGGGCTGCAGGCCCCTCCCTTACAGGATGCAGGCTTTCAATAGTCAGCGTTTGCGCTAGGCACTTTAAGATCAGCAGTCTGGTTTGAGTGCAGGGCATAGTTGCAGTGTGCACCAAGGAAAAAGTGAATGTAAATATGCTGGTGCCGAACTATGAAAGCGTTTATGCAGGTCCATAAACCAATGTCACTGCCTGCACTTGAGGAAACCTGGCCAAGAAAAGCAAGGGAGAGAAGGACAGGAACTAAAAAGAGCAGGCATGGATGAACAGAAGAGAAGGGAAAACAACCCTAACAAACAGAAACGTTTCCAGCAGATGATGAGTGCAAATGGCCCAACCACAACTACCCTGATGTCACTTAGGGTATTAGGACTGCACTTCATGTAGGAATACCTGAGCGAGCTTTAATCTAGCTAGCTTGGGTCCCAAAACAGTGAAACTGTAGCAACACAATCTTCACTGTGGACTGTGTAAACCCACCTGGAACCCTGGGTAATTACTCCTGGGGCTACCTCACATTGCTGCAACTTCACAGTTCTGGGACCCGAGCTAGCTCTGGTGAATTAGCTGTGATTCCAGTCTAGACATACCCTCCGATTCCAAGGTTACTGGCACCTCAGAACTATCTAGGTGAGCGAGGCAGACAGATTTCAAACAAAATGCCAGTTATTTCTCTTTAAAAGTGTTTAATTTATTTAATTTACCAAGACCTGGAAGAGACTGTGATGCCCACATAAGAAAGGCCATACTGGGTCAGTCCAAGAGTCCATCTAGCCCAGTATCCTGTCTTCCGTCTGTGGCCAACGCCAAGTGCCCCAGAGAGAATGAACAGAACAGGTAATCATCTAGTGATCCATCCCCTGTCGCTCATTCCCAGCTTCTGGCAAACAGAGGCTACGGACACCATCCCTGCCCATCCTGGCTAATAGCCATTGATGGGCCTATCCTCCTCCATCAGCAGCTCTGTGGGTGGTATGTGGGAGCAGGATGGGGAACACTTCACCCTGCCCCCGCAATAACAACGGAGCAATTTCCAATGGTGGGCAAAGTTATAACAGAGCACCAGGGCTCACACTGTGCAAGGGGGGGAAAGGACAATAGCGAACAGCATCTTTGGTTTCCAGGAAGAAACGTGCATACTCTATCTGACATTTTTCCCACTCTGCAGTTGGAGGAGGTCTCCAGGTTGATTTGAAAGAACTCTTCAGGTTTGTTTGCATGCTAAAAAAATGTTCTACCAGAGGCTCTGAAAGGTTTATCCAGGATCCAGATGTCTGAAGCCACAGTTCAGATTACTGGTCCCTTTACAAAGCAGCCACAGATAACTAGCAAGTTTCTTGAGCCCCTCTGTAATCATCCTCCCTAGAGGACAAGTTTTTCTCCGGCATGGATCAGCCAGAACTAAAAGAGGCAATAGCAGCCTCATTTCTAGAAAAACTTGTTAATGAACAGTTTTCAAGAGCAGAATATGTTAGATAAAGGAAAGAGAGAGAAGAATAGGGCAGATGGAGGAATTTTGGGTGGAAAATGGCCTGAAAATATGTTTATGTCTAGTTCTTCCCCTTTGGATGCAATTAGTGGAACTCCACAGCCTCTGTATGCATTCTGTCTACAACGCCCAAACCTCAGATTGTGGATTTATCCCATTGTGGTTGCAGAAACAAAAGGCTCAGAAAATGGCTCTGGAACAAGGAGTCTTCCAGCTCCTTCTCATCTTTTCTCCTCCCGCCAGTGTGGTTTGTTTGTGAAGATATGCAGGAGGCTAGAGAACTCACAAGCCGTAGCCATGATGAATACACTTGCAGATTGATTTCCTCTTCCTAAGGCCCTTCTGCTGCCAACATGTAGGTATGTTCATAGTTTTATTCCCCTTGACTCCAATGAGACGACTCATGCTTAAAATCAAGCATGTGTCTAAGTATTTACAGCATCAGGGGCTGAAACTATATTTTTATTAACTAATGTTTCTCTCGGTGGCATAAACAGTCTTTGTCACTTCAAAAACAAAAATCGCTTCAGTGTTAACAACAAAAAAAGTTCCAATAATTAACAAAAGTTATTCAGATTTTTTTTTTTTTAAATACACAGGGCAAAATATAGTTAGGCTCCTATATCCATATTTAGGCACCTAATGGTGGAATTTTCCAAGCCTCTTGGTGACTTCAAAGCATAAGTCCCATTGTCCTATAAGTCAAACTGCAAATCCAGAGGAAGGAATACAGCTAGTCCAAAGCATTTCAGCTGTCTTGACTTGTGGAAGTTCAATCTATCAGAAGCGGGGTATGTTGCAAATATAGTACAGACGATTGGCTTATTAACGATGTGTCTGATTGTGTGTTTTTCTCAGAGTAAGGATATTCATGAGGCTCTTGTCTTGTCTTTTTGCAGCACAGATGAGAATTTTCAGTGTAAAACTTTTTTTTGAAGAGTAATCAATATTGATGAAAATTCTGAAATTCCACTAACAATTAGGAAACGAAAGGAACAAGTACAAAAGATCCAGCAATTGAAGACTATAAAAGGGAGGAAAGTAAAGAAAGATCAACAAGTAAATAAAAAATCCAAGTTAGTATTTAAAAAACTCATTCTTTTATTAAATGAAAATTAGATTTTTAGCCCCTCTGCTGCTGTTAGATGCTGGCTTCAGACCATTAGCCCAGAGGTTCTCAACCCACGGCCCGCATGCAGCCCAATTAGCACCCAGCTGCAGCCCAGTTCAGCTGTATGCTAAAGACCATGGGCTCCAGGCTCCCGGCTGCCCTGCCACGGTGGGCTCCAGGGTCCGGGCTCCTGGCTGTCCTGCCGCGGTGCAAGCTCCGGGGTCCGGGCTCCCAGCTGCCCTGCCCGCACAGCGGAGCTCAGGGTCCAGCCATCCGGCTGCCACCTCGCCCCACGGGGTCCTGGCTGCCCCCCGCGGCGGGGTCCAGGGTCTGTCCGGGGTCGGGGTCCGGGCAGCCAGCTGCTGCCCAGCCCCACACGGCCGGGTCCAGGGTCGGGGTCCTGGCGGCCCCCCCTTGGCCCCACACGACAGGGGTTGGGGTCCCTGCACAGCAGGGTCCCTGCCCCACGCCCAGCTCTCCGCTCCTGGCCCCACTCTGTGGAAGGGTCTCTGGGCAGAGGGTGCTGAGCATAGGGGTTTAGGGAGGGGAGTTACGTGGGGGGCACTGTGGTTCTCAACCTGCATCCCAGCTAACACTTTGTAGGCTGCATATAAAGAGGCTGAGAAGCACTGCATTAGCCCTACCAGCCAGCTAGTGTTCAGAAGTCCATTAAAGGAGCCAAACATATTTTATCCTTCCCTATCCATTTAAATATTCCATTACATTAAATAAACCTGAAGCACCGACTGTTGTATCTGATTGTAAAAGATAAAAACTTCCTGCTGTGTTTTGTCATAAAGACAAAATCCTTCTATACTGTGTTTTGAAATGAATGGATCTTTACCAATCTGTGATTTGTACCCTTTTTACAGTAGCAAAATAAGATGGGGGAGGGAGAGAGTAAAGCATTCATTCAGGCTTATTTTGTTCAGAATATCACCTCAATTGCCTCCCAAAAATTTGGGAATTTTCTGAAACTTGAAACAGACCCTCCTCTTAATGAAGTGACTCTGTTAATGGTCATTCAGTGCGGTTCTTACACAACAGAATTGCTCCCTGTGTGAATCCAGAGCCACATTAGCTGACCTCCGTACAAAAATATCTTTGTATTATTTTTTAATCCTCTTAACACAGCTTTTTTCCCCTCTCTCCTTTACCTACTTTTACGTCTGTATACATATTTCTAGCACAGCAATCCCCTTGCCATCTAGGTGCAGCCTTTAGGATCAGCGAGCGCTAGTAGGTGTGGGAATGTTATCTAGCGTTGAGAGCTGAGAAGCATCAGGACTCATGGATTCTAATCCTCAATCTGTTCCTGCTTCCCTCTGGGACACTGGGCAGGTCACACGTCGGGTATGTCTACACTGCGTTCTGGAGTCTGCGGGAGCAAGCCTCCCAGCCTGGATCCACAAACTCCGGCTAGCACGGCTCAGCTTCAGAGCCCAAGCAGCAGCTTCAAAGTTAGGCACTCAGGACTGGTCTATACGACCATTTAATTCGCAGCAAGATGAGGTATAAATCTACACCACTAAGTGTCCATGTGGATCTTACTCTGTGCACTAAAAGTTCCCCAGGACACTTTAATCTGCTCCCATTTAAGGGGGGGGCGGGGAAGGGCAGTCTAAAATCCACTAGGGAACTTTTAGTGCGTGGCAGAAAGCTCCACTGCAGGAAAGATCTACACCCCAGCGTGCCACGAACTAATTGTTCATCTAGACAAACCCTCAGAATCACATGAATACATCTGCACATGCCTTATACAAACAAACACGAAGGGAGATTTAGGTTAGCTATGAGGAGGGTAGTCAAGCTCTGGAAGAGGCTTCCAAGGGAGGTTGCGGAATCCCCGTCATTGGAGGTTTTTAAGAACAGGTTGGACACACACCTGTCAGGGATGGTCTAGGTTTTCTTGGTCCTGTCTCAGCACAGGGGCCTGGATCAGATGACCTACAATTCTGTGTGGTTGCACAGTGGCTACCTGCACACACTTATTTTCAAAACCCACCTGTAGTGAGGCAGAGTGGCCTCCCTCCCCACGGGAGAGCGAGGGACTATTACACTCCCCTTGGAGGGCGGAGCCTAGATTGCCCCACCTCCCTCATCGGAAGTATCGGGGCGTGGCCAGAAGTATAAGAGGCAGGCCCTGCAGCACAGTTCGGGCAGAACCTGTGGAGGAGAAGGACGCTCCGCCTGTTCTGCAGCATCCCAGATGAGAACCTACGCCTGGCTGTTCCCGATCCCCAGATGCCAACGAGGACTGGCCCCAAGTGTCTGCCACGGTGTACCCCGAGGAGCCGGAAGAGACCTGGAGGCCACAGGTACCAAGCCCCAGGGAGGCAGGAAGTAGCCCAGGGGCAGCCCCAGTGCAGCCAGCTGTGGCTCAGTCGGCGTGTTGTGGCTGAATCCCCGCCGATGCAGGGGCATTGCCAGGGCCCTGGGCTGGGACCCAGTGGAGTAGGGTGAGCCTGCGTCCCCCTGCCACCTCACCCTGGGTGGCCAACTCCCTACACTGCCCTGAGAAGCTCCTGCTCTGGAGAAGGAGCCTCCCTTACCAGTCACCCTTGTAGACTGTTTGTTTGCTGGCTGCCTGAGCTCCACCCAGGCTAAACCCAGCCCTGAGACTGTTTAGTTGCTGGCTGCCTGAGCCTCCTCAACCCAGGCCCCAACTCAGGTATAGACTCTGTTTAAGGGCTGGCAGCTTGAGCCGCCCAAGCTCAGGCTAAAGCCTGACTGTGACTGTTGGTCGCCCAGCCCTATTGTAGGCTCTTGACTGTCCTGCGGACTCTGGCCCTGGCCAGACGGGACCGGACTGAGTGGCCTCCCTCCCCACGGGAGGGCGAGGGACCATTACACCACCCCTTCGCTTCTCTGGGTACAATTTTCAAAAGCAGCTGTCGGTCTGTCTACACTGCAACCGGAAGCGTGCCTCCCAGCCTGGGGAGACAGACACACACTAGCTCTGCTAGCGCTAGCGAATTCAAATGAGCAGTCTGGACGTTGCAGCATGGGCAGCAGCACGGGCTAGCCGCTCAAGCACAGACCCGGGGGTGAGGAGGCTTGGACTGGGACAGCTAGTCTGTGCCTCATCATCCATGCTGCTATTTCTAGTACGCTAGCTGGAGCAGAGCCGGTATGCGTCTGCCCAGGCTGGGCGGCTCGCTCTCAGCTGCATTGTACATGTACCCTACAGGGTCTTAGGAGGCCAAGACCCTCTGACTTTCAATCAGACTTAGCCTAATGGCCCGAGTGTAAACGTCTTCAGGTGTCTCAAGATGCCAATAGGCACGTCTGAAAACCCCACTCGGCTCCCATTGACTTCAAAAACAAAAACTCCCACTAGACATTTGTCTGCATCTTTAGACACCTAAAGTCTTTTAAAATTTTGGCTTTAACTTTTAGACTATGGGACAGGGGCTCCTGATACTGAGATGCTGTGATGGGGTGTATAGACACCATGCAGACAAGGAAGGTGCCAGAGACGCCCTGGGAGGCAGGGCTAGTCCCACCCATCTGGACCCGTCAATCATGTGTGGTTGGGAGGAGGCCTTTAGAAGGGGGGAAAACGGCAGTCAGCCGTGGGGGCAGGAGCAGGACTGTCCTAAGCAGGAGACTGCTAGAGGGACTCCTGGAGCCAGAGTAAACTCCAAGCCGGGAGATCTTCACCCTGGCTCTACGGAGAGTGCAGCGAACTCCCAGGGTAAGCCAGAGAGACTTCAGAAGGAAGGGCAGGGCTCCTTGCAAGTTGTAAGGCGCTGGGGCCTACGCTGAAGACACCTAGTGCAGATAACTGGGTGCAGCCAGGTTCTCCCACCATCTGGGTGAAGAGCCTCAAGGGGATTTATTTTCACAGATGCTTTTGAAAGTTTTCCTCCCTGCGCCTCAGATTCTCCATCTGTGAAACAGGAAGCGACCTACCGACTTTACCAGGATGCTGGTGACTTAATCCCTTACATCACCCTTCATGCATTTGGAGAGCTCGGGATAAACAAAGCACCGTCATCACCCCGCAGTAAGCAACAGCAAAGAGCAGATTGGAAAGGGATAAAACACATTGACCTTCCATTAACGCGCTTCTATCTGGCACGCTTGAAATCGGATTCCTGTAAAGCTGCCAAATGAGACGGTCCTTGGCTCCAGTGGAGGGGGGAGGGAAGACCCAGAGGTGAGCGCCTACTTAGTTGAAGTACTCGCAAAGCGGGGGACGAGGCGAAGAACTGATTAGGATTCCTCTCACTTCTTGGCAACAGATTCTCCAATGCCAACAAGAGCCGGCTGCCCCCTGTAAACGACAGCAGGCAGCGTCGGGCAGTATTTGACTATATCTCATTTTCCTAAATCAATGCAGCTCAGGGCTGGATTGACGATAGCCAGACCCTCGATGTGTGTGTGAGCTTGGAGTGCACAGCCCGCTTCAATATTTCCAGTTGGGAATCATGTACTGTACTGCCAAACAGACAAGATGCTGTGTGGTGCGTTGGCTGCCTACCCTCATGCCCATCTGTCAGGATGGCACTGCGCCCGCTCACTAGTTGCATGGATCCTTGCCAGTGGCATAGGTGCCAAGTAAACATGGGCTTAGATGGGCTAGGCTTGGCTAAGTCTAAAAGTAGCATTTCTGCTGCTGGAAGCCCCTTTTCTCTGTAGATTTACAGAAACGCTTAGCATCCCATGACCCCCTGCAGACACTTCGTCTCCCACTGTGCGCCCCCTAGCATTCAGGCAAGGTGCTGCGGGCGAGCCCTGCCTTAGTTTACTGTCAGCTGGATACAGACAAGTCCAAACAGACTTTGTGTGTTAAAGAACAACCCCTTCAGAAGGTCTCATTATTGGCAACAGAAATTAATGAACGTCAGCAAGACTTTATTCTGGTACCCGCGAGGCATCTGCCGTTCCAGGGTCAAGTCCAACTAACTTTGGAGAACCTCTGGTTCATTCCTTCAGGGCTCTTGTTCCTGTCCCCTGGAAACAGTCACTGAGTCCTTCTCTTCAAGGTACTCCTAGCTCCTTTCCCCTGGGGAACAGTCTCTATGGAGCCTTCCCCGGGTTCCTTCTGGGCTACTCCTGTTCCTTCCCTGGGACCACTTTCCCTTTGCCTTCCCCTTACAAGCCTCTTCTCCTCAGAGGCACCTTCCTCCCGATTCCACTCCCCTGACTGAACCTGTTTATCGTGTGCAAATGCTCCTTTACTAATTCATAGATTCCAAGGCCAGAAAGGTCCACTGTGATCGTCTAGTCTGACCTCCTGTGCAATCCAGGCCAGAGAACTTCCCCAGAACAAGTCCTAGAGCAGATCTTTTAGAAAAACAGCCAATTTAGATATAAAAATGGTCAGTGACGGGGAATTCGCCACAACCCGTGGTGAGCTGTTCCAAAGGTTAATTACACTGACTGTTAAAAATGCATGCCTTACTTCCAGTCTGACTTTCTCTAGCTTCAACTTCCAGCCACTGGACCGTGTTACACCTTTCTCTGATAGACTGAAGAGCTCATTATTAATGAGTTGCTCCCCATGTAGGTACTTCCAGACTGGGAGTCACCCTTTCACCTTCTCTCTGTTAAGCTAAATAGGCTCAAGGAGCTGAATCTATCACTATAAGGTATGTTTTCTAATCATTACATCATTCTCACGGCTCTTCTTTGCATCCTCTCCAATTTATCAACATCCTTCTTGAAATGTGGGCACCTGACCTGGACACAGTATTCCAGCAGCGGTAGCACCAGTGCCAAATATGGAGGCAAAATAACCTCTCTACTCCTACTTAAGATTCCCCTCTTCATGCATCCAAGGATTGCACTGCCTTTTTTGGCCACAGCACGGCAACGGGAGCTCATGTGTAGCTGATTATCCACCATGACCTCCAAATGTTTTTCAGAGTCACTGCTTCCCAGGATAGAGTCCCCCATCCTGTAAGTATGGCCGACATTCTTTGTTCCTAGATGTACGCTTTAAACTGACCTTTATAATCAGCCACTTGGAACAACCAATTACTCCCAGGTGGGTTTTCAGAGGGCTGTCATAGGCAAGCTAGAAACTATCTCCCCTTAAATATGACACTCCCCACATTTAATATAGTACTAAATAAAATAAAATCAATCCATCAGCCACCAGTGGGGGGGAAAAAAGAAGATGAGGTGGTGCTTCAGGCTGCCACAAAGTCAAATGGTCTTGTAGCCAGGATATGTCAGACACTGGCATTGCAAACCAACCAGAGAACGTAACAAGTTCTCTGGGAAAGGCTTGTCCCAGACAGACAATGCTTGTAATTAGTTATATTACAGTAGTGCACAGAAGCCACTCCTAAGATCAGGGCCCCATTGTATTAGATGTCACACAAATACATAGTAAGAGAAAGTTCCCTGAAGCACTTACAGTCTAACCAGACAATGCAAAGGGAGGGAGAAAGGAAGTAGAATTATTCCAGTCACAGACAGATCGAGTTGCTCACCTTCACACAAGAACTAACCCAGCTCCGAGCTCCTCAGAACAAGTTCAGTGACTTAATTGCAAGATCATCCTTTCACCTACCAGGGAGATAACAGAAAGGGCATGAATCAAGCCCAGTTCACTGCGCTGATTTGCATGAATCCATCCCTATAGTCTCAAAAAGCGGCAAGACGGTCAGGGATGCAACCCCATGCTCTGGATGTCCCTAAACCTCTGATTGTCAGATGTTGAGACTGGACGAAGAAGACGGATCACTCAATAATTGCCCTGTTCTGCTCATTCCTTCTGAAGCATCTGGCATCGACTACTGTCAGAAGACAGGATATTGGGCTAGATGGACCGTTGATCTGATGATCTGACCCACTATGGCCATCCTTACGTTCTTAAACATTGTTCATTGATTTAGACACCCAAAGTGTTCTGAACACTTAATATGTAAAATACACGGCAAAGCTAGTCGCTCCAGTCTTTCCACACCAGGTAGGCTCCAACTTAAAATGACACAGTAAGGTAGCCAAGAATAGTGACTATTGATATGGCACCCAGAGTGTACTAGAGGTTGCAGGTAAAAAGGAATACACTCCAGCACTTAACTCTGCACAGCCAAATGCATTAGCAGGAGTAAGCTTCCAGTTTAGTGCTGCTGTCTGGAAGCATGCCACTGATTTTTGTCCTTTAAATAAGTAGCTCTGATTCTGAATACACACGCAGGGCGCAGTCAAGAGGGGCAACTTCCACAGTCACTTTTAAGAGCAGAACCACGTATTTATCATTGCTTCTGGTGGATGGATGCACCAAAGAACCCTGTGAATGACTGGGGCGTGCCTGGAGGACCCTTCCGACACTGGAAAAACTGGAGCACTAACGGGAGTTTTGCAGGCTTCCCAAACTTTGATTGTGAAGTGCAGCTATATTCTGAGAAGTGACTATGCAAAATGGCATTTAGTGGGGTTGTTGTTTAGACCACGATTCAGGAAAATAACACTATCCAAGAATCCCTGAAGCACATGCTTGGCTTTAAGCATATGCTCAAATCTCATTAGACCTCAACCAGGCATTATTACCTATAGGCTGTGTTCTCCAGGCAGACAGAATAGATAATCACAGTGGTCCCTTCTGGCCCTGGGATCTACAAGTTGAACTCAATGGCACTTAAACACATGCTTCAGTGTTTTCCTGCATTGGGCCTCTCCAATCCATGCCATTCAGTTTAACTGTACAAAGATAGTTTATCACGCAGCTGTAAGCACATCTTGGGATCTGAGCACAAAGCTGCATTCTCTCCTGCTCGCCACCAGCACTAAGAATCAGAGCTTAGGTAACAGTTCTGTCAATGTTGCAGGAACCGGAGTAGAATCCAGCTCACCCTTTCCTAGCTGTGTTGGCTCTGTAGGGCAAACAGGAGTAAAACGTTCTCACTCATTTCTAGTCAGTGTCCATGAGACTGTCCACATGGGGCATAATATTGATATAACTACAGCAGTATAATTATACCAGGATAGCTATGCCAGGAAATTTCCCCATGTAGACAAACCCTGACATGCTGCACTGTTATTACACTAGCAGCCGATGGCCCCCAATCAGTCGGGGTCCGACTGTGATAGGCAATGTGCACACAGTCCCTCCCCCTAAGAGCTCACAAGCTACGTTATAGACAAGATGTGAGGGTAGCCAACAGTGGAGGGAAGTGAGAGGAGAAAGGAGAATGAGAAAATCCCTACCCTGGGCCATTAGGGGAATCTCTATGCAGAGTAACAGTGTCAGCGTGGCAGTGAGGACCTGACCCCCTAAGACTTTTCCCTGAAAAGACTGTCCATTGATCAATCATGTTCTAATATCCCTGAAGGCCTGGTTGAGAAGGGGTTCTTACAGCCTCTCTGATACCTAATCTTTTCTGTCACACCCCTTTCCCCAAACTCCCCCACTCACAGACCTACTAAGCTGACATCACGGGAGCACCTCTAGTTTTAGACTGCTGACATCACGGGAGCACCTCTAGTTTTGCTGAGATGGGAAGGGAGCTACTGAGGGGTGCCTCCAAAAATGTGGCTGTGCAAGAGGGTTAGGGGCGGGGAGGGGGGGGGAGAAACTACAATAGGCCCCGGCTCCTGGTGCAGAAGGCTACAATTGCTTCCACTGAGTCTCTCTTTCCTGGTAGATGCTGGGGACTTAAGGGCCACCTCCTGGAAATTCTGCGCAGAGCTCTAGCCCACATGGTCCTCCTTACAGAGGGGCACCGAGGCCACGTACTCCCACTTAATTTTGAAATCATCTCTCAAGACAACATTAAAGTCAACCAATCTCTCACACAGAGAAACCAAGGAATCAAATATGAAGGCATCTTGCCAAAGAATGCAGGTGAAAACATGCTTCCTTGGAAATCAGCATCACTGAGGCCTGGTCTACACTTGGGGGGGGTAGGGGAGATCGATCTAAGTTACGCTACTTCAGCTACATGAATAACATAGCTGAAGTCGACGTACTTAGATCTACTTACCGCAATGTCTTCACTGCGGTAAGTCAACGGCTGACGCTCCCCTGTGGACTCCGCCTGCACCTCTCGGTCTGGTGGAGTACCGGAGTCGACAGGAGAGCGCTCGGCGGTCGATTTATCGCGTCTAGACTAGACGCGATAAATCGACCCCCACTGGATCGTTCGCTGCCCGTCGATCCAGCGGGTAATGTAGACAAGCCCTTAGAAACTTAGCACGTCAGCACTTGAGAAACACCTGGGGAAGCGGTGTGAGGTGGCAAGTGGTTATATTGGGGAATTCCAAGTCAGGACTTCTGGGCTGTATTTTCAGCTGAGTTACTGTATTTTCGTGACTTCTGCCATGTTGCTCAAGCTCTCTGAGCTTTGGGTTCTCCAGCTATAAAATGGGGCTAATACTCACTTTCTAAAGTGCTTCAAAATCCTCAGAGATATGATATCCAAGCTGAGTATTATTATGGATGAGTTATTACAGTTTAATAAAACTGCAGCACTTAATCTTATTCCATGCCCCTTCTAGTCCAGGACTTCAACAGTGTTATAACGAGGTGGAGGTTGTCTTCTAAATTCTAGATATCCAAACATACAAAAATGTCCCAGTTTATCACTCGGGAAATAAATAGCCACAGTTTATGTAAGTCGCACAGTATCACATGTTCTGCAGTTGCAGAGCAAGCCAGCAGAGGGAGAACAAGCTAACAAACTTCATTCATTCCCCAATCTTTATGGACACTAAATGATCACATTGGCACAGAAATGAGAAAGTCACTAAAGCAAAGCAGCCAAGTTAATAGACACTGCCAAGATCCCCCCCCCCCCCCTTCCATTTACCAGCTAACCTCACATTTACTTACTAGTTAGTTTATAAATAGGTAGTGCCTTTGACCTTTGCTGCACTTCTTTGAAAACAGCTGTCTCTGCTACCCAAGATGGGTTCATAAGCCTGCCTAAACCAACCTAATGTATGACTTAGATCCTACACTGTTGCTTCTTCCATGCAGCAACAACCATCTACTTACCTAGTACATAAGAACATAAGAACATAAGAAAGGCCGTACCGGGTCAGACCAAAGGTCCATCTAGCCCAGTATCCTGTCTACCGACAGTGGCCAATGACAGGTGCCCCAGAGGGAGTGAACCTAACAGGCAATGATCAAGTGATCTCTCTCCTGCCATCCATCTCCACCCTCTGACAGACAGAGGCTAGGGACACCATTCCTTACCCATCCTGGCTAATAGCCATTAATGGACTTAACCACCATGAATTTATCCAGTTCTCTTTTAAACTCTGTTATAGTCCTAGCCTTCACAACCTCCTCAGGTAAGGAGTTCCACAAGTTGACTGTGCGAACTGTACTTATAGTGTCCCTATATTATTCGAGTGCCAGGTCGAAATCTAATACCCAATCCTAACTGAATCTTCCCTCACCGGTAGGGTGACCAGATGTACCGATTTTATAGGGACAGTCCCGATATTTGGGGCTTTTTTTTATATCGGCTCCTATTAGCCACCACCCCATCCCGATTTTTCACACTCGCTATCTGGTCACCCTACTCACTGGACAAAACCTAATGTTCAATCCCAAATTCCTTCATCCTTCCACATATCCTTCCAATCCCAGCTAAGCCTCAATGCCCAGTCCCTACCTGTTTACATCTGACAGTTCCTTTCCCATGATGTTTGATTTTTAATCCCTCCTCACTTCTAGCTGCCATTTCTTTCCCCTAGCAAAAGTCAAAACTAGTAGAGGAAAAAAAGAGGTTATTTCCAACATTTTTGGATACTGTAACGGAACGGAACAAGGAACGGAAAGTAAAAATTAAATTGAATTAAAGCTAAAAGGTAGCTGAACAACATCATTTGAAAATGCATCATCTCCTGTAGATTGGTCATTTCATATACTGAGATAGTTTATGTGTGTGCATATAACATGCAAATATGCAGATACATACTTTGTGTAAATGGATGTACCTATCTATATATCTAGGTTTTTATTCATCGCCTCCCACAAAAGACTGCATATAAATCTTTCTTCCAACACTGTTGCAGGGAACAAGTTTAAAAGGTATTGTTGGGAAATATCTGTAAATGCAGATATAGTGTGAGAATGCTGCTATATTAATTATTTGTATTACGGGAGGCCGTAGAGAGTCAAACTGTAAATATCCATAGAAAGTCTGTTCCCCAAAGAGCTTACACTCTAAACAGAAAGGAGTGATTAAGGTCTGCAAGAAGGGGCACAGAAAGGTGAAGTGACTTGTCCAAAGTCATATGGCACGTCATTGGCAGAGCTGGGAATAGACTCCAGATCCCCTGAGTTCCAGCCCAGTGCCCTACCTATCTGCTAGAACATTTGGCCTTTAAAATTCAAGAGCAAAGACAAGTCCCAGAGACATGTTTTGCCTTTAACTCTGAAAAGTAGATCGAAGTGTTTTATCACAAGCTCAACATTTTGCATGTGTTTTTACATATGTTATTGCAGTTTCGAATTACAGTATTACACATTTTATTATACACTGGGCTACACAGTATGATCCATGTCTAAAATAAAAGACCACTTAAGCATGTCATATGTAAAAGGGGCCACTTTGATGTTAAAAATCTGATATATGAAACATACACCACCTAAGCTGCATATCTAATACATATCTAAACTGCATATACATTAATGGATTCAATTGATTAAAAATGGCTAACTGATAGTTCTCAAAATATAACTGTAAATGGGGAATCATCATCAAGCAGGTTTGTTTCCAGTGGGGTCCCACAGAGATCGGTTCTTAGCCCTACGCTATTTAACATTTGTATCAATGACTTTAAAGAAAACATAAAATCATCATCGATAAAGTCTGCAGTTGACACAAAAATTGAGGGAGTGGTAAATAATGAAGGGGACAGGTCACTCACCGATTCACAGCAATCTGGATCACTTGGTAAACAGGGTGCAAGCAAACAATATGCATTTTAATATGGCTAAATATAACTCTGTGTGTGTGTTGTGTCCACGCACACATATGAACACAGAATGTCGGCCATACTTACGGGATGGGGGGACTCTGTCCTGGGAAGCAGTGACTCTGAACTATTTGGGGGTCATGGTGGAGATGAGCCCCTGATGTGATGATGTGGCCAAAAGAGCTAATGTGATCCTGAGGTGCATAAATAGGGGAATTTCAAACAGGAGTACAGAGGTTATTTTACCTCTATATTTGGTACTGGTGCAACCCCTGCTGGAATCCTGTGTCCAGTTCTGGTGTACACAATTCAAGAAGGATATTGACAAGCACATTGACAATACTGAAGTATACTGGAGAGAGTTCAAAGAAGCACCCTGAAAATGATTAAAGGATTAGAAAACAGCTCTTATTTGTGAGAGACTCAAAGACCTCAAACTATTTAGCTTAACAAACAGAAGACTGCAGTCTAAGTATCTACATGGGTAACAAATATTTAATAATAAGTTCTTCACACTAGCAGAGAAAGCTCTTACACAATCCAGTGGCTGGAAGTTGAAGCTAGACAAATTCAGACTGGAAATAAGGCATACATTTTTTGACAGCGAGAGTAATTAACCACTGGAACAATTTATGAAGGGTAGTCTTGGATTCTCCATTACAGACAATTTTAAAATCCAGATTGGATGTTTTTCTAAAAGTTTTGCTCTAGGGATTATTTTGGGGACATTCCATGGCCTTGTGTTATGCGAAAGTTCAGACTAAACCAGGGTTACTCAACCCATGGGTCGGGACCCAAAACAGAGTCTGCAAAATGTTTCAAAGGGTCACCTGGCAGCGCCTGTCTCACGGGGCTGGCTGGATTCACCTCCCTGCTCCAGGCACTGCAACCTCTGGGGTCCCAGCACCACTCAGGGTAGGACCAGCCGTCATGAGGACAGGAATCCGGTTAGGCCAAATTTGAGTGAGTGGCACTGCAACCCCATGAGCCAGGTCACAACTCCAGTCGCACAAATTTGGTCCAGTCGGGGGGCGGGCCAAACCTGAGAGGTTGTACCATCTCGAGCGGAGAGCCAAGCCCAGCCAGCCTCACAACACAGGAGCTGCTGGAGCTTGCCACTGTGGGCTAAGTGCTGGGCAGAACCCAACCCCACCCCATCGGGGGGGGGGAGGGAGGGCGGACCCTACCAAAAACCACCCCAGGGCCTCCATCCCCAAACTATTTACTGAGTCACAACAGGCCATAAACATTTACCAATGGGTCCTGAGCCCAAAGATGTTGAGAACCACTGGACAAGATAACCACCATGGTCCTTTCTGGCCTTGGAATCTATGAATCTGTACTTTGCTGCAGGTGGAGTAGCTAACACAGCCAGATATTGCCTGAATGTGCTTGTATTTTTACATGCTATGTAAAAAATAAAGGAGGAAAATTCCAGCCATATGGCTGGTCAGAGGTGCACGAGGGAGCGTGTATAGCAGGTATTAATGGGAATGGAGGGCGTGATTGCGCATGCATTCTCGAATGGGTTAATTAGACGCACTGAAGTATGAGTTGTCTAGAATTACCTTGAGGAGGTTTTGCTGACTGGCAGGAGAGGTTTGTGCTTTGTTTCATACAATGCGCTTCACACATTAGCAGCTACTGTGTGTCTGTTCTAACCCCATGCATGATCTGACAAGATGCTGCGAATGTATAGTCTTGATCTCGGAGTAAAGGCAGGGGACCCGTTAAAAGCATGATTAAAAGGAACCTTTCCAGTGGGAATATCACAGGGTAGATACACAGTGTGACAGTACCATTCTGGTGAGTCATCCATCCATCAGCATCTGGCTGAACTGTTAAGTGACATTTCTGTGGGCTAATGGTATTGCAACTGAGAGTTACACACACAAATCCCTTCATTCCCCTGTAATTCAGGTATGAACACAACCTGACTAAAGCAGACACAAAACTCAGCTCCGTGGGACTAGCCACTGCCCAACATTATGACTCAATGCCGATAGTATGGTGCAGTTTGTACCTGCTAAACTTTGTGCCCAGGACCCAAACTCTATGTGTTCACCCTCCCCGTCAAAAAGCTGCAGGCAGAAATCTTGACCATAACTGATGTAACAAATAAAAACCCAATGTTCACTCCGTTCTATCAGGACCAATGCTGAAGGTCTAAAACTGGCCACGGAGTTTGTTTTTTCATCCCTGACACAATGGCTGAAATACAGACATTTCAACTCAAGGAACAAACGCAGCACTTAACTACATACAGACTGTGATTACCCAGGTAAGAGTCGATGAGTCAACACATTAAAGATACTGTACGTTAAGCGAAGTTGATTCATAGACTCAGAGAAATTACAGATGAAAGAGACTTATTTAGGTCATTTAGATTATCCCCAGTGGGGCAATGTAAGTGGCTTCCCGCAATATATTCCCTGGTGCTTCATATAACAGACTGCTAAATGGCTCCGGTGAAGGGACTTCTACCATTTCCTTTCCTCAGTCTAATATATGTCACCAGTAGAAAATACTTCCCAATATTCATCCAAAACTTATTTCCCTTTGCTCAGTTTTCTTATTCCAACTTACCCCCCTATGTCACTCAAAATACCCACCTAACTCTTTAGTGTTTACACCCTTCAAATGCACATGGATGTTTGGGCCACTCAAAAGAAGTCACTGTGAGGATTCATAGATTCCACGACCCGAAGGGAGTCGACTGTGACCATCTAGTCTGACCCCCTGTAAAACACAGGCCCTAGAACATCCCCTAAACAAACTCCACTCTGGATGGATTTCAGGAAGAACTCCGCAAATCCAAAATCAAGGAGCTTGCCTGCCCCTACAGAGAAGTAAACCCACCCTGGAACACTTTCTA
This sequence comes from Emys orbicularis, assembly GCF_028017835.1. NCBI lineage: Eukaryota > Metazoa > Chordata > Testudines > Emydidae > Emys > Emys orbicularis. The sequence continues at coordinate 7,461,752 of NC_088684.1, read as the reverse complement.
GGTCCATAGCATGAGAACAGGAATAACGCTGATCCCAGACGTGGGGCTGATGCAATGACAAAACGACTGATGGGACCACCAGGGAAATGTGTTTATCACACTTGGTTTTGTCCATGGGACAGGACAGATTCCCACAAATGTAAAGACCATAGAGTGGGGAAAGGATCCTCGTCTTATGACTTGGGTCTGAACTATGACGGAGTAGAAAACGGAAGAGATGCTATTTTGAGGAGATGTTTAAATAGTTCAAAGTCTCCCTATAGCAGCAGCTGGTATTTCCAGTTGTATATTGTCTAGGAAGATGCCGGTAACACTGATTTTGTTTTTAAAGAATGGAAGCCCTAGGTACGATTTTTAACAAACTTATTTTGGTGAGGGAAATCAGAAGAGCAATGCTGAACACCAGGGTTGGGAGGTGGGGGAAGAAATGTTACTAACACAGTTTATCTTTACCCCAGAGGCTTTTTAATGAGATATGCTATTTCTACAGCACTGATATGGCTCATTAACACATCTGTTTACTCCACTGGGTTTTTTTTTTTTTAAATTATTCACTAGTTACTTATGTAAATATATTCACCAGTTAGCATCGCTGAAACATAGATTAGGAGAAACACTTATAACGTTATAACGGCTAGAAGGAAGGGCAGAAGTTTTCAACATGGGAATTAGGCCACCATAGTTTCAAAGTTAGATCTATTAGCAATTTTTTTTGTTACAAACAAGTTGTTCATTATGCTTTTCCAACGTATCTTCTATGTTGAGGTTTTATTTATTCATTAAATCACTGGTAAGATCACAGTCAAATAACAATAGAAATCTCTTCTAAAATTACTGCAACCAGACTAGGGAAACAAAGAATATTCTGCAACACAGGTGCCAACTCCATGGGCGCTTTGGGGCTGAAGCCCCCACAGAAAAAAAATAGTGGGTGCTCAGCACCCACCAGCCACTGCTGCTCAGCAGCTGCCATCAATCAGCTGTTTCATAGCAGCCGCCAAACAGCTGTTTGGCAGCTGAGGGAGGAGCCCGGGGGAGGGCAGAGAGCAGGGAGCAGCAGGCGTTGGAGAGGGGTTGGAGCAGGGCAGGGAGAGGCAGAAAGAGAGCAGGGCCTCAGGGGAGGGGGCAGAGTGGGGGTGAGGCCTTGGGGCGTTGCAGAGGTGGAGCACCCTCAGGGGAAAAAAAACAAAGCTCAGCGCCTATGTTCTGCAACGTTATTAACAGGATTAAACACCACAGAGAAACCTACCACACAGCACCTCTTTCGTTGAATATATATATTTTTAAAAGGCTTTTTTGAATCCGTACAGTGGGTGAGCTTATTTTGGGTTTCAGACTGAATACGGCTGTATGCTCTTGGGCCTAGAAAATTGTCTCTGATACCCGGGGAAAGCCGTGTGTCTAGAACAGAGATTCAACAATCAACACTGCTGTGTTCTGTTCTCAATTCTGCCAGTCTGTCTGTCTAGGTAATACATTTATATGGCACCATTCTCACAGTATCTGAGCACCTCGCAATCTTCAATGTATGTATCCTCACAACAGCCCTGTGAGTAAGGTAAGTAAAACTATCCCCATTTTACAGATTGGGAACTGAGGCACCAAGTGGCTAAGTGACCTGCTCAAGGTGACACAGGCTGTCTCTAGTAGAGTAGGGATGTGAATCCATGTCTTCTAAGCTAGCATCCTAACCACTGGACCATCCTTTCTCTCAGTGAGGTACCGTATACCCTATGGCAAGTTATTTTACCTCTCTGTGCTGCATAAGAATGGGGATAATACTGACCTATCTCACAACTTCATTAATATTTGTGATCTCAGGTCTTTATATAAAAGTTGCTATAGAAGAGTATTTCTTTAATGGCTTGTCTACACATGCACCAATGCAGCTGAGTCGCTGTAGTGCTTAGTGCAGACACTACCTACTTCATCAGGAGAGCTTCTCCCGTCAGCATAGGTATTCGACCTCCCCGAGAAACCCTCCCGTCAACATAGTGCTGTCTACACCAGGAGTTGGATTGATATAATTGTGTCGCTTGCTTATAGTGACATAAATCTGTATCATAGAATCATAGAATATCAGGGTTGGAAGGGACCTCAGGAGGTCATCTAGTCCAACCCCCTGCTCAAAGCAGGACCAATTCCCAACTAAATCATCCCAGCCAGGGCTTTGTCAAGCCTGACCTTAAAAACCTCTAAGGAAGGAGATTCCACCACCTCCCTAGGTAACCCATTCCAGTGCTTCACCACCCTCCTAGTGAAATAGTGTTTCCTAATATCCAACCTAAACCTCCCCAACTGCAACTTGAGACCATTACTCCTTGTTCTGTCATCTGCTACCACTGAGAACAGTCTAGATCCATCCTCTTTGGAACCCCCTTTCAGGTAGTTGAAAGCAGCTATCAAATCCCCCCTCATTCTTCTCTTATCCAGACTAAACAATCCCAGTTCCCTCATCCTCTTCTCATAAGTCATGTGCTCCAGACCCCTAATCATTTTTGTTGCCCTCCACTGGACTCTTTCCAATTTTTCCACATCCTTCTTGTAGTGTGGGGCCCAAAACTGGACACAGTACTCCAGATGAGGCCTCACCAATGTCGAATAGAGGGGAATGATCACGTCCCTCGATCTGCTGGCAATGCCCCTACTTGTACAGCCCAAAATGCCCTTAGCCTTCTTGGCAACAAGGGCACACTGTTGACTCATATCCAGCTTCTCATCCACTGTAACCCCTAGGTCCTTTTCTGCAGAACTGCTTCCTAGCCATTCGGTCCCTAGTCTGTAACAGTGCATGGGATTCTTCCGTCCCAAGTGCAGGACTCTGCACTTATCCTTGTTGAACCTCATCAGGTTTCTTTTGGCCCAATCCTCTAATTTGTCTGGGTCCCTCTGTATCCTATCCCTACCCTCCAGCGTATCTACCACTCCTCCCAGTTTAGTGTCATCTGCAAACTTGCTGAGAGTGCAGTCCACGCCATCCTCCAGATAAGTAATGAAGATATTGAACAAAACTGGCCCCAGGACCGACCCTTGGGGCACTCCGCTTGAAACCGGCTGCAAACTAGACATGGAGCCGTTGATCACTACCCGTTGAGCCCGATGATCTAGCCAGCTTTCTATCCACCTTATAGTCCATTCATCCAGCCCATACTTCTTTAACTTGGTGGCAAGAATACTGTGGGAGACCGTATCAAAAGCTTTGCTAAAGTCAAGGAACAACACATCCACTGCTTTCCTCTCATCCACAGACCCAGTTATCTCCTCATAGAAGGCAATTAGGCTAGTCAGGCATGACTTGCCCTTGGTGAATCCATGCTGACTGTTCCTGATCACTTTCCTCTCCTCTAAGTGCTTCAGAATTGATTCCTTGAGGACCTGCTCCATGATTTTTCCAGGGACTGAGGTGAGGCTGACTGGCCTGTAGTTCCCCGGATCCTCCTCCTTCCCTTTTTTAAAGATGGGCACTACATTAGCCTTTTTCCAGTCATCCGGGACCTCCCCCAATCGCCATGAGTTTTCAAAGATAATGGCCAATGGCTCTGCAATCACATCCGCCAACTCCTTTAGCACCCTCGGATGCAGCGCATCCGGCCCCATGGACTTGTGCTCGTCCAGTTTTTCTAAATAGTCCTGAACCACTTCTTTCTCCACAGAGGGCTGGTCACCTCTCCATACTGTGCTGCCCAGTGCAGCAGACTGGGAGCTGACCTTGTCCGTGAAGACAGAGGCAAAAAACTCATTGAGTACATTAGCTTTTTCCACATCCTCTGTTACTAGGTTGCCTCCCTCATTCAGTAAGGGGCCCACACTTTCCTTGACCTTCTTCTTGTTGCTAACACACCTGAAGAAACCCTTCTTGTTACTCTTAACCTCTTTTGCTAGCTGCAACTCCAAGTGTGATTTGGCCTTCCTGATTTCACTCCTGCATGCCTGAGAATTATTTTTATACTCCTCCCTGGTCATTTGTCCAATCTTCCACTTCTTGTAAGCTTCTTTTTTGCATTTAAGGTCAGCAAGGATTCCACTGTTAAGCCAAGCTGGTGGCCTGCCATATCTACTGTTCTTTCTACACATCAGGATGGTTTTTTCCTGCAACCTCAATAAGGATTCTTTAAAATACAGCCAGCTCTGTAGTGTAGACCGCGCCTAAATCTTCCCTTACATGCTACGGCATATTGAATTCCAGGGGCAATGTACATGCAGGAGGCATTACTGAGCATGAGGAAGGTGGATGAGTAAGATGCAGTGCAATCATTCGTCTCTGAACATCTTTATTCCTGAATGCCCTGAAAATCTCACACTATTGGTCTGAAGTTTGACCCTGCTATTACCCTCACTGGAGTGTTTACTCTTCCCCCTCTCCTCCTGTTCTACGCTCATTAATATGGTACACCAGCTTAGTTCTCAGACGTATCATTACTCACCCACTAACCTGGATTACCAGCCATAAACAAATTGATTGACTGTCAATTAAAAGACAATAATTTGCATTGATTTTGTTGAGCACTATGGCTAATTACTAAGATGCTATATTAATAACAAAAAATTGCATATGTCAGTAAAAACCAGCAAGAGTCACTCAGGAAAAATTTGAACATCCTGTAAATGTCTGGAGGATGGCTCCCAGGTAACCCAGCCGTATGCAGTGCTGAGGGGAACAGACTGTGATGGTCAAATAGAAAAGGGCGTTGGACAGAGGGTAAATGCACTTTTACCTCATATGTCTATACCTGTAACAGCAGCCCCTCTACATCAGGGTTTCTCAAACTTCATTGCACCGTGACTCCCTTCTGACAACAAAAATTACTAAAAGACCCCAGAACGGGGACCAAAGCCTGAGCCCCCGCCCTCTACCTAGGGGGTGCCGAAGCTTGAGGGCTTCAGCCCTGGGCAGTGGGGCTTGGACTTTGGCTTCAGCCCCGGGCCCCAGCAAGTTTAACGACAGTCCTGGCAACCCCATTAAAACGGGGTCGTGACCCATTTTGGGGTCCCGACCCACAGTTTGAGAACCGCTGCTCTCCATCAACCACATGCACAGGGAAGACAGTACAAGGGAGTGTAGTAAGACAGAAGAGAAGTTACTTAGACTGTAGGCTTTCTGGGAAGGAAACAACTTTTTATTCTGTGTTTGTACAGCGCCTGGCACACTGGGGTCCTGACCCATGACTAGGGCTTATAGGTGCTACATTAATACAAATGATGAACGAGTAGCAGTCGTCAGGGGTGAGCGTTCAGATAGTACAGGGGTCAGTGCAGCACAAGAATTCAGAAAGCTGTTCCTCTAACAAAGCATTGTAGTAAGCGTGAAAGCCACTCTGGGAGATGCATGAAGCCCCGATTCTGCAAAGCAGCTAACCCCATGCTTAATTTTAGTTGACTTCAACGGGACTACTCATGTATTTAAGTTAAACAAGTGCTTAAGCGTTTGCTAGATTGGGGGCCCAAGTCAACATTATTTTCTATGTGACTTGCAAACACCATCAGAATTGTCACAGGACCAGCAGAAGGGACTTAATGACCACATGGCCATGAAACCAGAACACTGAGGCACTGCTATTCTCCGCACGTGGCCAGTGGTCCCCTGGCTTTTAGCAGGGGTCTCACACAGAACTCCTCCTTCCTTGGTATTTGCAGGCCTGTCCTTTGCCCCTTGCACAGCTCCTCCCACTCCCTCGCTGTCAAAGGGACAACACCGTGTAACGTATCTCAGTGGTTCTCAAAGCCAGTCAGCCGCTTGTTCAGGGAAAGCCCCTGGCGGGCCAGGCCGGGCCGGTTTGTTTACCTGCCGCATCCACAGGTTTGGCCGATCGCAGCTTCCACTGGCCGCGGTTTGCTGTTCCAGGCCAATGGGGGCTGCGGGAAGCAGCGCAGGCCGAGGGACGTGCTGATCACCCTTCCTGCAGCCCCCATTGGCCTGGAGCGGCGAACCGCGGACAGTGGGAGCCACGATCGGCCGAACCTGCTGACGCGGCAGGAAAACAAACCGGCCCGGCCCGCCAGGGGCTTTCCCTAAACAAGCGGCAGACCGGCTTTGAGAACCACTGACATATCTCACTCCGATACTGCACGCTGCTGCAAATCTTCCCTTGCTGTGTGATTTTACATGGATGGGGAATACATGGCTCTAAATACTTCACAATCCCTAGGATACTGGTAAATCCCAAGGCATTTTTTTAACCATCAGGAGTGAGTGGCCAGTTTCCAAAATCACGGTAAAAGGAGCTATGTGGGAATGGAGGGATGTGAAAAGGAGAGGAAGAGGAGCCAGTGGCAGTGAGAAGAGGCAGGGGTAGTTTGCATATCTCCCATTCCGCAGCATAGCATGCCAAGGCTGGGTAACCTTGTCCACAGGGTTGATGCTGCAGGCAATCTTGCAAGGCAATCTTGTGAGAAGGTTTGATGGATTTCTGATGTGTTAAATTTGGCAGTTACAAACCAAGTGTCAGAATAAATAGATTTCAGAGTAGCAGCCGTGTTAGTCTGTGTCCGCAAAAAGAACAGGAGTACTTGTGGCACCTTAGAGACTAACAAATTTATTAGAGCATAAGCTTTCGTGGGCTACAACCCACTTCTTCGGATGCATATAGAGTGAAACATATATTGAGGAGATATATATACACACATACAGAGAGCATGAACAGGTGGGAGTTGTCTTACCAACTCTGAGAGGCCAATTAAGTAAGAGAAAAAAAACTTTTGAAGTGATAATCAAGATAGCTCAGTACAGACAGTTTGATAAGAAGCAAGTGTGAAAATACTTACAAGGGGAGATAGATTCAATGTTTGTAATGGCTCTGCCATTCCCAGTCATTATTTAATCCTGAGTTGATTGTGTCTAGTTTGCATATCAATTCCAGCTCAGCAGTCTCTCGTTGGAGTCTGTTTTTGAAGTTTTTCTGTTTTAAGATAGCCACCCGCAGGTCTGTTCTTGGGGCAGGGGGAACCTGGCACCCGTGCGGGCACTAACTTCATAAACAGCTTAAGTTTGTCAATGGGAACTTTACCAGTAATTATTCTGCAGCGTGGAGTGGTGCATTTAATGGTACTGAAGTGGAAAAAAAAAAAAACAAGCAAATTATTCAATGAACTGAAAATAGCTAATGCACTGGGTCACTAAAGCAGCCACTTTTCACTGTGTTTTATTTCCCTACTGCTGCCGTGACAAGTCCAAAGCACCTGCAGTTCCAATGAGGTGTGTCAGGCAACAAGTGCTTTGTGTACTCTCACTATTACGTCAGGACCAAATTCTGCCGTAGGTTACGCAGTTCACACTGCAATCAGTGTAACTGGGAACAGATATCTGGCCCATGGAAGGTATAAGCTGTCAATCCAATAGCTTCTTAGGCTCTCAATGAAATAATATGCTGCAGTAATAATAATATTTAAATAGAAATACAGAATCGAGAAATGTCAGGGTGGAAGGGATCTTGAGAGTCATCGAGTCCAGCCCCTGCTCTGAGGCAGGACCAAATAAACTCTGACCATCCCTGGCAGGTGTTTGTCCAACCTGTTCTTAAAAACCTCCAATGTTGGGGACTCCACAGCCTCCCTGGGAAGCCTATTCCAGAGTTTAACCACCTTTAAATTAGAAAGTTTTTCCTAAGATCTAACCTAAATCTCCCTGGCTGCAAATTAAGCCCATTATTTTTGTCTTACCTTCAGCAGACCTGGAGAACAATTGGTTACCATTCTCCTTATTATAATAATAATAATAATAATAAATGGAGATCTCCTATCTCCTAGAACTGGAAGGGACCTTGAAAGGTCATCGAGTCCAGCCCCCTTCCTTCACTAGCAGGACCAAGTACTGATTTTACCCTAGATCCCTAAGTGGCCCCCTCAAGGATTGAACTCACAACCCTGGGTTTAGCAGGCCAATGCTCCCCCCTCTGAGCTATCCCTCCCCCCTTAACAGACCTTAACGGATATGAAGACTGTTATGTCCCCCTTCAGTCTTCTCAAAATTAAATATGCCCCGTTTTTTTAACCTTTCCTCAGAGGTGAGGGTTTATAAACCTTTTTATCTTTTTCTTGCTCTCTAATGGACTCTCTCCAGTTTATCCACATCTATCCTAAAGTGCAACACCTGGAGTTGAACACAGTACTCCAGCTGAGGCCTCACCAGCGTCAAGTAGAGTGGGACAGTTATTTCCTGTCTCTCATATCTGGCACTCCTGTTAATATGCCCCAGAATGAGATTAGCCTTTTTCACAACTGCATCACACTGCTAACTCATATTCAAGTTGTGATCCACTATAACCCTCTGATCCGTTTTCAGTAATACTACCCCCTCGCCTGTTATTCCCCATTTTGTAATTCTGCATTTGACTTTTCCTTCCTAATTGAAGTACTCGGCACTGTCTTTATTGACTTTTATCTGGTTCATTTCAGACTAATTCTCCAATTTGTCAAGGTCATTCTGAATTCTAATCCTGTCCTCCAAAGTGCTCGCAACACCTCCCAGCTTGGCAACATCAACAAATTTGGTAACCACACTCTCCACTCCATTATCCAAGTCATTAATGAAAATACTGACTAGTACCGGACCCAGGACTGACCCCGTTGGACCCAAGATATACCAGTTGAAAGAGAACCACTGATAACTACTCTTTGAGTTCAGACTTTCAACCAGTTGTGCACCCACCTTATAGTAATTTCATCTAGACCGCATTTCCTTAGTTTGCTTATGAGAATGTCATGTGGGACTGGATCAAAAGCCTTTCTAAAAATCAAGATACATCATGTCTACTGCTTCCTCCCTATCCACTAGGTCAGTAACCCTGTCAAAGGAGGAAATTAGGCTGGTTTGGCATAATTTGTTCTTGGCAAATCCATGCTGACTATTACTTATTACCTATTATCCTCTAGGCACTTAATTGTTTAATAATTTGTTTCAGTATCTTTCCAGGTATCAAAGTTAAGCTGACTGTTCTATAATTTCCCCTTTTTAAAATATGTATTATGTTTGTCCTTCTCCAGTCATATGGGAGCCCACCTATCCTCCATGAGTTCTCAAAGATAATTGCTAACTGTTTCAAGATTGCTTCAACTAGTTCCTTAAGTACCCTAGGATAAATTTTATCAGGCCCTGACGACTTGAATACATTCAACTTATCTAAATATTCTTTAACCTGTTCTTTCCCTATTTTGGCTTCCCCCTCAGCTTTCTCGATGTCATCGGTTATTCGCTCTCCTTCCCTGCTAAGTAGAAGAGCTACATTTTCTGTCATCTTGCTCCAAATGTATTTGATGAACCTCTTCTTATTGCCTTTTATGCGCCTTGCTAAATGTAACTCGTTTGTACCTTGGCCTTTCTGATTTTGTCCCTATGTGCCTGTACCCCTTTTCTTTTCTTTTGTACCCCTCACTAGCAATTAGTCCATGTTACCACTTTTTGTAGAATTCCTTTTTGATTTGCGGGTCATTAAAAAGCTCCAATTGGAGCCATATTGGCCTCTCAATATTCTTCCTGTCTTTCTTTTGCATAGGAATATTTTGCAGTTGTACTTTAATACTGTCTCCTTGAGAAACTGCCAGCTCTCCTGAACCTCTTTATCCCTTAGATTTTCTTCCTATGGGACCTTATCTACCAGTTCTCCGATTTTGTTAAAGTCTGCTTTTTAAAGTCCATTATTCTTATTCTGTTTCTGTCACTCCTTCCTTTTCTCAGGCTCATGAAATCTATTATTTTATGAGTACAAGTCTTACCAGCCTTGCCCAGGACCGTCTATCCAAGGATCTCATGGTGCTTTACAATGTCAAGTAAGTATTAATCTCATTTGACAGAGGAAATTAAATAACCAGCCAAGGTTCTTGCCAGTAGTCTGTGGCAGTGTGTGAAATAGAACCCCAGAGCCCCAGTGTCCTATTCTAATCAACTGCTTCTCTACAGTCTGAAAGATTTGATACATTTTTTCTTCCTAAATTATAACCAATTTGTCATTAAAACACACACAAAATTTTTTTTTTAATAAAAACATTTTAACATTATAGGGAAAGAATTTCCAAAAGTGTATCTGCAAAAACATGAGGGCACCCAAATTCTGCTGCACCCTGATTTGCAAGCAGATGCATGCATGTGAAAACCCGGTTTGAGTTGCTGACAGCAAATGCTTTTAAAAGTCTTGCACGTGCTGTCTGCCCAGATGTGCAGGGCTCACTGGAAGCCCTACTACTTTGAAAGATGCTATCTGCTTCCCCAGTTGATAGTGAACTATTCTGGAGCCAAGAACTATCCAAACCAGTGGAACTACTGGAAGGAACCCAACGTACAGAGAGTGTGACATATGTTACTATGTAGTAAAGAGTCTGTATTAGAAGACGCACATTTTAACTTGCTTAGGAGAAACTCCCTGTAAACACTGTGACAAAGTTCCTCCTCTACCTTGGTGGGTCCTGCACTTATTGGCGGATTTTCTCGCCTCACAGATTCACTATGTGGGTCGGGAAACAGCCCAGAGACCTTCCCCTCTGGCAGAAGCCACAGTCCAGGTCAATTCCTCCTGTGTCTGATCAGGAGTTGGGAGGTTTGGGGGGAACCCGGGCCCACCCTCTACTCCGGGTTCCAGCCCAGGGCCCTGTGGACTGCAGCTGTCTAGACTCCCTGGGCTACTTCCCCATAGCCTCCTCCCAACACCTTCTTTATCCTCACCACAGGACCTTTCTCCTGGTGTTTGATAATGCTTGTACTCCTCAGTCTTCCAGCAGTATGTCTTCTCACTCTCAGCTCCTAGTACCTCTTGCTCCCAGCTCCTCACATGCACACCACAAACTGAAGTGAGGTCCTTTTTAACCTCAGGTGCCCTGATTAGCTAGCCTGTCCTAATTGATTCTAGCAGTTTTTTAATTGGCTCCAGGTGTCTTAATTATCCTGCCTGTTTTAATTGGTTCTAGCAGGTTCCTGATTACTCTAGTGCAGCCCCTGCTCTGGTCACGCAGGCAACAGAAAACTACTCATCCAGTGACCAGTATATTTGCCCTCTACCAGACTCCTGTACCCCACTGGTCTGGGTCTGTCACAACACCTATAAAACTAACTCATTTTCCTCCTTCAAAATCTGCCTTAAACTCTTCCTTGCCGTGATGCCTACAAAAAACTTGTCAACAATTAGGCAGCTGGTGTGCTGAGACCACTCCCTATCAAGCTGATAAATGTTGTCCCGTTCCCTGGTGCTCCCATCTGTCTATATGCACCTGTTGTGTCATCTTTTACTTGGATTGTAAACTCTTTGGGGCAGGGACCTCTCTTTGTTCAGTGTTTGTACAGCACATAGGCCAACAGGATCCTGGTCCATGACTAGGCAGTTGGATAATAATAAATAATAGTAAATGGGTAAAGCCACCTATGGAATTAGGATTTTACACTATACATAGATGAGCACTTGAAAGGAAAGAGAAGCTAATTTTCCATCTCACTAAAGTTTATTTACTACTTTTCTCTGAACTTTGCAGTAACACGGGTGCCCAGAAGCGAACATAAACTCCAGGCATGGCTGGACTAAAACTATACAGGTGAGAGACCATTACCTATCTGCTTTGTGACACGGTATTCAATTCCTGAGAATTAACCACTAATCCAAATGGCTCCTTTGCCCCTCTACTACACCTAACTATTGCAATGTAAAATCACTCTCGCTCATCCTAACCCACCTTAAAATTACCACGGCACAGTAAGTTAAGTGAAGACCAGAGAAGCACCTTTAAGAATTACCTGGCTTGTGGCATTTTAACTGATGCCATTTGCATTATTTTGACCTCTATGTATTTTTATATGCAGTGAATCTCTGTTCATTTTTCCCCACTGAACAGTAACCCTGGAAGAATGGGTTCACTACAGCAGGGCATACACTCACACTTTAACAATTCAGGGCTTTATTTCAACTTCACTGTAACAATGTTTCATTTCTTCCATGTGTACTGCAGGCAGATGACACACCTCCTGTTTGAAAAAATTCCTATCCCGCCAGGATCATTTCAGTCTTTCACCCTTTCCAGGCAGAGAAGCTGAGTTCTGCACATTTTAACAGTGAATCTTCACTAGTGCACATCCACACCACCTTTGACTTTTGTGTGCAAACTCTGGTGCACAATTGCAAGTTGGACATACACGAAAGTGCACTTTTGGAAATTCAGTTTCATCTGAGTCTTTGGGATGAGACCTTAGAAATAAGGACCCTGT